>NC_142679.1:13786295-14146295 GCF_964200805.1 Pocillopora damicornis | reverse complement strand
CAGGACGAAATAGCATGATTCCGTAATTTGAAAACATTGCGGAAACATGAAACTCTATGTTTCCGTTCTGTTTCCGCGCAGTGGAAACACGTTATTCACTTCTTCCTTGGACCTATAATGTTTCCGTTATGATTCCTGAACGGGAATATGACCACTTGTTTCCGCTGCATCTGCATCAATGGAATATTATCGTTGCCTGTTTCCGTTACGTTTCCTTGTACTGATTCAAATCGTCATTATCGTCAAGTAAAACATATATATAAAGTGCTGTACAATTCTTGCACCACGTTATCATGAAGTCTTGAACGTTCGAGGACGACAGAGGCGAATTGACGGGCCTTAGGTGCGTACGTTCGAAGGAATTATGTGAAGTCCAAGAAGCTTCGATGTTTTACACTGAGCCATGTGCATGTTAATTTTGAAGCTCTTTCTAAAACTTGCTCTGTGCTAAGCTTTTTAAGCAGCTGGGTCATTTGAGACAGCCTAGTCACTTAAACCAGTAATATTTTCTAATACTAGTTCTCTATTAAGAATTTTCCAGATGACTTAGAGAAGAATTGTCCTGCAAATAGGAGATACAATTAAATACTTTTGTCCAGAATGAAGTTAATCAGCATACAAGTACTTTTTATGAAGTCTTTTAACCGGCAACAATACTGAGGGTCCAGCTTCCTCAAAGTTTTTTAACCAGACAGAGAAAGGATTCCCATATCCAAAGTCTTGTTCGGATGGCCTAGGCCAATTCACAACAGCAAAGGTATGAAAAATTTGATTTCCTTCAATTTGCACACTGTGAACCATAAAGTAACGAATGACTCCAGGCCTCATCGTACCGGGATCAACAATTCTATCATTACCTTACCAACATACGAGATTGCAGTGGATCCATACTTCTCTCAACCAACTTATAGCGACTTAAACTTCTTATAAAGTGTAGCCAGCTTAAAACATGTTTCTGTTACCCTTATATACAAGGCGGAGTATACTGAACGCAATGCACTAAGTTCATCTCGGTCAAGACTTGCTAATTTGTAAGATTTAGTCCACACAGCCACCCTCCCAGCTAAGGGCCCAGATGAGGAAAACATTAGTTCAGGGAGTTGCCCAGTTTCTCCACAGACGACATTGGATTCAAGTTGTGCAGAACAGATTCTAAAGAAAATATCTCTGTATTCTTTAGGGAGAAAATACTGCATATTTGCAAGAGTTTCTGAAGTCATAAATTTCCGCATTATTTGAATTGCAACAGTTTAAATTTCAGTGTGAAATGATCCCAAAATACTCCTGTAACATTCACAGCTGAAGAGCCTAAAGCCATAAATGCTGTCATAGTTTTCCACACACTCCTTGAGGTGAAGATGAAGATGCATATTTGGTGAAATTGACAATTCACCATATATTTTCTCATACTCCTTGAGAAAATGAAGCAGTTAACATTAAGTCAGTTTTAGTAATGCAAGATTTGCAAAGTAGACGGCATGCTAAAACAAAAGATTGCCAGTAATGAAGCTGGTTTTTGGGGAGGATATCTGAAAACAGAAGAACAAAGCTTTTCCACTGAGCAACTGGGTAACCACTATAGTTTGACTTAATATTCCCAGGTAGTCTCCCTACATCAAATAAACAAGAGATATCTTCTCTTCTTTTTTTAATTGTTTCTATTCCGTCTTTTGTGATTATGTCATTTTCCATCCATTTAGAAAAAAAACTCTTGCATAAATCAAATTCATCATTCAATTCATTTAAAGAAATAAATGGGATAAAGAATCTGTGGTGCTGTGTGGGTGACGGGTATTACAAGATAATTTGGTTTCATAATATTTCAATTGAGTTTACATGACTTCAGTTAAACAGAGAGCTAAATGGAGGCAACATGACTCGAACTGACATGGCAACGAAGAAACGTGACCTACATTAGGATATTAGATCTATTTAATAAGAAAACCCTGGTAATTCTTGTCTCCGTGATTATTCTAAACATGTTTATACATACCTCCATGGACAAATCCTGTGAAAAATATTATAAAAGAAACTGAAAAAATGAAAGTTTGGTCATTAACACCAACGCACGTCTTAAGTACCTCGGCCCAAGAATCAGTTCTGTAACCAAGAGTTCAGGGTGCAATTATTTCCATTAATGAAATGGGTACCATACCTTAAAGGGCTTAAGGGTTAGGCCTATGGGCAGAGCCTAAAGATCCCCTATAAAGTTTCCTAGAGTAAGTTACTGACCGGGCAAGTTTTTCCCTCAATGACTTGCTTTTATTATCCTTTAGGTGTTTTTGAAAGTTCCACCCTTCCTTTAGCAAAACCTAAAGCACTCTCATTGATGAAAGCTAAAGGTAAGTCTAAAAGGTTGAAACCACAATTAAAATACTTAGGCGCCGCATCCTAAAGCTGGAGTGATAGTGCTTGGGAATAAAACTGCTGTGAGGAAATATTGCATCTAAATTGACCTGCTATAAAAAGCTTTCTTTTTGGACGTTTCAACTGATCACTTGCTCAATTGGGTAACACTAATAACCTGCTGTTAGGCTCTCTTTTTACTGGGGAGTGCAATAGCGTAGCGAAGGAGGAGTCGTGCCTCCCAGGATGATAATCATCGGTAATTTCAGATACATGGAATTTAGTTTTCATACAGCGTTTTTCTCTTTGATTGGATTTTTAAAATTCGCGTTATCAGTCTTGCAGGTCGTCTTTGACATGGCCAATTAGAAAATTAGAAAAGTGCCTTTTATTAACATACGGCTAAGTAAACAATTAATATGATTTTTAAAAAGATTAGTATTTGTGAGTTTTCTCTTCTCATCCCCTGACTGCTACAAAAGAAGGGGCACAAAACAAAGTCAGCTTTCCTAATCAACGTGTCTCATAATTTGATAAAATTTGCGTGGCATTTTTTTGCACGTTTTTATTTTTTATCTCGGTACCTACTTATTGTATGGTCTACGAAAAAACAGTTCAAATGGCTACGGTGATTCTCCTTGATACTTATCCGAAGCGATATCTATTTTTTATAACATTAAATTGATTTATATGACGGGCATGCAGTCATCTTAGCATTATCCATCTCCCTTATTAATTTGCAGACTGATTCTTTATTGCTCAAATGATAATGGGGTTTTCAAACAGGACTATTTGTCACGATGAGCATTAAAAGAATTGAAGCGTTTAAGTACTTCGATCAGCGCACATTCAACGAGCCAATGAAAGAGTTTTAGTTCTAGGGTAAAAAGCTTAATGTGTACACACACAAGGCTTATTGTTAACAAACTTTTATTAAGCTGACCGCAAGATGCACCGCTTTAAAAATGCAATGCTTGGAAGGAGTGCTTTCTTTTTTTTTGCCAATATTTCCTTCGTAAAAACTCTCGTTTGTCTCAGGTCAGAAGAAAAATTTACTCTCCAATCGATGCTGGTCTATGGTTCGCAAAAAATATCAAACCATGGGCAGCTGTCCAAAAATTCGATATCAGCAATCATTAACCACCGAGCTGCAATCTTCTCGGCAAAGTGGCTCATTATATGGGCTATTTGGATACGTACCCTAAGTGGCCTAATAACGTTCAAGACGGCTGAGAAACCTCAGCAAATTGTTGTGGTAAGGAGCATGACTTTGTTCTTCCTGTAACTCTTTGATGTGCAAACTGAAAAGAAGCAACTAAATTGCTGCTAGATTTCAGTGGCTAAGCGACTTGATGTGACTACAAGGCGACAGTTGTACGAGGTTACATGTCAGTTCCTTCTATGCTGGCTGCTAACTGTACAAATAGTTACGACATGACCTGATAGCTACATAGCTCCATCAGTACATGATCACCTGGTTGCCTAACCGTGTAGAATCGTTACTGCGTGACACCTGTACATCTGACTACAACTGAAGAGGGTTGAAAGGCTTCTGAGATACTAAACCACTCATACAAGAGACTTCTTTCTCACTTGGCTACTTGGCTGCCTGTTGCATGTTGCTACATGGATGCGAGGCTTCCGAGCTTCAAAGCTAACGTGCAGACTAGCACTTACAAACTTTTGAAAACTTGCAGCTCAGCTAAGTGGTAGCCCCAACCAGGCTACAAGGCAACTTCAGAATGGGCAAAGTGTACAATCTACGAACCACACCAACGAGAGGTTTGAGCATGTGAATAAGCTTTGCATGGTTTCGTCCTGTCGCGTTCTTTCTTTTAACGTTCGCAGTGAAAACAGGTTGGAAAACATGACGAAGATTGCTATTGGTCCTGTTTGTGGGAATGCTGATGGCACAAAGACAAACGTCTAAGTAACATAGAACCTGCAAAGTATTTTTGTCGAGAGGGCGGAATTATTCTTAGGAGTTATAGCTGACAGAGGAGTTATTCAATATTTGGAAAGAAGTGTGACATAGCAGCCTAAATGTGAGTGCATCTGGATAATCACAGAGTAATAATTTTAGTTTGTGTTCAGTTAAGGAAGGAAAGCGGTGGCACTTTCTCAACGCGCATATAACAGGCCCAGAATGTTTATTAGGACTCAGATGAAGAGTGAAGAAAATTATCGTAAGGAGTGATATTTTGTTTAGGACAAAATAGAAGCCAATCGCTCCGAAGTGTTGAACGGTTACAAGAGGTGGCTACCAAAAGAATCAGGCATTTTGGACGCTAAATAATTACTGTTACACTCAACCATTTAAGCCCTAAGAGTGACTAGCATGTAATTTCTCTCTACAATATCACTTCTGAATCGCACATTGAGGTCATGAGAATAAAGGAAATGATCAGCACCCCAGGAAATGTATAAAGAACAGTGTGGAGAATATGCATATTGATGCTCGGGTATGAGGGGTTAATGTGATGAAAAAAACAGAAACGACAATACGACAGATATCGTTAACAGAGATTTAATCAACGGTATAAATATGGGAAATGAATTCCGAGAATTTTCCACTGACCGATTCATAAAGACTGGCCGTTTGACAGAGGGCCGCTCAATGGAAGTTTGACTGTACAATACCAACTTATTACAAGTAGCCAACAGCCAAATAGTAAGGAGACCTCAGCTGAGATCAAAAGAGATGAAACGAAGTCACGAAGACAGGAACGTTCAATGACAAGACGTGAATTCCTTTGATAAAATCGGTCGTTGATTAATTTATAAGTGTTTTCACTGATTAATGAAACGCGAAATAAGGACAGATCAAGCCGGAATAGCGTCACAATACATAATAAGAGAATATAAATTTTTTCACTGAGTGTACTTTAATAAAACAAAAACCAGGAGAGCGGATGTAAATTCCATGACCCAGTTTAATCTTCTTGTTTATCATAACAGATGCAGTGTTACTGTGACACAACTTTTATTCCATAACACCAAGAACATGACGATGACTGTTTTGGTACTTGCTGTTGTTTATTAAGTGCACGAGTTTCTGTCTTTTATTGGTTTCCCAATGATTGATGAGTGTATCTGACTAATTTGTAAATAGGGACATGATGATGTAATGCTCTGCTGCGCTTGAAATATTAACTGGAAAAACGCAACATCATGACGTTTTTAGCGATAGAAGCCTATTACCAAGGGTGAAATAAGGTGGCGGAGAGTTATTTAAAATCCTAACACATCATGATAAGGCCGGAAGTTGAAAAATTTTGAGTATTTTATAGGTTTCGGAGGTCATTACCACTTCGTGTAACAAAGAATATCAAAAGTGCGAAACATTCCGAAATTTGCAAACAATGCCTCAGCATAGTCAGCTAACAGATACTAAAGCACTAAAAATAGTTGG
The DNA here is from genome assembly GCF_964200805.1 of Pocillopora damicornis. NCBI lineage: Eukaryota > Metazoa > Cnidaria > Anthozoa > Scleractinia > Pocilloporidae > Pocillopora > Pocillopora damicornis. Next base: position 14,140,537 of record NC_142679.1, on the reverse strand, counting down.
CTAAACAGAAAGCTCTTCAACTATTCTTCCATCAGGAACAGAGATATGCAGAGAAACATGAGTGATGCGTCAACTCTCCCACCCGAGTTTTACAACGCCTTTGGAATCGATTCGGCTTCGTTTCAATCAGCCTTCCAAGATTCTGGTAACGAAATGTTTAGCTTAAGACCTGGTTGGTCATTAGGCTTTACTCATGCAGTGTTGACAACCTGTGATAAACCTAAAACAGTGGCTTCAGTTAGAGGGCATCCCCTAGAGGCAAGTGCTGCCGGTGAGTTGTGGAAAAAGTGAACTAAAGGGACACCTGTCACTGAAGAGTACTGCTGTGTACATAACTGCACCAACCCTAATTGTAAACCAACGAGTCCTCAAAAGGCAAGAGCAACAGTTTAATTATGCGTCTCGTATAAACCCTTTTCCACCCTCGCAAAGGCAACGAAATCCCACTACGACTGCCAAACCTCTGAGCAACGAATGACGAACAGTGTAACAAAATGCATGACAATTCACTCATGCATAGGAATCTTTGTTAGAGTTATTCCCCTGGGGAGGAAATCATGAGTCTCAAAAAAAAGAAAAAGACCCGATTGTTGCAAAATAGAAACTAATTTATTAGCGGTATTGAGACGAAAGCTCACAAAAATTGACCACTAAGCATATCAAAGAGTAAACTTGAAAAATTATCCTAGCCCTTTGGTTCATAGTTACTCACTAAGTTCTCTGCATCGTTAAGTTTGCGTTAAGTAACAAATATCTCCCGCTGCACAAGTACCTCTGAGGATGACCGACAAACAATTTCATTATTCATGCGAACGTACCGCTGTTCTTGATTCAAATTTCCTTTTTTGTCCTTGCTATTTTAGGTAGAATAACATCTTATAAAATCTTAGGAGATTTGCACGTGCGCCAAATTAGTCTAGCCTTTCCAGCTTTGCAGGTATCACTTCGTTGTCTTTGTAAGGTAAGAAGTACATGACATGTCAAAATGATGTACGAACAAAAAGTTCGTGACGCAGGTGAGAGTGTAATTGATCACTGGTTCTTTCAACACGTCAAGTTGACTTGATATCCAATCGCTCCGACGAAGGGCTAACGCTCGAAACGTCAGCTTTTTTACTCTTTACGGTGGCTAATTTACGTTTTCAACCCAGTTGTTAACACTAAATTACCTTTGATATCCGATCTGTTACCAAACGGTCCCACGGCATTGAGTTTATTTGTTTGTTAACTGGACAAATGTAAAATAATTCATGAAAAAAACTGTGTACATATTTTCAATGTCGGTTACACTTTCTAGATCCTTAAATCCCTCAAATGTTTGTCGTTTTTTTCTGAAATAGTATGTAACGAATTTATCGCACGTGAAGTTAAGTGATACCTCAGAGAAACAGAATTTTATTACCATCAACTTGGATAGCTTGAATATCTAAATTAAGGTCATTTTGTTATCAAACCAACTGTTAGGATGAGGCCACAGAGTTCTAAGAGGCATTTTAAACTGGCTGATCTTTTCGACCTCGTTGATGATTTTTTCTTTTTCATTAAATTTACAATGCACTGTCAAGCTGATATGCCTTGTTGTCAGATCCAAGTACTTTGTCGTACATTGGAGACGTATAGCTCTGTAAAACAAAGATACCAAGATCAGTGAGGCGAGGAAAAAATTAATGGAAATGTCTTAGAGACCATCCATTTTTTATTGTCGGGAAGGGGGGAAGGAATGTGGTTACGTAACAATAAAATCTACCTAATCCCCTTTCCTAAGGCTCTGTAGCATTCTAATGACCCTCCCCACCCCCCTCTCATTGGCAGTCAATTTTCTACGTTCTCCCATTTAAACTCTGTTAGCAACAGATGACACCCTTCGTTACCCCTACAAAACAATGTAAGCTCCAAAAGACACTGGTCGACAAACCTGCGACTGAGCCCTCAAGCCATTATGCCCGTTTCCCATTAGTTGCCAGTCTCCATCAAGGGCATACAATTCCTTCTTTTCACCCTGTTTAGCGTTTCTGTATTTCACCTGTTCAAATAGAGAAGAGTCAATGAAAAGAACGCTCAAGCAACTCTTAAGAAGCAAACTACACCGCCTGTGTGCCTTGCTGTATTTGTTGGTATGACCCTTCTTGACAATTTTCAGTCGTTGACATGATAGAAATATGTCGGAGCCACGCCGTACACCATCATTTTCCTACAACCAACCCATTGTGATAATAAAAATTTTCGCGCCTAAGAAACGAATTGAAAGTTCACATTTTTTCCCACCACTTTTCTCTCAAATGCCTTTCGCCGCTCCCTTACCTCACCAGTATAAATGACGCTACAGTAAAGCTCTCAATCATTTGATTTCGATTGAGTTTACAAATTGTCACCAAGAACTTAGACCAGCCAATTAAATGTATGCAATCGAAACAGGGTGTACATGTGTATCTGTTGCCGAGCACACCAAATTCGATCCTTCCATGGTTGGTAGTTTTGATGATTAAATACGCATTGCAAAAATGCAAAGAAATTAACTGAATACTCACTGCCAAAACGCCAATAGCCACCAATAGAAAAAAGACAATTGTTGCAGCTGCGATTAGCACGATCTCCCAGTCCTTGATTGTCGATTTTTCTGTAAAAAGAAAGTGAGAGAGAGAGCCCTGAGAACAGGAGATCTTATCATAACTGAAGATGGTACAAAACATCATCCAGATTTAGTCACATCTGTGGGCTGGGTTTTTTCGAAAGTCAGCTTTGATCCAGATTTCTTAAAAGAGTAGATCGGCTCTGAAACACATTTCTTGTTTTATGATTCAGCGGTAAGCTTCTTGCGCCGCAGATCAATCGGTTGCGTAAACAGAATAAGAAAGATAGTTCAGTTCGTTATTTCAGTTCGTTATTCCAGTTCGTTATTTCAGTTCGTTATTCCAGTTCGTTATTTCAGTTCGTTATTTCAGTTCGTTATTTCAGTTCGTTATTTCAGTTCGTTATTTCAGTTCGTTATTTCAGTTCGTTATTTCAGTTCGTTATTTCAGTTCGTTATTTCAGTTCGTTATTTCACCACATATCTCAAACACTGAATATTGCAGAAATTCTGCATCCTCTCATTTACTAGATGTTGCAGAAATTCACTCATGGCGTGATGGATACAGGAATATAACGGTCTTTCTCTAACCAGTCAAAACAGATGCCACAAATATTCTGTCAATTAACTTTCAACAGAAATTATGTACCTAAAATAGCACACGGCTTAATGCCACATGTTAAAATTTAGAATATTGAAATGTTAAGAAAGTAAGCAATACAACGTACAGTTCAAGTCACATAACTTTATTTTATGATCAGATACAAAAACTGAATGAAAAATATCACTAATTCACTAAAATTGAAGTTAAATATATATCGAATAAGCGACCTTGACCATTTATCGTTATCTAATCGCTCTAATTTATCTTTATCCAATCGCTCTGAGGAAGGGCAAACTCTCGAAACGTCAGCCTTTAAACTCTTTACGGTGGCCAATTTATGTAATCAACTCAATTGGTAACTCTAAATTACATTTATCGTTACGCTGCGTTACTATTGAAGTTCGCGCTACCGGTCATAGTAACTGTTTAGATCGCGTGGAAACAATAAGGTAGGTGCTTTGAAATGCGTATATATTGTACACTTCTGACCTCTTATTAACCTTGAAATTTGAAAAGTTATCGACACCGAATTGACTGCATGTGATACTTTGTATTCAGGTGTTTTTTACTTTACCTTCCATTTCTAACTTACCTTCTTAATCTGGAACTATTTCTCCATAAATGAAAGATCCTGCATTCAAAGAATTGTTTGAGTCATCGAAGTCAACCCACTGATCTTCATTGGGAAGTCTTTCCTCTGGTGGTGATTACATACACCGGCGTAAAAATCAACATGGCTCGTAGAACTGGGAAATGTTTTCCGGTGTACTCACCATCATCAGTTCAAACATTTTTGTTCGAAGGATACAAGTTAACTCCACCCAGAGTCTGACAGGAGCGCTTAGCAAACAAAACTGGCAAAAGCCCAATTCTACGATTATTGATATATTATGAGCGGATGTTGGCGGTTTGTAAAACAGTAGGTTGAAGTGACTTTAGTCCCTCATTGGTGAATTTGCACAGTGCACAGCTTACGAGTTCTAATCGAAATACAAAACCTTTGTTCTCCGAATGGAGACTTCATATCTTTGACTATGCGCGCTACACCTGTGAAGTTAACCATAACTGAGTGCATGCCCAATGTGCCGCCAGTGTAGTTATGGCCTGCCGGGATGGCTGTGACTAAAAGTAGGACGGGGACGTGAGGACTGGGACTCAGGAAATGGGACTTGGAGACGTGGGACGCGGGACGAGACTCGGGGACGTGATGAACAAGCCTGATTTTTGCGCTGAGTTTGTGAAGTATAATTATAAAGATCGAGAAGAAAACACGGCTACTTACCAGGAAAGTCCTCCATAGCTGCCCACGACGTTTTTAACAGTTTCAAGACCCCTTGCGTTGAAACTATTCTGTACCCAGAGTTCCCCGAGTCTCACGTCCTCGAGTCTCACGTCCCCGAGTCTCACGTCCCCGAGTCTCACGTCCCCGAGTCTCACGTCCCCGATTCTCACGTCCCCGAGTCTCACGTCCCCGAGTCTCACGTCCCCGAGTCTCACGTCCTCGAGTCTCACGTCCCCGAGTCTCACGTCCGCGAGTCTCACGTTCCCGAGTCTCACATCCCCGAGTTCCACGTCCCAGTTCTAATTTTAGTCACAGCCCGCCAGAACGAAGAAAAATATATCGGTTTCCTCAGTACAGTAAAGAAAAAAAGCTCAAATTTCAGATTTAAAAGGTATAGCGTTGACAAGGTCGTATAGTTGCGAGGCATTTCGAACAGTTAACGAGCAGGAGAAAGAATCAAGGAAGCTTCTAAGTTGATTAGATTAGTACTCACGGGAAAATGCCAAATTCTTAATTGATTTGAAGGTGTGGAAAACTCAGACGCTGCCGCTCTTCTCTTCTCCCTAAATTTTATCACAAGCGAGGAAATATTGAGAAGACACGAGTTCGGTGATACATAAGTCTGTCAGCTTTGAAAAAAAAAAGATAGCCCTTGAACTAACTCACATCTGATTCGCGTCCGTTAAATTTTTCGTGCGCCAGATGCCTCCGAAAGATAAAGGGAATGGGAGCATTGGAAGTATGGTTCAGTAAAATAATATAATCAGGAGCTGCGTATCTTTAATGAACAGGAACAAGAGTTGACCATTTCACCAAAAATAATCGGCGCCGAATCTTTGCAAGAGTCAACACATTCCTTTGCTGGACCCTCTGGAGAATCACCTCCTGAGAGGAAACTTAAAGGTATGAATAAATTGGTGCATCATCAAGGGTTTATACGTTACGCGTGATGAAGGCCAAAGTTAAGATGTGACACGTGAATTTTACTGAAAGGTTCACGTTATTCGTGAATTTACGAAACTGTGTGAGGCCTGAACTTTACTTGAACCCTGAATTTTTTTTTTTTCCTCACAGCGTGAAAAACTTAAGATTTCCCTGAAACCATGCACACAAGAGGAGAGGTTAAATTTTCCCTTTTATATCCGTGACACGTGAACTGATTTTTCGAAAATTCGTCGTAGACCTGCAATATCTTACCGGTCCTCTCTCATCTCGAATTAGTTCCAACGATTTCACTAAAGGAGTACGTTTTAATTTCCTTCAGTAAACCCACGGTTATACGAAAGGTTCAGTAAAGCTAAACTTCAGTAAAACATTATCTGCACAAAAGCCAAGTTAGCCTTGCTATATCAAGACCTGTTCAAATCATAGTCAAGATAGTGTTGATGAATTCATAAATCCCGTTTTGAAAATTTTCATGTGATGTAACTTCTCTTTCTTTTAATTTTTCAGATCCATACATACAGAAGGAGACCTTACAAACCCCTGTAACTATACAATGTTCTGTTTCAAGGCAAATGACACCTAGACATCTACGTGTGAGTAGTGAAAGAGTAATTTTCTTGGATGCTATTGGATCAACAGTATTGCATCATCTTGTGAACGGAAGGAAGAGGAGTCAAAACTCTTAAATCTTGTATAGTCAGTTGAAATGAAAATTACTGAACGGGTAACTTCGTGGAAAAAAATTTATCTCATACGAATTATTGACGATACTGTCACTCGGCGATTGTGATGTAAATTCGGCTATAAATGTCCTTATTCCAAGGTAGTCTAATTTTAAATTTGTTTAAAAAAATAAACGGATCATCCTATTCTGCAACAGATGAGCTCTTTATGCCAAGAATTTCTGCAGCATTGGACGTCAAGGCGTGCAGAAGTTTTGTAGCACTGGACGTCAAGGCGTGCAGAATTTCTGCAACACTGGACGTCAAGGCGTGCGGAATTTTTGTACGCTTAGGCTGTCAAACCTTGCAGAATTTCTGCAGCATTATACGCCATGCCATGGAGAATTTCTGCAGCATTAGACGCCATACCATGAAGAATTTCTGCAGCATTGGACGTCAAACTATGGAGAATTTCTACAGAATTGGACGCCATACCACGGAGAATTTCTACAGCATTAGACGTCAAACCTTGCAGAATTTCTGCATTACAGTTCGTAATATCATGTCAAATAAAATTGAAAAGAAAACCGCCTAAACATATTAAAGGTTAAAATCAAAGGCTTTATCGTTTCATTTAAACGAGCAGAGCATTACATGCACTTTGACCAGATTTAACAACCAACGCAGTTAAAAATTGAATATTTGTATGAGTAAAATGCACCTACGTTTAACTTTCCGTGGAATTATACAAAATGTTGCTCTTTTGAAGCAACACATTTTTCTTAATCCGTGAAAACTGAAGCATTTTGCTTTTATTGCATAGGAGAGATTTCGGTGTTTTTTGCCTAAATAGCCAACATTTCACAGTGTCTGGAAAATAGTACGATACTTTGTGGAATCGACATGAAAAATATGCCTAAAAGGTCCATTTTTCACGGAAAATGCTATTTTGGAAAACACAAAATAGTTTGGAAGGCGGTTTGAGTGGAAATATATTCCTTGGATGGAAATGTTCCTCAAAAGTATACATGTCATAAAGATAGGTTCTAGCCAGAAATGTGATAATCTTCATTTCGAGTTAGTGTAGTTAAACGGATAAGGTAGCGGATACTTTAATGCGTGTCAAATTACCCTGAATTTCGTTGAAGGGTAACAGCACAAAAGCAACATAAAAAATAAAAAGACGCTGTAAGTTACCTTTGATTGCAGTTGGTGCTGCTGTCGTCGGTGCTGCTGTCGTCTGAACAACCTGCTTCGTTACGGTTATATCTCCTGTCAGCGTCAATCCCAGAGCGTTTGTGCCATTACCTTCTCTAAGAGCTTGCACGATGTTGCCATCGGTCACATTTGAGGTTGTTGGAAAGAGCAATTCATAGTCAACGCCAACACTTCCTTTGAAAAAACGTTTGTAAATAATTTTTATTAAATCTGGAAATTTCTTTTTGAAAAATGGTTTTAATTTCAAGTCCAAATCTGCAATGAAGGCAAGAGATTCGTTTGAGTTGATGTCATCATATTCCTCTTTATAATCTTGATCCAGTTTCATTGTACAGGCAAATGTTTGGGTAGGCGTCTCTGTATAAAAAAGATCAACAATAATATATCAACATATTGAAACAATAAAAAGTCTCTGAAGGTCTGCAATATCGAGAGATCGATTGTGACTAAGAATGAGCCTGTTCTTTACTATCTGAAAAAAAAAAACCAAAGCGTGGTTTCGTCGGAGAAGAGATTCAGATTGTTCCTCTGGAACTGCGTTGTATAATGAAGGAATTCGTTGATTTGAAAAAAAACTATCAAAATGAGTTTCTCAATAGACCCGCAGCAGAAACGGATAAAGATAAGAACAATAAAAAGATCGTCAATCTTGCCAATCCAACTGACAATGAAGACGCAGCAAACAAGAAGTATGATGATGAAAACAGAAACAATCGATTTATTCTCTTTTTTGTCAAAATATGCAAAACAAAATTTCTCATTGAGACATTCATCTAAGAAAAAGCAATCATGCTGGTATTATACCGACAAAACTCATACAGTGAAGTACTTATCAAAATAAATTTTGTGCCACTGCTTTCGATCAATTAGGATTGTACAACCGTGCAACACAAAACAGAAAATTTCACGAACACCTAGAAAAACAATGAAAGACACTTTTTCTCTGTCTCTAATGACAGAGTATTTGATCTCCCTTTCAAATTTTCCTCTTCTTTTCCGCATCGTCTCTGTTTTGCTATCTTGAATCAAAACAGATGATCCTTGAAACGAGCGAATAACATGCTTAATAATATCCTTTGATTGGAAATAGAATCTGGTGGATTTCTCTGTCAAGAGAGTCAGGGTATTTAACGATTGGTGGAGCAAAAACAGAGAGACAAAAAAAAAGAGAAGATTTTTGGATTTATCATATTGATTTTGAAGGAGGAGTAAGGTATGTTAAAAAAAAATGGACTTTGATCCGAAAACATACCCAACAGCTCCTGGGAGATGAAAAATTATCAGCTGTCATTGGGTGAAAGAGATTGACAACGATTCAACCGTCGATGCTTCTTCTTTCTGGTTCAGTGATGAAAAACCTATCAACTTTTCTGCAACCACTACAACAGAGGCAGAGTTCGTGTAGGGGAGTTACACAAATCAACCTTGATTTCCAGGTTAAATTCGTGATTTGCCTTTAAAATCAAGGTTAATTTAGAGAAAACGTCAGAACCCGCTTTTTCTCACCACTACGCGCACACATGTATTACTTCCTACTTAGCGGTACTTCGCTGGAACGATATATTACTGGAACGTGAGGTGTCATACAGGCCCATATCTGATTTGCAGGTTGTCCCTTCAAACGCTGAAGTACATTACATTTGAACGTTTTACCATTTTCTGAGCAAGTTCCATCGTTTTCGCATGAGTTTGGATTACAGCACTTATTTCTAAAGGTGAAGACGCGAATAATTCAGTCGGGATTAAGATGGAATGTTTTCGTATATGTGTTAGACATATGTTGTCTTCATCGGTATAACTAAATACAAAATACATTTCCACGTTTCAAATCAAATCAGTGCCCATAATTGCTAAGCTTTCGCTAACTTTTCAAAGAAGTAAACGTAATGTCGCTTACTGACATTGTCTTCATCAAGGTAAGGATATGATCGATGATATCCTTCAATGCGGCTACACTATTTAAACACTTCAAAATAAGAGAAATGTGAGCTAAATTTAAAAAAAGAACTAATAAAACAAGTGACACATACGGAGAAAATTCATTTGCCTCACTCAAATTCAATCAGATATTTTTTGCTTTTTCGCAAAAGTAGAAATGGTTCGTAAGTTAAAAGTTTCGTTATGAACATCTTACTCTTCTCACAGTTTCTTCCAAAATCTACAAGCATTTCATCACTTACTTTCGGAGCTGGTTGGTGATGACATCTCAGGCATCATTGATGATATGTCACTTGCAGATGGGGATGACATCACACGCATCATTGATGACATGTCACTTGCAGATGAGGATGGCACCGTATGCATCATTGACGAATTGTCACTTGCAGATGGGGATACACTTGTAGATGGCGATGGAATCATATGCTTCACTGATGAATCGTCACTTGAAGATGGGGATGACATCGTATGCACCACTGATGTTTTGTCACTTGCAGATGGGGATACACTTGTAGATGACGATGGAATCATATGCATCATTGATGAATCGTCACTTGAAGATGGGGATGAAATCGTATGCACCACTGATGTTTTGTCACTTGCAGATGGGGATACACTTGTAGATGACGATGGAATCGTATGCATCAGTGATGAATCGTCACTTGAAGATGGGGATGACATCGTATGCACCACTGATGTTTTGTCACTTGCAGATAGGGATGATCTTTTATGCACCATTGATGACATGTCACTTGCAGATGAGGATGGTATCATATGCATCATTGACGAATTGTCACTTGCAGATGGGGATACACTTGTAGATGACGATGGAATCATATGCTTCACTGATGAATCGTCACTTGAAGATGGGGATGACATCGTATGCACCACTGATGTTTTGTCACTTGCAGATGGGGATACACTTGTAGATGACGATGGAATCATATGCATCATTGATGAATCGTCACTTGAAGATGGGGATGACATCGTATGCACCACTGATGTTTTGTCACTTGCAGATGGGGATACACTTGTAGATGACGATGGAATCATATGCATCATTGATGAATCGTCACTTGAAGATGGGGATGACATCGTATGCACCACTGATGTTTTGTCACTTGCAGATAGGGATGATCTTTTATGCACCATTGATGACATGTCACTTGCAGATGAGGATGGTATCATATGCATCATTGACGAATTGTCACTTGCAGATGGGGATACACTTGTAGATGACGATGGAATCATATGCTTCATTGATGAATCGTCACTTGAAGATGGGGATGACATCGTATGCACCACTGATGTTTTGTCACTTGCAGATGGGGATACACTTGTAGATGACGATGGAATCATATGCATCATTGATGAATCGTCACTTGAAGATGGGGATGACATCGTATGCACCACTGATGTTTTGTCACTTGCAGATAGGGATGATCTTTTATGCACCATTGATGACATGTCACTTGCAGATGAGGATGGTATCATATGCATCATTGACGAATTGTCACTTGCAGATGGGGATACACTTGTAGATGACGATGGAATCATATGCTTCATTGATGAATCGTCACTTGAAGATGGGGATGACATCGTATGCACCACTGATGTTTTGTCACTTGCAGATGGGGATACACTTGTAGATGACGATGGAATCATATGCATCATTGATGAATCGTCACTTGAAGATGGGGATGACATCGTATGCACCACTGATGTTTTGTCACTTGCAGATAGGGATGATCTTTTATGCACCATTGATGACATGTCACTTGCAGATGAGGATGGTATCATATGCATCATTGACGAATTGTCACTTGCAGATGGGGATACACTTATAGATGACGATGGAATCATATGCTTCATTGATGAATCGTCACTTGAAGATGGGGATGACATCGTATGCACCACTGATGTTTTGTCACTTGCAGATAGGGATACACTTGTAGATGACGATGGAATCATATGCATCATTGATGAATCGTCACTTGAAGATGGGGATGACATCGTATGCACCACTGATGTTTTGTCACTTGCAGATAGGGATGATACTATATGCACCATTGATGACATGTCACTTGCAGATGAGGATGGTATCATATAAATCATTGACGAATTGTCACTTGCAGATGGGGATACACTTGTAGATGATGATGGTATCATATGCATCATTGATGAATTGTCACTTGCAGGTGGTGATGGTATCGTATGCACCACTGATGTCTCGTCACTTGCAGATGGGGATGACATTATATGCATCATTGATGAATCGTCACTTGCTGTTTGGGATGGCGTCATATGCACAATTGACGACATATTACTTGCAGATTGTGATGGCATCATATGTGTCATTGATGACATGTCGCTTGCGGATGGAGATAGCATCATTTGCATCGTTGATGACACGTCAATTGCTGTTGGGCATGAAATCATATGCACTACTGATGTCACGTTACTTGCAGATTGTGATGACGTCACATGCACCATTGATGACATGTTACTTGCAGATTGTGATGACATCATTTGCATCATTGATGACACGTCACTTCCTGTTGGGCATGACATTATATACACCATTTTTGTCATGTCACTTGCAGATTGTGATGGCAACTTGGATGAGGATGGCGTCATTGTTGTATTGGCAAATCCTGCTGATACAGATTCAACATTTTAATCGCATGAAAAATTTTATATCTCAAATATATTTAGTTGCGCCAACCTTCCAACAAATAACTACATTTAAGTTCATAATCCTCAGTATGTATCGACTTACTACCCGGTAGTGTGAGCAGGATGCATACAACAAGAGCAACACATTTCTTCTTAAAACGCTGAGCCATTTTGTCATGTCACGGTGGAAAGAGAGCCAAATGCTGTCGATGATTAGCTGAATTTCCTCCTATAATGGTCTGTGTGATATCAGTTCGTGGCTGGCAAAAGCTTGTGTGCTAAGGGAGAAAAAGATCCATTAAAATGTTAATAAAATAACACGACCCTAAGGAGGATAATGTCCGATTGTTTTCTGTTGCGTGACCTCAATATTTCTGTAAAATCTAATATCACTAGTAATGCCTTTTTTTCCTATTTTTCTGCAATCGTTTGGAAAAAGCCTCATGGTTTCTTTAGGTTTCCACTCCATAAATTTTATTTAACTTAGCTAATTACGCTTCCTTATAAATTTTTATCGTACCTTGGCAAAGAAATAAATAGAAAATGAATAGATGAATAAAAATCATGTTATAAGACAAAACAGCTTTTATTTTTCGAGATATTTTTCGACATAAGTCATGGCATCTTCGGTTGCCAATGCTCGTGTAACAATTTGAAATTAACTTTAGAAATACGTGAACTACTATGATAAAATATAAAACGAATTATGAAAATATAACGGAAGTACATTTTAAATATTAAATAAAACTCTACTTAGGAGAGAAAAAATGCAAAAAATGACAACAACGCTGGACCGTGTGGTTTTGTGTTTTCTGTCAGACAAGTTATCTATATATACACGTGTATAACTGATGTAAACAATAATTGTTAAAAGATATGACATATATATTGTTATTTTATGATTCACATCTTTTCTTTTGTTATTCAACAACCTTTATTTAACTTATAACCCCGTTGAATATTAACCAACTGAAAGTCCGGGGAGGGCTTAATAATGTAGCAGGGAAGAGCGGCGCTGATGAGTTGAATTTGATTGTAAATGAGGGATTTATCTGTACAAATCCCTCGTTTCAGAGATTTGTACAAATAAATTCCTGAAGCGAAGGATTTATTAGAATTTCTACAAATTAATCCCTCATTAATTATTTACTTTCCAATTACTCAATTGAACCTTGCTATTCCTGAGAACATCAAATTCTTCCCCTTGACAAATTGCGGCCTAAATTTCCGACAATAATGTCATCTGCAAATGTACTTCACTAAAAACAATATAGAGAGAAAATACACGTTTCTTTTCAATTAAGTTTCCGGTCTTTCCGTCCATCCTTGATGCTTTCCTCAGTCACTACTTGCTTTAATTCTTCCGCACACGAATTTCGTGGCGCAGGCTCATCGCTAGCTACTAGGCCGTCTAAATTGAATCAATACTAAAATTGTGTTGCAATATTTCTTCCGGAAAACTATTTTGAGTAAGAAAAAGCTCCTCGTCGCTATACATGCCGTCCATAATGACAGCACAAAAACAAGACATTTGTGGGTCAATCGGGGAGTCAATGAGCTCTAATATTTGGAAAACATTCGAACACATTTACCGAAAAACTAGTGAACAAGAAAAAACATCAAACAATAGAACACATGAACAAAAAACAAAGAAAATGCAATGCTAAGTCCCTCGTGGACTCGCCAGAATTTCAAAGTACAAAAAAGTCTAGCGCTTGTCACGGAGTAACTCGCAACTTTTCAGAGTCCTGTGAGGAACGCACACATCAGGTTGCTTTCATTGTATCTCCTTTGATCCGACGTAGGTGTGACCGTACGAATTAGCCGGTGTTTGGCCCCTTAAAGAAAAGATCGTTATCTAAAAATCCCTCATGAATAATATCATGAAATTAGTCAAATAAATACCTCGAACGTCGGATACTAGGAGATCTAATACTATTAAAAAACAATAAAATTTTGTTGAAAAATTAGAATTCAGCACAGGCTGGATAAACAGAATTCTTAGAAAAAGAAATGTGTACTAATGAAAAAGCTTAGCAAACTTTTTTAACAATGCCTTCCAGTACCTATACAGCGTGTAGTAAAGTCTTTTGAAGTAGTCATAATCCCAGTTTCATAAATTGAAAACACAAGCACAAGCAGATTTCCTCTAAACCTATAGTTTAAGCCTGTGATGACTTTGAAATTTTGATTCCCCCCTCAAAAGGAAAACAAATAAACTTCATGTTTATATATATTTAGTTTAGGTTAGTGAGGTAAAATTGAGTCAAACATTCAAGACGTAAAACGACGGGTACAAGAAATGCTTACAACTAATTTTTAAGGTTACCCTACCTGGAACAATCACCTTCATGTAAAAATTAGACCAGGTTTGTACTGATGATGCTCAACAGAACTATCCGTGGTAAGAGGACAGGCTTTCCTTTCTTCATTTAAAGAAATAATGATGTTATCATCTTCCCGCAAGCTCAGTGGAAAGTGAGAGTGAATGAGACTGATAGTGACTATGTTATTTGAATAAATATCCAGAGCCAGGATAAAAAGTCAGACATGGTCTGCAAAACTCTCTTATTTTAATTTTTTAACCAATTAAGCTCAAGCTTTACGTTCTTGCTTTGTGATTATGTGGATGCCAATTACTGGTAATTTAACTTTCATGCATCAAAATACAAAAAATTTTTCTCTTAATCTATATGCCCTAAACATTACAGGGGAGGAGGCAGGTCAAATTAAAAATATGAATTAAAATAAGAGGGCCCCCATTAATTTCAGTCCTAATTAAAGGAGGATCCTTGTTTTTCCACATTCCCACCCTTTTAAACGCACATATCTTATGACCAATTCCTAATTTCGATGTTCAGTTTGGGTAAGACCATTGGTAAGAAACACCATGCATTAATGAAAGCTTGAGCTAGTGTATAATATTACATGTTGCAGTATGGTAACTTACACAGCAAAATTATATAATCAAGTCCAAACAAATTAAAGGAAGTCAGGTTATTGACTCGCCTGCTTCAACTTTTGAGGGCTTAAGGTACAGAGAATAGATATGGTAAACAGCAACAATTAATACAAAGTTGATAGTTTGAAAACTAAAAGATATACATTTCAATCATCAGACCCTATGCATCCTAGCAAAAGAAGGGTCATTTACCACCATAACTTCTCCCAGATGTTAATGCCTACAGGAGCTCATTTATTTTTGTCTCTAGGAGGTACTGTATTTACAATAGTTCTGCCAACACAAATGCATTTTTCTAATGTTATCTCACAGTACATGACTGTACAGGTCAAGTGGAAGGTTCCTGCATGGAGACTAACATTTCAGTTACCTCAGCAAACTGTAATCATCAGAACTGCAAGCCAAGGTGTATTTACCAAGTGCTCAAGTTTCCAAATTAGTCATCTAATTCTTACAATGGAGTTCAATCTCTCTCAAAGTCACGGAGCGACTACATAACGTTCACACATTTCGTACATGCAAATAATATTTTATGAGATCTAGGATCGACATGGTTGCCGCGACAAAAAAAATGAGTCGATGAATATAAATTTACACTGACTAGATAAAGTCATAAATCAAGTAATCAAATGAAAAAGTAAAATATAAATTGTTGGAGAAGATACTATCAGCAAGCAAATTTCACTCCAAGATTATACCATGATTACGGTCTTAAGAAGTTGGAGAGGCGTAAAGAGTGATTTCTTAAATTTTTCATTTTATTATTTGATGAGCGTTGTTTGTTCTACTCCCAATCTTACAAAGGAATTATAGAGATTCTAAGTAAATTTACCCTGCCTCGACTTTGATTATTCTGGTTATCAATAAATCCTCATCCAATAATTTTTTGAAAATACTTCAGTCTATGATCATGATGCAAAAAAGCCTCTTTGCTAATGAATTAAGTAACCCTTTTTCTTTCCACGTCAACAGTATCCAGTGATATTGATCGGTAAAGAGGAATGAATGAAATTCACGATTTTCACTGAGAAATTTTCCGGGTCTTTTCATGTTTTTGTATGTTACCTATGCATACGGGAAAGGTTGGAGACTGTCTCTTCCTCCCTGGCTGCGAGCCTCAATTCCGACGGCCCATTGAATCGTGATGGAGACAACAGAGCTAACAGAGCGAAACATTCTTCTCTAATTCACTCAGCGAGTTAATCTGGAGTGAAAGCCAAATGTTTTGGTTTCGGTGTTAATGAATAAACTCATTTTGGAAAGATGGTCCGATATGCTCAATGAAGAAGTAATGTAGAATAAGCGTGGCTGCCAACACGGTATAGTTGTTATTACGCAACAAGTGACCGGTTTGTCTGATACTATTGTCCCTTTATATTTCAATTGAAAGCTAGTGTCTTCGCGCGTAATAACTGTCAGGTTGGATAATAGTGTTAGAACTATTTTTAAATCGTAAGTGGTCTCTTTGTTAAGCGCAAATTAACAAGAAGCTGTTTAAGAATAACATGACGTTTCTGGAAAGCACCATTTACCGTTATAACGAAGGAAAAAAACGAAAGTGAAAAAAGGAGCCAAAATGTATAAAAACGGACAAATGTCTTGATACTGAAAGATTACCTTTATTTATTCGGAAGAGGTACTGATCTCAAGCTTAGTTCCTATTAACGAGCTGACAAGTCATTTGAAACTGACGTGAAGCTTAATAAATGCACTGCACGTTCGTTCTGCGGTTAGCTTCGCAAACTTATGTGTACAAGCTGAAACAATTCGACAGGAAAATAGTTCATTCCAGTTTCTTTCTATCTATCCTTGTTATGTCTGCGGAATTTCTTTAATGTTTATTTACCCTAGAAAGATGCGACGAAAGACGTTTCAAAATGAACCTAACGTAAGAACCCACGAATTCGTCACACATTTTTAAAATTCTCTCTTGAAAAAAGTTCCGCGCCGGTCAAACGACAGCGGCTGAGATGTGAACCTATTTTGGTAGATTCTCGATCACTTCTCCATCGATATTTTGTTTGTTTGTTTCCAAGAGGTCAGTTTCTGAGGAATTTGATCTATTTTCTGTCGTATAACATCACTACCGTTGCAGTAAAACCTAACAGATGACTCAGCTCAAGTAAAAACAAGCACTCCCTTAAAGAAAACAGGTCACTTATCTAAAATATAGAGCTAAATTTCCACACTTCCTTACTCAATTAGATTTTAACTTAAGAACTGAGTCATAAAAGAAGCCAACCATGACTGTTACCGCAGAAACATATTCTTAAGCCGTCAACAAGAAACTTTTTGCCTTTTTTCTAAAAATGGTTTAGTGGATGATAGGAAAACTGGAAGATTAAAAGTGTTTTCTTTCTTCGTCTGGCACCACCAGTCGTAATTGTTTTTTTTTTCGTTAAGTCACGATAATATTATGCAGATTTTTTCTACGTAAGTCGGACAAAGTCCTTATGGCGCAACATCATCTTAAACAGCTTTGAATGTAGTAAAAATTAATATTGTATTAGAAATAAAGGTACGAATGGTATGAAAGCTTAGAAAAGCCGCCTTGATCACTTGATGGAAATTGACGACGTTGGCCTACTATAAGACATCAGTAGCTGATACGTGAGTTACCCAATCTTATCTGATTTCTCTCACTACTGATCAAACACGTAAGTGCCATTAGTCGAAAGTTAGGTATTATAAAATATATCTTGTTACGATAAAATAACAAGAGACTTTCAAAGACGAAGACCCTACCTTGCTGACCCGTCTTTAGACACTCGAAAATTCGAATGAGGAATGAAAATGAGCAAGGGTCAATGTAAATATACGTCAAATAAACTTATTAATGCGGAAAAAGGAAGTGTTTTGACTTAATAAAACCCTTAAGGGTTTCTTCTGTTTTGAATGTGTTCTGACTAATATTCCGCGACTGAAAATGTACGCTAAAAGCCTAGACTGTCAAGAAGAGTTTTTCAGTAAGAAAGAATAAAATATGTATGGTCCATCACGAATCACGAACCGCGTGCTTCTCATCCTCCGCCTTCCTTCTGTATTTTGCTTTCACCGACAGCAATTAAAATAAGGTTAATAAGAGGACCACCTCCGCTATGAAAGATTCCTTCATAATTAACAATGGAATGATAGCATGAAAGTGAATGTGAAATATGCCACGCAGAGCTTAGACAAAGACGGACTGTTTTTGTTTTGCTTGATCAGAGATTGTTCTAGAAATTGTTCCGGATCGCGCGAGTGAGAGCCCTCAAGTAGCTACTTATCAGGGAGGGTGGGAGGGGGGGAGGGGGGGAGGAAGGCAAGACAAAGATATCATCATGACAACGCGTGTTTCTAGTGAGTACTTGAAAAGTCAAAGTCAACTGAAACAACTTCTCGAAGAGTAGACCGCCTTAAAGCCTACTTGTGATTGTACTTAATTTGTTCTCCTTTATTGCCAAATCTTACATATTGATTCCATGCTGCAGTGTTCATTGATAACTTGAACAAACGGTGACGTGGATATTTTACTGAACAATCATTTCCCAATAGTAATTGATAAGGCACCTTCTCCTTGCAATATCGATACATCATCTAACAAACAGCTAATGTGAACTAGCGAATCAGCTGGAGGGTGTCTTTATTATACAACACCAAATTTTCTCTACTTCTTTACTGAATCAAAGGAAACTGCTTGCCAGGTAGAAGTAAGAGATCGTTAGCGGGTCTTAAGAATTAGACAGTAAACTCAATTATTTTCCATTTATCACAAGCAAAGTGGGTTGACAGTGGTGACCGATAAAAAAAGCTTGAGAACGTTAAAACTAAATTATAAGAAACAATAGAAACGTATGCGCGATTGTTTTATTTATCTAACTTATAGTGATTCACAACTAGGGGTTAATGGAGATTCTGTTATATCTCTTAAATCAGCAAACCAAACGTTACTAATACTAAAGCATGTACATCGCGTTGTTGATTCGAGGACCAACACGCAATTACTAATATTTTTGGAGGTGAAAGTACGAACGTTGAGGGGATCGAAAGGCCCTATTAATATGGAATAGGACCTCTAAAATGTACTATTTCCTTTACTGGAAGAAGCCTCTAAATATACCAACAGCTTCGTAAAAATTTAATCCAAAAAACTGGGATTACCTCCCAAGGATTCACCTTAAAAGAGCCATAACCATATCCAACTAATAGCGGTTCTGACTTTATGACGTTTGCTATGTTTCCAAGTCAGTCAAAGGTTGATTAAAATTGAGAACCTACACTAAGGCGTCTCATGTCTTTTTAAAAGCCGTTACCTCCCTTTAAAGAACTCTTTCATACTTTTAATACTGTGACTAGCTACGTTTTCACGGCACTCAGTAACAACCACTTTACTTTGATTTGGTCTCTCGTATCCGTCTTGGGACCAAAGACTTTATCTAGTTTTATCTAAGGTTAGGCCTTTCCTGGGGACTCTCCTTCATGATCTGTGAGTGAGCAGAGTCTGAGTCCCATGACCTCTCCAGCTGTCTTCACAATTTCACCTTTATATCCGTCAGTTCAATATCGCAGTTGTCACATTTACTCGGAAACTTGTGCCAGCGTCTCTGTGTCAAAATCCGTGCAACAAAATTAATACAAAGAAGAAGTGATTTAGAAAAACATTTAACCATAAAAAAATTGCGATTAAACATGTCTTAAAAATGTTTTAAAATTGCTAAAAAAACAACGATGTTTCGACGTTTGCTAAACGTCATTCTCAAGTCAAAAGAATATGTGTAAGTTGCAGTCTCTATATACCAAAATAACAATGAGTGATTAAAAAGCTGTAACGTAAGAAAAGAACAATAGTAATTAAACAAAAAGTTTGGCACGTATGGAGTCCGTCTGCATGGATTTTTAAATTAGGCTTGAGATTCTTAATGAACAGCATTTTAAAGACTAAGCAATCAAATTTTCTCCTGGCACTTTCTTAAAACTCTAAATTGGTTTTCTTTCAAGAGGTGGTTGCTACCGTGAGCTTCCACGGAATGTCGACCGATTGCCGAATATTTGTGCTCAGCAATGCGTTGATGAAGGTGTCGGGCTGTGTACCCGACATAATCTGCATCGCACAGATCACATAAGAAACTAAAAACAAAGCATTGCCGATTCACAATTGACGGCTTGGATAGCGGAATCAATAATTTCTTTTTAGAAATGTTTCGGCGGCATAGTGGAAAGAAACACCGATGATAGTAGCACAGCAGGGAATTAGTTTTCCATTCAAAGATCAAGTGGCCACTAATGCGGTTCGGAAGCAGTTGCGCGATCTTAGCCATAAGATTTTCCCTACATTGCGGCCTGTTTTTGTGAGCAGAAAATTGGGGCGAGATCTTAAACCCAAAGAAATCAAACCGTCAATTGTAAATCGGCAATGCGTTGTTTATCGTTTCTCATGCGATCTGTGCGATGCAGATTATGTCGGGTACACAGCCCGACACCTTCATCAACGCATTGCTGAGCACAAATATTCGGCAATCAGTCGACATTTCGTGGAAGCTCACGGTATTAACCACCTCTTGAAAGAAAACCAATTTAGAGTTTTAAGAAAGTGCCATGGAAAATTTGATTGCTTAGTCTTTGAAATGCTGTTCACCAAGAATCTCAAGCCTAATTTAAAAATCCATGCTGACGGACTCCATACGTGCCCAACTTTTTGTTTAATTACTATTGTTCTTTTCTTACGTTACAGCTTTTTTATCACCCATTGTTATTTTGGTATATATAGATTGCAACTTACAAATATTCGTTTGACTTGATAATGACGTTAGCCAATGTGGAAATGTCGTCGTCTTTTAGAAATCTCCAAATGTTTTTAGGAAATGTTTATCGCAATTTTCTATATTTAAACAAAGTTAATCACAAGTAAGTTGAAATCACAGTGAACAAATGACCTGAGTTTTTTCATTTTTTCCAGAGTTTTATCCCAAGCTTAAGCCTGGTATTTCTGTGTCATTGTCAATCTTGAGTTTCCGTCAAGTTTTGCTGTCAGGTCCTTTCAATTCTCATATTCTGACAGCTTTCACAACCATAATTGAAATAAAAAGCGAATATGACTCTCAACCACTTCCTAAACACTGACCTATAAGCCAAGCATCAAGCTTGACAACAAACGAGAGAAAGATAGCGAAGCAGAACAAGTGCCTTTGCCAAATCAGTTCAATTTGTTGCCGCTATGTTATGAGAGAGTTAACTCGATTTAAGCTCAGTTCACCACCATAACAAACTCGCTACCACATAACTCCCACCACTGAAAGTCAAATTGCCACCAGTGGCAATATGACTTTTTCGTCATGTGTAGCCTGTCGTATGGATCTGACTTACATTAACTGAAGCTAAGATGTAGTAAAACTACAAAATGGGTGAAAATTCAAAATTTAGGCTTTCATATAATATAATTTTCATAAGTTTGATTGAAAATTTGTGATTTTAAGGACAAAACTCGTGTTAAAGGTCACTTCGACATTTATTCTGCTTTGAATAAAGAAAGGACGCTGAGTCCGTTTCTGTAAACTTCGCTGTATTTGTGCCCCCTCTTTAACGCAATATAACACCACTTCCTAGCCTTTATTTGATGGAAGTTTCGTTCAGTAACATAAACTTCGGCGTAAGTCTCTTGGATAAAATCACTTGGTTAAAACCACTTTGAATAGAGGGGGTAAGTTTCTAAAGAAACTGTGGTACTGCGTCGCTGGAAGAGTATAACAGGATAATTTAGTATTATCAACTGAGTTTATAACGTAAATTGGCCACCGTAAAGAGTTTAAAAGCTGACCTTTCGAGAGTTAGCCTTAAGTTTCGTCCATCGCTTTAACGAAGGTCTAACGCTTTGGGGCATTTCTTGTTTAGCTCTAAGATCGTTCATCGTGATTTTGACAATGTTTTGGTTGATGAAAGTGGGATCTTTGTCAACTTTTGCCGCAAAGCAAGGTTCGAAGTTTAAGAACTTTGGCATAAAAAGAGGTGTCAGAAAGTTGGCGCAAAGCGGCATTTAGAATTTCGAATCTTGAGTGTTTCGAAAGTATTTTTGTTTTGTATGATTCTAACACCTCGAACCTTGCTTTGCGGCAAAAGTTGACAAAGATCTCGCTTTCGACAACCAAAACATTAACAAAAAACAATTAACGATTTCAGAGCTAAACAAGAGTTGCCCCAAGCATTAGCCCTTCGTCAGAGCGATGGATGAAGAGCTAACGCTCCAAATTACGTCAGCTTTTAAACTGTTTACGGTGACCAATTTACTTACTAACTCAGTGGATAATACTAAATTACCCTGTTCTACTCTCTCACCGACGCAACACCACAGTTTCTTTAGAAACTTACCTCTTTATTCATATTGATCGACAGTCAGCACCTCAAACGGTTGAGAAGGAAAATATTGATCGTATTCCATTCACTATCACATTCCACCCTCACAACAACGCAGTTAAATCTAGCATTCTTAAAAACTTTAAATTACTGCAAAGCAATTCAGAGACTGGTATTATCTTTTCGCAACCTCCCCTAATTTCGTTCAAACGTGACATAAACATAGGCAACTTTTTGGTCAGAAGTTCATTTCAAACCAATGACCAACCTAGCACTTTCATATACGCTCGCTCACGATGCAAAACTTAGTGTCCTTTCATTCACAACATAAAGAAAATGTCGAGACCCAAGACATTCATTAAGTTCACTGATCACATCACTTGCACCTCCGCCAGTGTCATTTACTGCATAACTTGCACTTATTGCCAGTTACACATTGATGAAACAGGAAGACGACTAGCTGACCCATTCCGAGAACACCCTTACGACATAGAAAAAAATGACAAGGACGCATCCAAACCAGTCGCTAGACACTTTATTCTCCCTAATCATTTTAAGCAGCATATGGCAGTTTTCTGCCTTTCCCTACATTTAGGCATTTCGGAAAGCCGAAAAACTTTAGAACAAAAATTTATCTTTCAAATCGGCACTCTTAATCCCCACGGCATAAACGAGCGCACGTCATTCAACTATTCTATTCTTGTTTTCTCGTTACTGTATTCCCAGCAGCTCTATTTACTATAGGTGAACCTACACACGACCCACAATTTCCCCAATCGCTCTGACGAAGGGTTAACGCTCAAAACATCGGCTTTTAAACTCTTTGCGGTGGCCAACTTACGTTATCAACTCAGTTGCTAATACTAAATTACCCTAAAGTCACTCTAGTTTCGCTTCAGGCAAACTTATCATAATTATCGTGACATCAACAAGTTTTGTTTCATTTAGCAGTTGAGAGGCCACACTTAACCCTGAGCCTCTTTCCCTTTTCACAATATACTTCTACATCCCAGCTTTCATTTAATATAAATTTCAGACGATAGGCTACACATGAAGAAAAAGTCAAATCGCCACCGGTGGCGATTTGACTCTCAGTGGTGGGGAGTTTTCTGATGGCGAGTTCGTCGTGGTGGCGAATTTATCGAATACCGTTACTTCATGCCTTTAGCTATGCTCACATCGAGTTTTGGTTGCATTTGTAAGATTCGGAGACCACCCTGAAAGTAGTATAATTGTACTCGACTGCGTCGACTCTAACCCTTAGCTGATGCTCCAAAAACTTTTTACGTAACTCATTATATACTTGCTAAGTATGAACCGATTTAACTCTTTCGTAAAAGCAGCCATTATTTCCTCCATGGAATTTACCAATGTTGCTCAGTGAAAAATGTTATACTCATGTCAATCTATTAAACTGGCGTTGAGGTTCTTAACCCATCTTGACTGAATTCAACATAAATATGAAACGATTACCTCGCTGGCAGGCTTTGTTACAGTGCTATCACTTTTCTGATCGCCGTTCGTCGTAATGAAGTCATTCTCTGGTACTTTATCGCGCCTACAATTCAACTGCAGATTTTAAAGACGAAGATAAATCAGCATTATTATATTTTTGACGATGTCTCAACCCTAAAAATTATTAGGTAAAAAAGTTGCATGCATTTCGATGCGAGTTACGCCGAGGCGCAATTTGGTTGCCTTTAAAAATAAAGCAAAGGTATCTCTACGACCAATCAGGGCAGAGACAAATATCACAGAGAAAATTACCCAAGTTACCAAAAATACTCACACCACCGCTACTCACCATTTCACACTTTGGTCGAACTAGATCTATACCATTTACACTCACTAATAGAGAGGGGAACTGATCTCATTACTGGAGCCAAATTTAGGGACAATTTCCAATCATGGGCAACGTTTTGACAAGACGATTACCCCGTTCAATGAGCACCCTGACCAGTTGATCGATGAGTCGCATCTTTGGGCTCGCACTAAGCTTCAATTTGGGTTAATAGCGCCCGCTAAATTCTCTCTGAAGAGAAGATAAATGTAGTAGATGGTAACATCCCAAACGTGGCGACGGTCACCTTAACAATGAAGGCATAAACTACCTCTGAATCGTCAAACATTTTGGAAAAGATAAACCGCAAGCTGGAAATGACGACTAAATTCACATCACACTCTCTCTCGTCAAATCAAGTACATTAAGTACGTGACCAAATATATTGCATAAGTATACATACCGAACGGATGACAATTATCAGCAAAAACAGTAATACAATGCTTCCATTTACAAATACTACAATCATCCACTTTTTAAGTCCTGTTGAGTCAAAGTAAAAAAAGTTGTATTCCTAATAACTAGAGTAGTGTAGTTTGATCGTCCGAATGATTGTAGTCCAAAGAGGGACTGTTGTCGGTAGTGGAGACTGACGTTTCGACAACCTTAGCGGAAGTCATCTTCCGACTTGAGTCATCTTCACTTGACTCTGAAGACGACTTCCGCCAAGGTTGTCGAAACGTCAGTCACCACTACCGACAACAGTACTTCTCAGGACTACACTCACCCGAACGATCAAAGTACACTATTACATGTTACTCTCGGGTTCAAACCATTTACTGTATTAATAACTAGAGTTCGATTTTGAACCTTTACCTTCTAAAAACCGTTTGATGCCCTTATGTTTTGTTAACGCACGATTGTACTTTTCTCTTTGTCGTTGTCTAGTAGAGTAATTGTCCGAAGTGTGGCAGGCTTCTTTTCTTTTCAATCTGTCTCCCTCTATCTGTCTTTCTGTTTATTACTCAAACTTTGCCTAAATTTCCTTATGCATTCCCGCGGAAGAATTACAA
The DNA here is from genome assembly GCF_964200805.1 of Pocillopora damicornis. Classification (NCBI taxonomy): domain Eukaryota; kingdom Metazoa; phylum Cnidaria; class Anthozoa; order Scleractinia; family Pocilloporidae; genus Pocillopora; species Pocillopora damicornis. Next base: position 14,115,502 of record NC_142679.1, on the reverse strand, counting down.
TCACTGCTAGTGCATTACACTAGCCAGACTAAGTAAGACGTAAAAGAAGCTATTCTCGTCCTACGTTTGTTTTCCAAATATCTTAAAATGCAATTTTTATAATTATTTTTAATCACTACAAATAAATGATCGGTATAGTCGAGCTAGTGTTTCTAACTACACTTTTCCGTTGTTAAAAGCACTTAGACCTTTGTCACATGCATCATGAAATCATTACCTTTGTCTTTAGGGCTGGCAGTTGGGCTATTTGTGTTGGAGGCATCTACAATCTCCTCCAAAATGATGTTTCCTACCAACACGACTCCAAGCTTTCCGGTGCTATTTCCCTCCATTAGAGCGAGCTCTATGGTTTTCACGTTGGCATCGGAGTTGCGTTCTGTTAAAATGATAAAATCGACCACAACAGAACCGTTTAATAACCTGGTGACTTCAATTCCTCGATATCCTTGAAGTTTCATCTTCAAGAAACGACCCACTCTTTCCGTAAAGTTCTTGATAAAGGCTTGGGACTCGGATGAACCAAGATTACTGTAGGGTGACTTGTATTGCCCCTGTATTCTCGCTGTCACTCTATACCTTTTGGTATCCACTCTACCTGCAAAGATTAAAAATTCTTCGCGTGAAGCGAAACCGTTGCATCGTGTCAGAGAAGGAGTAAAACAATAAGAACATTATCAAAATGAGGTATATGTGACGGGTAATCTATGGCTGTCGACAGGGTTAGATCCTATACACCCTAATAGCGGTGAGGCACTTTTTGGGCTGAGCTTAGAAGCCACATCTCCGGAGCAAGGCTATTATTTCTTGCAATAACCTATATCAAAAAGCTGAAGTTTGGAATGTGAACCATGCAATAGAGCAACAAATTTCTGTCATGCGCTGTCTGTTTGAAGACTACATGTTTATGGTTGATCATGAGACATTTTAGAGAAAATGGAAAATTTCCCTTGAGTCAAAGCCTAAGGATACAGTCTCTCTCTACGTAGATGATGTATACAGTCGGCGGGCGTCTCAAATTAGCAAGGAGATATGTTAAGACAATGAATAAAAAAACTATATGCGCTCGTTTTCCTACCGCTTTCACATACTCTCCCTTCATACTCCTCCGTACATTCACAGAAATAAGATTGGCCTTGTTGTTTACAAGTTCCATCATTCTGACATGGGTTTGAAATACATCTGTCAATTCCTAAGCGTGAAAAGAACGTTTAGAGTTCATCTTTTAGAAATAACAACGTTAGTGAGTGACAGCTGCTTGTAATCTTAATTACCTCGATGGGGGACATTTCGAATTGTTTCTTATGTAAGCATTATTTCTTGGTAGTAAGACGTAGCCCCTCAACCTCAAAAGAAGTTATATCTTGTCTTGGCGTTGGACAAATTTTGTCAAGATCAAAGTCGGACCGTTGAATTGCTGATATGTTTTTTCTCGAATCGATAACTGTGTATGATTGCAATAAAAAGTTCCTTTATCTTTTTCTACACAAAATCGTTCATGATTTAACCATTTATTCTCGAAAATCAACTCCCTCTAAAATCGTGGCCGATTATCGGCGTTTCGTAAGGCGAAAAAGGAAATTTAACAAGACACTTCTCATCTTACCGGTACACTCGCCTCCTTCAGAACACGGAGCTGGCAATGTAGCGCCTTCTGCGATACTAACAGTAGTCGATGATGGTTGTTTTTCTTCTGAATCACTCGTTGCGGCAGAAAGAACAGGAATCAAAGATGTTGATGGTTCTAATGTTACTATTCTCATTGTTTTGGAATCGTCAATTGCAAGACTTGAAGATGGTGATAGCACTGATGTTACTTCTACTGTTGGCGCAACAATTGTAGTTGCATGCGATGCTTGGCTTACAGAATATGATGGAGGTGATGGTACTGCCGTGAATGCAGCAACATTTCCAGTAGCATCAGATTTTTGGCTAACAAAAGTAATTGATGTTGTTCTTACTACCATAGAAGAAACACTTCTCGAAGTTTCGTCAGATTTTTGAGTAGCAGAGCTTAAAGATGTAGAAGTTACTCCCGCAGTGTCCAGTGTTTGACCTCTAACCATTGATGAAATTGATGCTGTCGTTGTTGAAGGAGCATCACCAGCATAGGAATCCGGTGCTTGTCCTTCAGAAATTGATAATTTTATTGCCATCGACGTGAAATGAGGGAAACTCGTGGTAGCCTCTGATATATAAGATTCAAAAGTGGTTGAGAAGAGGCCACCTCTTGGAGAAGTACCTGGTGTATGACTTGCAGGATTTGATGATTCTGGTATCACTTTTACAGATGAGGCAATACTCTTAACAGCGTCTAATGCCTTAGTTACAGAACTCGTTGTTGTTAGCGCTACTGCCATGGACGGAAAAACGCTTAATGTAGCTTCTGATGCCCGACCTGCAGACCGTAATGACTGTGAAATAGATGGATCGACACGTGTTGCTTGAATTACGGATGTTGAAAATTTAGTCGTTACTGCTATGAATGCAACAACGCTTGTACTTTTGGCGTCTAGTTCCTGTCGTGCAGAACCTAATGGTTTAGATGTTACAGCAATAGATGGGGAAGAATCTGTTGTTTTATCTGTTGTTTGACTTGCAGAACTTGACACTTTTGATGTCACTGCTCTGGAAGAATCAAAACCTGTTGTAGTATATGTTGCCTGACTTTCAGACCTTGATGATATTAGTGATAATGCCATAGATGCATCCACACTTGTTGTTGCATCTGATTCCTTACCCGTAGAATGTAATGAATCTACAGTTACAACTGCGGATGAAAAGACTCTTGTAGTTGCCTCAGTTACCTGACCTGCAGATGTTGTTGATTTCAGCGTAACTGCCATAAATGTTAAAACGCTTGCGTCAGGTGTGTCTGATGCCTGAATTGCAAGGCTTGGTGACTTTGCTGTTGCTGCTGTGTATAAGTCAACACTCGTGGCAACACCCAATGCCTGACTTGATCTTATCAAGATAGTTGTTGCAGCTACAGCCGGAACAAAGCTTGTAGCAATTAATGTTATTGTCAATGAAGGAGTAACACTGTTGGCGACGTCTGACGTTTGACTCACAGAAGTTGTTGATTTAGATGTTGCTACTGTAGATGGGAGAATATTTGCAGTGGTTTCTGGAGTGTGATTTGCAGGATTTGATGATTCTGATGTTCCTGCCTTGAAAGGAGAAACGCTTTTATTAGTGACTGATGCCTGACTTACAGAACTTGATGATATCGGTGCAACCGCCATGGACAGAAAAACGCTTGAAGTTGCATCCGATTCCTGACTTGCAGCATTTGACGATTTTGATGTTGCTACTCTAAATGTAAAAAGACTTGTCCTTGCGTCTGATAACTGCCTTGCAGAAAGTGAGGATTTAAAAATCACTGTCGTGGATAAAACAATGCTTGAAGTGGGGTCTGGTGTAAGACCTGAAGAAATTAGTGATTCTAATGTTCCTCTCGTGGATAAAACGACAATTTTAGAAGCATCTGATGCCTGACTTGCAATAACTGATATTTTAGGAGTTACTACCATAGATGGTACAACAGTTGACGCTTTTGATGTTTCTGCTTTGGAAGGAACTACACTTATAGTAGTGTCTGATTCCTGTTTCGAAGACCGTGATAATTTTGATTCTTTTGCCATGGGTATACCAATTGTGGTAGTGGTGTACGCTTGACCCGAAGGTAACGATTTTGTTGTCACAAGAGTGTATGGAACAACAGCTGTGATTTCATCTGATTCCTGAGTAGCAAAAGCTGATTTTTTTGGTGTAACTCCCGTGGATGAAACAACAAGAGCAATAGCATCTAATTTCTGACTTGAAAAAGCTGATGATTCTAATGTATCTGTTGTGGATAGAGTAACACTGGCAGCAGCGTCTGATTCTTCACTTCCAGATCTTGATGATTTTGATGTTACTGCCGTTAATGAACGAATACTCGAAGTAGTGAATGGTGCATGACTTGCATACGATGATGATTTTGATGTTTTAGGCGTTAATGGACCAGCACTCGCTGAAGTCGTTGGTGTATGACTCGAAGATGGAGATTCAAAGTTTACTGCAGTGAATGGGACAAAAAATGTAGTAGTATAAGATGCCTGACTTGTAGAGGCTGATGAGTTTGTCGTAAATGAAGCACCGCTGTCGGTAGCGTCTGGTGCCTGAACTGAGGGGGTTGAAAACTCCGCTTTCGTTGGAATAACATATGTTGTGCCATTGGAGGTCTGAGTTGCAGAAATGAAAATTCTTGTCATTTTCTTCGATGAAACAGCCCTTGTAGTATCGTCTGATATATGACTTGTAGAAGTTAATGACTCAGATGTTGTTACTGCGGATAATAGAAGGCTTGTAGAAGCGTCTGATGTACGACTTTCAGAACTTGACGATTCTGATATTCTTGATATGGAAGAAATAGAACTTGTAGTTGAACCTAGCTCCTGAATTGCAGAGGTTAATGATTCTGATTTTGTTGTTGTAGATAGAATGACACCAGTAGCAGAGATCAATGACCGGCTCAAAAAGGTTAATGGTGTTACTGTCGCTGATATTGCAACAATTGTGGTTGCGCCTGGTGAATAACTCAGCATAGTTGACAATTCAGAGGTTATCGAGGTGATTTGACGAAAAGTTGAAGTAGCACTTGATGTCCGACTTGAAGAGGTTGATGATTTTGGCGTTGATGGTGCAACACTTTCAGTAGAGTCTGATACGCGAACTTCAGAAGTCTGAGATTCTGGTTTCATAACCGTGGATGAATTAACATATGTGGTGCCTTTTAAAGTCTGAAATGCGAAAAGTAATAATTCTGATGTCCCTTCCAAAGATAAAACAACACTTTTAGTACTTCCTAGTGAATTAATAGTAGGAGTTGATTGTGTAGATGTTCCTTCTGTGGTTAAAACAACGCTCCAAGAAACATTTGATGATTGACTTGCAGAAGTTGGCGCTTTTAATGTTAATGCTTTAGAGGAAACTATTCTTGAAGTAGTGTCTGATTCCTGTTTCGAAGACCCTAACAATTTTGATTGTTCTGTCATAGGTATGCCGAATGTGGTAATGGTGTATGCTTGACCTAAAGTTAACGATTTGGATGCTACTACAGTGTATGGAAGAACAGTTGCAACAGCATCTGATTCCTGAGAAGCAAGAGCGGATACTTTTGGTGTAACTGCCGTGGATGGAACAACATGTGTAATAGTGTCTGATTCTTTACTTCCAGGTGTTGATGATTTTGATGTTACTGCCGTTAATGAACGAATACTCGAGGTAGTGAATGGTGCATGACTTGCATGCGATGATGATTTTGACGTTTTAGGCGTTGATGGACCAGCGTTCGCTGAATTCGTTAGAGTATGACTCGCAGGTGTTGGCGTTACGAAGTTTATCTCAGTAAATGGATAAAAAGATGTAACAGTGTTAGATGCCTGACTCCCAAAGGTTGATGAGTTTGCCGTAAATGAAGCAACGCTGTCGGTAGCGTCTGGTGCCTGAACTGAAGGGGTTGAAAACTTGGCTATCGTTGGAATAACATACGTGGTGCTATTGGGGGTCTGAGCTGCAGAAGTGAAGAGTCTTGTCATTTCCTTTGGTGAAACAGAACTTGTAGTATAGTTTGATATATGACTTGTAGAAGTTAATGACTCAGATGTTCTTACCGTGGATAATAGAGGGCTTGTAGAAGCATCTGATGCATGACTTTCAAAACTTGACGATTTTGATGTTTTTGATATGGAAGGAATAGAACTTGTAGTTGAACCTGGCTCCTGACTTGCAGAAGTTAATGATTCTGATATTGTTGTTATAGATGGAATGACACCCGTAGCAGTGACCAGTGACCGGCTCAAAAAGGTCAATGCTGTGACTGTCGCTGGCACTGCAATACTTGTGGTAACGCCTGGTGTATAACTTAGGATAGCTGACAATTCAAAGGTTATCGCGGTGATTTGAGGAAAAGTTGAAGTAGCACTCGATGCCTGACTTGAAGAAGTTGATGAGTTTGGTGTTGACGGAGCAACACTTTCAGTTGAGTCTGATGCGGGAACTTTCGAAGTTTGAAATTCTGGTTTCAGTACTGTGGATGAATTTACATATGTGGTGCCCTTTAAAGTCTGAAATGCGGAAAGAGATAATTTTGATGTCCCTTCCATAGATAAAACAACGCTTCTTGTACTCTCTAGTGAATTAATAGTAGAAGTTGATCGTGTAGATGTTCCCTCTATGGTGAAAACAACGCTCAAAGAAACATCTGATGATTGACTTGCAGAAGTTGGCGCTATTAATGTTAATGCTTTAGGAGAAACTATTCTTGTAGTAGTGTCTGATTCCTGTTTCGAAGACCCTGATGATTTTGATTGTTCTGCCATAGGTATGCCGACTGTAGTAGTGGTGTATGCTTCACCTAAAGTTAACGATTTGGATGTTACTACAGTGTATGGAACAACAGCTGTGACTTCATCTGATTCCTCAGAGGCAAGAGCTGATAGTTTTGGTGTAACTGCCGCGGATGGAATAACAAGTGTAATAGCGTCTGACTCTTCACCTCTAGATGTTGATGATTTTGATGTTACTGCCGTTAAGGAACGAATACTCGAAGAAGTTAATGGTGCATGACTTGCATACGTTGATGATTTTGACGTTTTAGGCGTTGATGGACCAGCATTCGCTGAATTCGTTGGTGTATGACTCGCAGGTGTTGGCGATTCGAAGTTTACCGCAGTAAATGGATAAAAAGATGTAACAGTGTTAGATGCCTGACTCGCAAAGGTTAATGAGTTTGCCGTATATGAAGCACCGCTGTCGGTAGCATCTGGTGCCTGAACTGAAGGGGTTGAAAACTTCGCTTTCTTTGGAATAACATACGTGGTGCTATTGGGGGTCTGAGCTGCAGAAGTGAAGAGTCTTGTCATTTCCTTTGGTGAAACAGAACTTGTAGTATAGTTTGATATATCACTTGTAGAAGTTAATGACTCAGATGTTCTTACTGTGGATAATAGAGGGCTTGTAGAAGCATCTGATGCATGGCTTTCAGAACTTGACGATTTTGGTGTTTTTGATATGGCAGGAATAGAACTTGTAGTTGAACCTATTTCCTGACTTGCAGAAGTTAATGATTCTGATTTTGTTGTCATCGATGGAATGACACCCGAAGCAGAAACCAATGACCGGCTCAAAAAGGTTAATGGTGTTACTCTTGCTGGTATTGCAACACTTGTGGCTGCACTTGGTGTATAACTTAGGATAGTTGACAATTCAGAGGAAGTTATGCTTGCTGCCTGACTTGCAGAAGTTGATGAGTTTGGCGTTGATGGAGCAACAGTTTCAGTGGGGTCTGTTGCGCGAACTTCAGAAGCTGTGGTTAAAACAACGCTGCGAGAACGATCTGATGTCTGAGTTACAGAAGTTAGCGCTTTCAATGTTACTGCTGTTACTGCCGAGGTTGGAACGACAGTTGTGATAGCATCTGATGCTTGACTTGCAGAAGTTAATGTTTTTAGTGTTACGGTCGTTGATGGGGCAATTTTTGAGGTAGTAGCAGCTGATGTATGGTTTTCAGTTGATGTCACTATAAAAAATAAGACAACAGTTGTCGTAGTGTCCGATGGTAGCCTTTTCATTGTAGATACCTTTGGGAACTGAACACCACTTGTGGTGGGGTCGGCTGCATGTTCTGCAGAAGTTGATGATTTTGGCTTTACTGCATTTGACGTAAATACACTTTTCGTTGCCTTTAATGTGTGGCTTGCGGAAGACAACAGTGTTGAAATAATTGCTGTGCTCGCTTTGTTACTGTAACTTCCAACACTTAGGGAAGCGTTTGCTTTATGCGATGAAGACAATGATGGTGTTTGTGATACAAACGTTGAAAAAGCGACAGCAGTAGCAATTTGCGATGTTTGTCTTCCTGTAGTTGTAAGGCCTGGCTCAAAATTCGTAGTAGATGACGTGTTGTTCATCTCAGAACCTGTTGTTGAGCCAAACAAGTTTGTTTGTTTCAAAAGGAGTAGGATGCATGTACAATAGATTGGTACAGTTGTAAATGGTTGTGCTGCCATTGACGGAGTTTGCGCAAAAACTTTCCGGCTGACCTGTGAGATGAAGAGACACGAACCAATCAATAATGTCGTCCTAAAAATGTCGTCTTCTTCCCATGGATCAGTCTTTCAGATTCTCTGTATATAACTTAGTATCAGATAAAGATTTATGAAGGAAAAATGCATAGAACAGAAATTACAACACTTAAATTGAATTACATTGTATATTGAAGGAGAGGAGAGGGGCACATCTAGATAAACTAATATTGTGCCCCTTAAAGTTATGTATAACAAAGGACTTGAGATTTTTAATAAAAAAAATAAAGGAAAAACGACAAAATAGCTCAGAAAATTATAAAAGAGATAATGTTTCATCAGTATTGAGCAAGGTACCAGCGCAAAAGTGCTTTTCCAAACATTTTTTTAGATGGTTTGCCCCTAATCGATTGCGGAATATCGTTCCAAAAGAAACTTCCAATAATGCTGGAGTAAAATCCCCTAAGATTAGTTCAAAATAAAGGTATTGCAACTTGATTGGATGATGCACTGCGGGTACTGTAATTATGTAGTTCAGATACTAATGAAACAGGTATATTAGGAAACTTTTCAAGGTGGAAATAATCATAAAAAAGCATACATGTTTTCAGTTTAACAATATCAGGAAATTTCAGAAGGCCTAAGGATGTATGGTGTGGAGTTATTGATTCCATTAAAGGAACATCATTTATAACTCGAACCGCTTTGTCTTGTAACTTTATGACTTGAGACAATGGAGCATTATAATTATTTCCCCAAAGTGTACAAGCATAAGTAAGGTAAGGATAAATAAGAGAATAAAACACACTAATAAGTGTTGCTTTTGATACATAATGCTTCAACTTAACTTGTTTGTTAAGTTTGTAAAAGAAAAAGTAAGATTTACGTGAAAAAAGCAAGAAATTATCTCAAGTTGGCAGAGCCAGCAAAACACGCGGCCATCATACTCGCTGACCGCTGACCGATTGGATGTTATTGCTGAAAGGCTGTTTAAAATTGTTACTAGTGTGCTAAATTTAGGCTGAAAAATTATACTATCTGATACATCGCCTTTAATCAGGGAAATATAAGCAAACGAGAAACCCAGAAAGATACAATAACACGACAAACAGAATAAAAATTACCAAAGTAGTCTCTACCGTTTACAGTCAGGGCTGTACGCCTCAAGAGGATGAAAGCCTTTTTTGTTGGAAAAAATTTCTAATTAGTGCTTACAGTAACATTTTTGATATTTTCCGTCACAGCACTTTATCTTCCCAGAGTGTTTTCACTTATCTTTCAACAGTGTTATTTCACTCTTATTTTCTTAAATATTTACTCAAATCCGACCTATGATGTTGTAGTAAATCCTTGCCTTGGGGCTGCATGGAAGAGAAGTAAAAGCTGCCTTTGAAATTTCAAAGAAGCTTCGTCGTATGTAACTTGTCAACATCTCTCGAGGGCCAAACTTGTTATCAGTGTGTTACCTCGATTGAATATATTTTTTAATTTACTCATTAATTTCTCTTAGTTGTTTGATATCTATAATACTTTAATAAAGGATCTGTTGCATTCAAAGGATTTACCTATACAATTTTGCTTCCGTTTAAGACTTGCAATGGACTTGCTATTGAAGAAAAGGGACATTTATATATCACTAAATCACCACAGCAGTTGATCATTAGTGAAAGACGCGCAAAACAGTTAAGCACCTGCATTAAGAGAATCATACTTCACATCATCTCTGATCTTGTAAACCATTAATTTACAATGCTCTGTTTAAATATCGAATTTTAGAACAAATGCGACAGTATTTCTTACTGCTGCGCAAATAATGTCTACTACTTTCCATGGACTGAGGAATTCCGAATTTCGCAATCCTCTTCATTATTTCCGTGTGGTGCGTGGTAAAAATCGATAGCTATTCAACACTTTCTCCAACTTTAACTATTTAAAATGGTTCGTGCGTTTACTTAGCTCAAACCCAAAGTAAGACCCAAAAAGGAAGCATGAACTCACCAAACCAACATATAAACGTTTTGTTCAATTCATTCTGACTTTCTTGCTCCAGGTTAGCGTCGTTTGCCAGAACTCTTTACGTGATTAATGCATTCCCTGAAACTTCAAATAAGTAGGAAAGTGTAAAATTCGTGATGCACATTGGTGATAACCAGTAATAACTGAGACTTATTTAAAGTGTAAACACTCTGTTTCAAGAATCTTAACTAGAAATAATTTCAATGACAAATCACCAAACCAGCGTACAAAGGTTTTGCTAAATTCATTCTGACTTTTCTGCCCCAGGTTAGCGTCGTTTATCAAACTTCTTTACTTTGCATAATTAACCCTTCCTAGAAACTTCTTACAAGTAGGAATAATTCATGATGGCACAGTGGTGACAACCAGTAATAACTGAGACTTCATTAAAGGGTAAAATTTTGTTTTAAAAATCTTAACTAAAAACAATTTCAATAACAGATGAGGGAGTTACAAATTAAGAAAAGAATCTTACGAAAGGATAGACATGCATAATTCAAGCTGAGTTGATAGTAATAATAACACCAGGCCTATACAATTACGAACGTTGTTCGATAATCATAAAGAGTCACCTCTTTTAAAATTTTATGGAGGACTCTTTAACGAACAATAACCCAGTTTAGTGTCTCGTCCTCGTACAAGCTCAACTTTGAATTCTTGTAATTTTGAGCAAATGTTTCCATTATTATGGTTCGAGACCATTAAAAGAAAGTTTATACGTAATTAAATTTCGTTTCCAGTGGAAACGCTACAAACATTAGGGAGTTCAATCAGACTCGGCGACGACACATAAGAGATGCATTGTTATAAAGATCATTTTGTTTCTGATAAGTAATTTGCGTTCTTGTGACTCGATGTGTTTACCACCTCTAACTGCGCCAGACCTGCAACCTCTCTGGCCTGATTTCATTTGAAGGCGACTTCGAGTTCCAAATAGAAACGTCAATTATTCCTGTCCCAATCTCTCCTCCCTGAAGACGCAAAGTTTGGCAATTCCACATTCTTGTTTTTCAGAGTAGTTACGGAAAGCACGAAGTTATAAAATCTACTGCGTGTTTGTGCAAGAGTATTAATTCAACGCCTTTCAATTTTAAATGACCACATGCCCTTACTACTGAGATTAATTTGGTATGAATTTACCTAGCGATCTAGTTCAAACCCAGGGGGAAATTTCTATGAATTAATCCAGGGGTTTCGAAAAAAGTCTGTTTTAGCTGCCAATAATACCTTTTACCGCCGTCTACTGAGCTGGCGAGCAGGTCACGTATTTGGGTTTCGCCTTACGGTCTCTTTTCTGGGCACAGCGGTCTACCTCAAAATCGGCAGCCACGTAGAGAAAAAGTTAATAAAAGGCCTTAGTGAATCCTCATCTGCCAAAGGAATGGGGGCTTGGGAAGCGCATGCGCAATGAGAGGACGAGCCGTAGCAACAGATTCTTGTAGCTCGTTCTACAAAAGTCGAAGTCCTTCGGCTAACCTTTCTTGAAGTTGAATCAGATAAACTTTTAATCAGAATTGAGCTTTCTCTGAAACCACCACGTTATTAAAAATTATTTAAGGTCCTTTGGAAAACAAAAAGTCAAATTGCTAAAATTCGTAAATACTTTATTAAATACGATTACAAATGAAGTTATTTGAATTGAGTAAATGTTTACAATAGATTAAGTAGAGTCATAGGGTACGAGTGAACTAATTACAAAGAGTAGACTGACTGGTTATAATGAGGGAGGATGAACTCCGAGCACCTTCAAACCCAAATTTTAAAGGGTTAACGTGTTCCTAGAAGCGCCATAAACAAATTTGACAAACGTTCCAGCACTGCAGTCGTCACTCAATACTCATCAGGAGATGACTCCTCTAGGAGGTTAAGATTATTTATTCCACCACACGCAGCGAAATATAAGGGGCTTTGTATGAAACAAAGCAATTGTATCCTCTCAAATGAATCATTACATGGAAATTTGGAAAAAGGGAATAAATCATTGTCTGTCAAATTTAGCTACCAGGTGCTAACACTTTCGGCGGAAAACTTGCATGAATCACAGAGCCGTTTCATTTGGCAACATAGGTGTAAAGTCAACCACGTTTACAACGATGATCTCGGAGTTCACTCTTTGGGAACCTTAGGCAAACCAGGACGGCAATGGCAACAAGAACGCGATGAAACCTATTTTAATGGACAGAATAATAGCTCTACACACGCCTTTTAGATCTTTGTACAATTCCTATCTATCTGCTGCGATAAAACATGCAATCACACAATATTGCGTGGTCCAAGAATGGGAGCCCCTACAACAAATCATTCAAGCTTCCACTTGGAACTCGAACGACTCCTTTAGATCCTACGCTGAAGATGAGGTCTGACGCCATTAAAGATAGCAAGATGAAAGAGAAACTCGCAAAGGGAAACTTAAGTTCATTTTTTAAACACCAGTTCTCTCAGCGTCGCCGTGGTGATTGCGTAAGGCTCCGAAAAATGGTCGAAGAATTACCAGAGTGTGAAATTCTTACAAAACGAGTGAATAACAAAGTCTAGTTTGGGACAAGCTGCTTCGGTTTTCAAAATCATGCCATTTTTTAAATAAAGCTCGTTAAACTAGGCAGACCTAATTAAATAGAAAAAGAGGCTTTTTCACGCAACCTGTCCTGAGATAATTAGTTGTAAAATTTTATCAAATCGAAGTGGATAGTACAAGACAACCAAGTTTTTTTTAACATCTGAACATGAAAGGGTTTAGGATTGAATCATAAAGATATCTCATACTGTTAACTTCTAAGTAAACCTCCGATAGACTTTATCGAGCCATCCACTTGGAAATTTCATTTGTAACATTTTACAGTGCTGCTGATAGACGTAGCTGTCGTCATACTTCATTGTTAACGTCATAATCATTTCTGACAGTAAGAAATGCGTCTCAATTTGGAAGTATGATCATCATCACATCATAAACATTATCGTCAACGTCATCATCATAACTACTATAATTGTCATCACTGACGTCACGATCAACGTCAACATCATACGAAATAATCACTCATCAGCATCACCGTTACCAACGCAGTCATCACTCACGTCACCAACAACGTCATCATCATCGTCACTTTTACCCATCGTCATAAATAACACTAATTTTGCCTCCAGAGGTACACGTTATTAGCTTCCCCTTACGATTCCAAAACAGCACCGAACAAAGAGGTGATGAGAACAGACACATGGATCGGCAAGTAAGTTCTATCTCGATTTAAATTATTACATTTAAGCGAACACCAAGCCGAATTCGGAAACAAATGTCTTATATTTCCTTTTACAACGAACCCCAATTCAGTGGACACCTCTGTTAAGCGGACGCGGACACTAAAATAAATTGTAGCGGACACTAGAAAATGTTCCGAGGATGTCCGCTTAATAGAGGTTTTTAACAATAGAAATTATTCAAATACAATTCATTTTAGTGTCCGTGTCCGCGTCCGCTTGATAGCGGTTTCACTGTACACAGAAATGTATAACACCTACAATTGGGAACCACTCATCAAACATTGCGATGTTAAAGGTTACGAGGTGCTTGCCTTTTCTCTAATTGAATTCGATCCGCCAGTTGTCCGTTTTCGACAGTAGGTTTCGTAAATTTTTTCCTTTAAGATTGAAATAGTTTTCATAAAAAATCTTAATTCAATTGTGGTGGATTTACAGTAATAAATAAATAATTTTCACCCTCACTGAATCATTCGACTGTTAAATACTGAGTAGGCTTCTTCGCTTTCATCAACAATTTTAAAACTCCTTGATACTAACTGCATTTATTACGGTGGATCTACACCCTCAGCGGTTGTGTGTAATTTCATTCTTGACAATTCTTTTCCCTTTTTTCTTCAATTCGTTCTTCCCACAAATTTCTTGACTTTCGTCTAGGTTTCGATTTTGTTAAGGATACCCTCTCCATCTTTTCCATATTTTGATTTTTCAAACTAACTTTTCACTATTGCCTCCATTGACGGTCTTCTTCAAAGTGTTCTCGTTTTTTCTGGGTCTGTCTTTACCTTCCAAAAGCTCGCCTTCACTTTCAGTATCTGATAACTGAGCGAGGTGTAGCTTAGAGTTTTCAGAACAAGACCTTTTGTCATCTGATAGGGACTTTTCGTCGGCGTTCTCTTCTTCCGCGCGGCAGTTACTAGTGCTTCGTCTTGCGTTCGACAAGAGAATGAGCTGGAGTTTCTCGCATAATTTCTTAAAACGATGAACCGGTCCTACAATTAAGAAGACAGAAAAAGAGTTAGCCTCTAAATCCGTCAGACTTTGATAGCTCAGTAGAGAACCTCTCGCTTGTAATAAGCACTCATTGTTTGAAATTAGGAGACTAACTTTTTTTTCAAGAAAAGAAGGTGTAATAGTCTATTTCCTTATGAAATGTTATCGTTCTTGATCACATTACTAGCAAAGGTTACTGCACTCTACCAGCGGTCTCCCGTAAAGACGTCACGCCGGTAGATGGCGTGACGTCTTTATCCAGAGAGTAAAAAATATTCTTGATCGTCAGCCTAGTATTAATCATTTCGACGAGAACAGATGGAAATAACACACGGTCGCTTTGCGGTAAAAACATATCGAGCACAGTTGACAATCTGTTTCAGCGACGTGTAAATAATTTATCAACGATTTTCTAGAATACTGACTTAAATTAAAAAACACAAGCAAGTTAATACCGGAAACATCTACAGTCAAAACAGTGTTAATATATTAATAACTCAATGAATTCAAGTCACGATCGCCAAAGATCAATGAAAACGCTTTCGTTTTTACATGGCAAACTTTATCAATACGTTTCTTTTTTCATTTTTTACAAAGTTACCTTAAACACTTAGTTTTTCATCCTCTGATTTTGCAAGAAAGCTAAGCTAAAGTAATTTACGAAGTTTACAAACTTGGGAATTTGCCATTTATCGGGAAAATGGTTGGAAATAAATGTCCCTTGTTTGACGCACGTCTTGCAACATCTAGAAAAGACACTCGGTTTAATTACTACAATAAGAAATGGTTGAGTGCAAAACATTTTGGTTGGGCAAATGATATTTTTTGTTCCAGTACTAATCTCGCGATTATCGTACCAAAGCCTCTTGTAGCCTACGGCAGCGAGCTGTTTCGCGGGCGTTTTGACCGGCGGCTTATCCAAATGACCGCTGCCTTTATTCTAAGCAAGCGCCTAAAACAACCGTCAGCACAAGAGGCTAAATCCTTTCTTTTTACATTTTCAAACTCGCTCCCAGACACCAAAACAAGGCAAAAAACGAAAGAGCAGCCTTGCACAAAGTATGGCGGCAAAATGTAGCTTTGAAATGAAACCGCCATGACATTGGCGAGAATCTTGGCAGTTTCCTCCCATGAGTGACCAAGACAAAATTTCTCTTTAAAATATTAACACAATATCGAGCAGACAAGTGATAAGAATAAAGAAAAATATCAATTAGGGGATAATTAGTTGATCCAACGCCAAATTCTCGGAACTAACATCATAAGAATTGCATGGCAAACAGTAAGGAGAATCACTACTGAGATCTTGGAAGTGAGAAAGTTAAGCTTCAATACCAACCTGACTCAAGAACTATCGAGACCGTGTGAACGGAACTTTTATCTGCTCTACTTTGGTCTGTCGGACTTATATTCACAGATATGCGGACCGCCTTATTAAACATGGTCTTTCCTAGGAGAATGAAAGAGAAAAAGCAGATAAAACCAGGGGTTTAATAGCTTCTTCCAAATGGAGAACCTGAAAAGGAGGGAAATCCAGAGGAAAAGATTTCACGAATCGGGCACAATAAAGATGGTGTTTGGTTTCAACAATACAGAGAAACTGAACTGTATCTTCAAATGTTTACATATCGACTAAAAAACCGCATCTTCTCCAGCTGGACAGCGGTATTTCTAAAGGACGATCTCATGCCTTCATTCAGCGACAGAGAGTAGGAGGGGTGGGGGGAACAGAAAGACTACAACTTCTTCCAACCTAACAATACAATTACTGAAATTCATTAACACCTGTCCAAACATACCTCCTGGTTTTTTGTATTCTGCCTTAAAGCCGTTTTGTGAGAGAACGGAGTGAGTTAAATGGCTGACCTACAAAACCAGTTACTCATTTTCAGTTCACTGAAACATTACGGCTTAATCGGCCACTGATATTGAATCATGACTGCTACACACAGAAACAGGTATCAGTTAAAGACGATTTACAAGGCAGGAAAATCAGGTATGGACCTGTCAAATATCAAGGGAGTGGCAGGGACCCAGGTTCTTTCACGTTTTGAGGCCATAGTCGCCTTTGGCCCCAAAACTTTAAGAAAGATAGGTACGTTTCTAAAAAAACATATTGTTGACAGTTTACACCAAATTTTGGGCTCGTACTTCTTTCTTGGCGGGTCCGTCCCAGGGTTTTCCTACCGTGTAAACCGCCTTTTAGTCACCTATACTTGGTTACTGTCGGAGAGCTAAAACCAAAGTAAGAATGACGGGCATGGGAACCAGAACAAGCAAAACAAACAAAAGCCAATCTCCTTGTATAGGAGTGCTTAGACACTGGTGACCAAGACATTCACGGTTTTAATTTCATAACTGATTGGATTAGACCGTGGTACGAGGTTTCCAGATCGAGGACAGAGCTAAGTAGTGCAAAAACAAAGGAATTCCGCATTTCTAAATGACACTTTTTGAAAATTGCTTTGAAGAAAAACAGCTCTACCGACATTCAAGTTTTACTCACTGATAAAAATGCATGGACAACATCCGCTTTAACAGTGCTGAAAGGCTTTTCTCTTGTGACGATAAAGAAAGGCTAAAGGGACAACAAAAGAAGAGGAATTGGTATCAGTTTGAACAATAAGTATATCAAAGCGGAACGCGAAAGCCTAAAGAATGACTAACATTTCATTTCTCCTCGCAGTATCACTACTGAATAAAACACTAAGGTTTTGAGAATAAATGAAATGATCACCAACAAAAGACGCTCTTGATTGTTAAACAAGTTATTCTTGTCAGAACCATAGGAAATGTGTAGAAAACAGAATGGAGAGTATACATACATATGTAAGGGGCAAAGGATTTTGTGTACACAAGCAAACATTCCAAAAGAAGTTTTGTTCTAAAATTATACTGACTGAAAACTTACTGGTGCAACATCAACTCTCAATTAACTCTGCATCATTGAGATATAAATTAAAACTTGTCTTACCTCGTGTTTCGAGTGCGAGTTGTGGTGTCCTAACACTAAATGACCAAACCATGAACGTTTAACGATGCTGAATGAAAAAATGAATAAATAAATAAATAAATAAACAAATGAAGAAAAAGAGAAAAATCACCTCAGTACACGTTTAGAAACAGTGTAAAAGAATATAACCCCCCACTAAATTCATAACAATGAGTTGTATGCATGGGTTTGTCCAACAAGATGCAAAACGTTTATTAAACTAAAGCAATGATAACGAACAAATCGTTCGTTTCCTAACCTTGTGCTTTCCCCAGTTGACACTCACATAACGTTTAAATAATTAACTTTTCAAAATCTGGCTCAGAAAATTCAGTTAGCCCATTTTTCAAAGGCCGAAAATCGACAGGGAATTTCTAAAACTAGCTTTCAGTTTTCTGTTAACACCTCACTTTGGATAAATGACCAATCTTTCAATTCACCGCAATGTTGTTGGCGAAAAAACGGGGGCGAAAAGGGGGTGAAATTATTTGTCTTTCGACTTTACCAAAGATGCAAAGTTTAAACACTGAAACTTACTCAGGAGACGAGTCAGGCGAGGCGGACACTGGGCTGTTTTCTACGCAATCTAAGAAACAACAGACGGAAACAAGTTTATCATTCAATGGTATTCGAAGCCACCACTCTTTCTTTCATTAGAGGAAAGAAGATTTCCTTGTTGGGCTAGTCTACATCAATTTGTCTACTTTTGTTTTCTTAGCGTGAAGTCGGAAGACACATTAGCTCAGATGTTGAAAACTACTTGTGCTATGTCTATCAGCCAACTAAATAAAGTCAAAATTCTTCTTTACCAACAAGATAACGATAAAATCTAACAACCGCTGACCATTATAACGCAACCTATACGCTGAGTAAAAGACAAATGCCAAAGCAGTTTTTTTCCCCTCCCCTTGCTGGTTTGTGTTTTCACTATACGGTACAAATGTTCACATTCTTGACGTCGTTCAATTCGAACTAAATGAAGTTCCCTTCAAGGGCTACAACTGCGCAAATTTTAGCCCGCAGCTCAAAACCTATCGCGACTTGGTTCCTCGCGTGGTAACTCTTTAACTCCAAAGAGCGATTTGCATCTAATTTCTCCTTACAATATCACCCCTAAATCACACATTAAAGGTCATGAGAATAAAGGAAATGATCACCAACTAAAGAAACTCTTTGATTGTTAGACCAATTCTCCTTGTCAGCGCATCAGTAGATGTACAGAGAACAGTATGAAGAATATAAATACTGATGTTAAGGTGTAAAGGATTAAGGTGCCTCGGGGCGATTACTTGTTTTTATTTTGAGTTCGCGTTAGCTTCTTGTGATGTTTTTTTTTCCCTTCTGATTACTTTGGTTTGGTTTTACCAAACTCAGTCGAAATGCGATTATTACCACGTAATGATTGCCAACTGACTCGTGTACATTAAAACAGTTTTTCATTGCTTAATATATAGTAGAGTAGAGAAGGAAAGGAAACAAAATAGAAGACGTCTACACACAGTTCACCTTATCTGGCATCTCAATACCTACTCGATAACTTTTTTCTGTGGAATCTTGGCGAACTCACAATCGCGTTCTTAAAAGTGGCAAGTCGTGTCCGCCAGGGGCTACCTGGTGGTGTGGTGGCGTGGTGCGTGGGTGATTCAGGAGGGGTAGACAAGGGACTTTCTTGTTGATGCACGGTATACGGCTGATGTCGGGGACTCACTTGCACCAAAGGACTACAAACATTGAAATAAAAAGCAGTGAAACAATGGCAGACAAAGTTCCATGATGGAGAAGGTCCACCTCTCTAGGGAAACAAACAGAACACGAGTAAGTATCGTTAACTGGGATAAAACAAGCACCATGCGAACTGGAACACTCCTTCTCAGTGCGGTGTGAATGCTACAGTGCTATTGAGTAGTATACGTAGGCACTATGAATAACCAATCGGGTGAAAGGATTTTGAACCACCTAGTGTGCACAGCCTTGGTGTGTTGCCGCCTAACCGGTTTTTACTGACCTAATCGAGATGATGAGAATTTAACAAATCAAATCGTCATCTTGGATGGCAATCTGGCCAAACTATTGGTTAATTTTGTACCACATTGTACAAAATCCTGTACCCTTATTTACTATGCCCCATAATGCGCATGTGTACTACTCTATTGATAATGATTATCCTGGTGCACCTGTAAACTAGTTGTACTCACACATGGAGGGGAATAAAACAAATGAAAAAAGTAAAGATTATACATGAGCAGATACAGAAAAGACATGAAGACAAATACGCACTAAACAGGTTATAATCTATCGCGAATATTTTCCTGATTCTATGATCTGAGGGAAAACGTTCCTTTAATTCTATGGTTGTCAAGATCAACTTTTCAGTCGATCCCGAATGCGCCTCCGAGGGCTGCAGTCATTTGACAATCGAAATTAAAAGGTCTAGTATTTTAAGTAAAGATTCGATAACGCTTTTGCTATATTGTCAAACAGCTCTACCTTACGACCCCGGAATAGGTCTCAGCTCTTGTCCTTGGAGTAACAGGCGGTGAAGCGGTCAGAGACGTTTTTCTGTTGACAGAGGATGGAACACATGGCAATGACTACAAAGGTTTTCAAGGGTGATAATTTTGCGGGTTTGGTTTGCAAAACTTGCGCCAGCCTTTCAAAAGTCAAATAATCAACGGGTCCATTCCCGATTTCCTGCACTTCCAGCACTTTAAATAATCAACCCTCAGTTCTCACCGGTTCCTCGAGTCATTAATCTTTCATCCAATTGGTTATCGTGTTAAAATTGCTTTTAATCCCACGACACTTATTCGAGATGCGCTATACATCTCGAGTTTTCGTGAACCGTCATCGATGTCGTTAATACCCTTTTCGTGAATATACTGACCTTGGTCGTTGTAATCTGGGAGATCCACAGGAGTCGACTCTTTTCCTTGGGGCGTCTTCCACTATAAAACAAAACAACCGTATTACAACGTGGGTCAGAACAAAAAGGGCAATCTGAAACACACCTCTTCAAAGGCTAAAATTCTGAATTCATCTGCACTCTTCCTTTTCTAAACTACAAACAGCAAGCGCACTAACACATAATAGGCCCATCATGAAGTTAATTTCGACTCCATGTTTTGCCTAACTCTGTTAGGACAAAAATGATTTGTCAGAAGGAGCTACCGGGAATTTTAAAGCAGCGTCAGATAAACTGAACAAAGACTCAGTCGCCATTGGTTTATTATTGCCTCTGATTGGTTGAGATGGCGCGATTTTCCGGACCAATCATACGACGTAGTACAATAAAACCAAAACAATCTCAGATCGCTTACGACACTTAAATGAAAATTGCACTATTGCCAAGCAGAAAACCTTACAAATTTCTTTTAAATTCTTTATCGTTGCCACTGCAGAATCCTCGTGAGTCGGTGATCTCTCTTTCCTCTCCAGTAGCATGAAGTAGATGACTTTTTCTATCGTCTTTCTAAAGGATAAATGAATCCAACTTCAGGGTTTCTTCCTAAACGCAGCTTTGCGGAATTTACGCAAATCGACCGAAAATGCCGCATTAAATTTAAGTCTTAGCGTCATATGGGGCATAAAATATTGCGCCCAAGGATAACTACAATTTCTAAGTACTAAATTCATTTGATTTAATCATCCACAACATAATTGACAACAGGATTGATGTTACGGCTGCTATATAGCCTCTCACTATCATAACCGCCTTTCTCTTTTTCGCTTACTCACTGACAAGACTATACAGTAACGTTCAAACACTTTTTCAGTTCTTACGTCCCCTTTCTTGAGCAAGGGCCCCCTAAAATTGAAGGTTAGAGCTGGAATGGTAAATTAACGATCAAATCTTGGGAGTAAAAGGGTTAAAACTTTTATTCCCATGAAATTCTACGGCAACCGTTCAAAAGGACTTACTCTTGCTTCAAGAGGTTACGAAGAAGTCTCTCTCTATTCTTGAAACAGCCCAAGGAAGACATACTGTGTACCACATCAGGGTCAATTTCATCTTTACTTGGGATAACTTCCGTCTGCATGGAAAAGAAAACATTACATATAATCATTATTACAATACTCTTACCCACAATAACACTCAATGATAGTCACACCAGATAACCGCGTCGTTTCATAATTACTAGTATAACTAAATGCAATGGTTTTATTACTGACAAAGTATTCATAAAATAATGGAGTAAATCCAGTTTTTGGCACTACTTTCGCCACTTGAGGCGTAGGCCCATTTCTAAAAACAATCTCTAGTTATCGCGCCGATTAGTATTCGTGCAAACACAGCTGTAAAACGTATTCGCATACTATTCGTGTAAACACAGCTGTAAAACGTATTCGCCTATGCGAACGTTGTAGAGGCGAAATAGCGTGCTTCAGAGTGTGTAAATTTGCAGGGACATTAGCGCACATATCTTCAAAATTGATCCTCTTAAGCATGCCCAACGTTTGACCTCTGTACGAATTAGCACTTTCCACTACGTTTTGCAGCGAAGGGCAAAAAGGGAAGTACCTTGACAATGTCGACAACGTGAGGCTCCAAAGGCAGTTCATCTTTAAAACTGCAAATAGATCACACACATTGAATTCAATCGGTAAAAGGTGTGTAAACAAAGAAATATAATGAGCGGCTCCACTAAGGAATTTCAATCTCTGTCTCCACCATCGTGTATTTTTCGTTGGCAATGACATAATCTTTAGTCTAAGAGCAATTTTCATTTGAGTGCTGAAAATTATCCTGGATTGATTAAGTTTTACTTTAATTCCCTCTGTGATTGGTTCAGAAAACTCGTGCCCCTTTCTCAACCAATCAGATGTAAAACTAAAAGCAATCACGACTTGGTCATCCGCGTTTTCCCGCGCTTTGGGCAGTTTGGTTGGCTTTACTTTGAGTAATCATTGGCTCTTAAAGGTATTTTCCTATTTTCTGATTACCTGTTGAGATTGTTTTCACTGGTTTTGGTTTTAAGACACTCAATCGAATAGCGAGCTATTGCCTTGCGCCAAAAATCACCCACCTGTTAAGAAAACTATGCTTCTTCACATCCTCCATCTACAAAACAACACGGATTACGCCATCAGTATCATTCTAGTAAGCTCAGATATAAGATGATTTCCCTCACGATTTATCTACATCACTATCAGGGCAACAGACATCGTTACTCAACTGTAAGTCTTTTCGCTGGGTCTACATTGATCATCCCTCGGATCATGTCCTGAACATCAGTTGGTATGAAGACTGGAATGCTAAAATGTCCCCTCTTCACCTGGAAGAAGACAAACATGTTATGGAGGTCAAAACTTCTTGGGACAGTTACTGAAAACATATCCTTTACCCAAATATATAACAAAAGACCACTTCTTGCCGATTCAGGCTTATACATGAAATTTCCCCTCCCTTTTGTAACAATATTTGTAAAACCAAACAGCCAACAAGTTTCGGTACGGTTTACAAGGCACACAAAATCCAACGTTGTTTGGGAGAGAGCGAGGGAGGGGGATTCGATTTAATCATTACCTCGTTACGTGAGAGACTTAGAAGCAGGTGTCTAAACGAAAACTTTTTGAGGCCGCGGTATTACACAGTCGATGGACTTCAAGTTTTCTAATCTTCATGAAAAAAAATTTTTGAGCGAAAAAAGATGTCTCCAATCAAAGCCTTATACAACTTCGTTACTTCTCATAAATATCAACGTTCACATAATGATGAACTGACTGTTTAGAACGCGGCTTTGGAAAACAACGACTGAACTTTCGTAACCAATGTAACTGGACTGGTCCTACTTGGCAGAGAAATTTCTTAAATCCCAGTAACCATTTACACCCTAACATCAGTATACGCATCTTCTCCATACTGTCCTCTACACAATTCATGAGGTACTGACAAGGAGAATTTGTTTAACAATCAAGAGCTTCTTTAGTTGGTGATCGTTTCCCTTATTCTTGTAAACTTAACGTTTGACTCTGGGGTGATATTGTAAGGAGAAATTAGATCCTGGTCACTATTGGGTCAAAGGATTAAAAAGTAAAATCATAGTAAGCACTCTGACCAGTAAGTACTATACACTCACTTTCTCCAACAGATTTCTTAAATTTTCATCATCAAAAGGAAGTGCTCCCTGAGAAGAAGAAGAGTAGGACACATAAGAGAGAAACTTCTCGTTTGGTTTTCTTAGTTTTTTTTTTCTTTTAATGCAATTAAAAATTGCTAGATCTTTGATTATGGGAGTACATTTAACCAATCTGCAAAATGGTGTTGTGCTGATAATAAGAGTTTTATGAAAAGTTCCCGGATCCCTAAACCTCTAAACTTGAGCATCTAGGGTACCCAACATATACTCTACGGTTTGTGCTGGGGATAATTTCCTAGTTCCCCAAATGTAAGGTGACGTATCTTTCAGTGGGTTATCAAGCACTGTTGGAGCATAGCCTTGCTGAATTGAAGGCATGTAGGCAATGGACTGGGTGACTTTGGCCACCTCTGCCACCATCATTCAGTCGAAAAACAGACATCAAATAGAGGAGGGAGGGAGGGGGGAAGTAAGAGAATGAAGAAAATAGAAGTGTATATCTCATAAGTGGTGCAGCAGAGAGCTTTTCCCTTGACTGTCACAAAACAAAAACCAAAGTGATTGAAACAGCCAATCAGAAGAAAAGAAAAGATCACAAAGAGCCAATCAGAATGCAAAGTAAAATCAAGCACAATGCTGACAGACATTGCTTTTGGTTTTGAATCTAACTGGTTAAGAGGATGGTACAAGTTTTCTGGAACAAGCACACAGCAAAGGAAAGAAAAACAAGATAAAGCCCAGATTACTTTTGACACTCAATTGTACATCTTTTACATAGGATAGGTTGTGCTCTTATTAAAGTGATAACTTACAACAAGCAGAGCATAGAGGATAACGCCACAGCTCCACACATCTGCTTTTCGACCATCATATTTTTCACCCTAAAATACAAATCACCTCACAAATTACATACATTGCAGATTGAAAAATGAACAGTATAAAACTATATTAGACAAGGCATACTATGAAAGTTTCAGATGGTACATACTCGAATGACTTCTGGGCAAGCATAATGTGGAGACCTGGCAGAAGATGAAAAAGAAAATACTTGAGAAATGACAAAATGACAGTTTGAAGTTGTCTAGCATGCACTTATAAAATGTGTATTACTATCATTTTATACAACATGTAAAGAAAGGATATAAAGTACAGTATATGTAGCATACCCACAGCTGGTCTCAAGCATGGCATTATCTCCAACCTGCCAGTAAAATGAGGCCAAACATTGTTACAAAAATTGAATGTAAGCATGAACATTGTATGGCATTATTTTCATGATTTGTTTTTTGAAGGATCAGTCTGAGTCACACTATCTCTTGACTTGAACTAATTTTTTTACTCCTTACAATACCTCTTGCTATGAAGGAGTATCAATGGGCCAAATCATTTTTTATCCCATCCCACCCTTGCAATGAACAGAAGGAACAGTCCTACCCCACTCCAACCCTCCCTTATTGCAATGGACAGAAGAATAGCAGACTATTTCCTTGGTCCACCTATAAACAGTTTTGGGCTGCACACCCCTCTGACGAATGGCAGGGCTGATTGTAATTCTCTTAAATGCATGTAAATAAGCCTTTCCAACCCCATAAAAACCATAAAATTTTAAATCAAAAGTGATATGAATAGGACTAATTTGCATGCACATGAAGGAAGAGTGGCAACATTTTCCATTATGAAAGAGGCAGACTCGAAGATTTAACCTCTTTTTTGATCAACAAAGACACATTTTCCCTTAAATAAGCACTGCAATTTCTGAGACACTTAACCCTTTAGCCCCTAAGAGTGACAAGCATCTAATTTCTCCTTACAATATCACCCCTGAATCAAACATTAGGGTCACGAGAATAATGGAAAGGATCAACAAGTACAGGAGCTCTCAATTGCTAAGCAAAATCTCTTTGTCAGCACCTTTAAGTTAGGAAATGTACAGAAAACAGAACTGAGAATGTGTACACTGATCTTTGGGTGTAAAGGGTTAACAAAAATAAATAAAAAGACACATAATTGTCAAAATACTTTAGAATTATGGGAAAACACACACATATACCTGTAAAGATGCCATTCCAAAGTCTGCAACTTTTATATTCATCTTTTTATCCAGAAGAAGGTTCTCAGGCTTCAAATCTCTGTGGCTAAAATATACATTATAACTTGAATTTAGCAGGCAAAAGCCAAAAGTCTCATAATTAAGAGAAGACCTCTCCAAGAACATGATATCAAAACTTAACTTAAGAAATAATTCACTCAAGACAAGATTAAGAATTAATTTTAGCCTGTAAAAAGCCATTGCTCACATTTACAAGAAATAATTAAAACTTGACTGTAACATCTTGGAGATAAGTGAAACCAAACATGAGTTACAGTACATACATCATTAAAAGCGACATTATAGAAATTTTCACGTGCACTCTAATTGGCTGTCTGTAAATGTACACATTTTCTATGAACAACACCAAAAGGTAGCAAAAACATGAAAAGAAGTCAGGAAACTGTGAACACCAGAAATATTTCTGGAGTATTTAATGTGTTGAGAAGATCAGACCAAAATCAGAACATATCAAGTCTAAATGGTTTTTCTGAGTTTGAAAGAAAAGCTTGGTCGGTGCAAAAATATATGTTAAACATGCACTCACCAAACACAATGCTTGTGACAAAAATCAACAGCCGAGATCATCTGGGCAAAAAATCTTCTTGCCTAATTAAGAGAGAAAAATGAAAGTATGCTCCCTGAAAATTATTTTTCCAAAAGCAAAGTTAACATAAAAACTTTACACTTAACTTTCAATAAAGTAGGGTATAAATACCTCTTACTAACTGAGTTCAAGGGCCCTACTGTAAGTTACAGACCAAGTTTTTTTTGCTCAGATTTATGGCCCAAGCATGAAATGCCCAGGCCATACATTATGTGAAAAAAGCAAGGTTCTGTAACTTACAGTACAGACCAAGAAAAACAAGGTTAGCAAGATGTTTATTATATCTCTGGGTTAAAATAGAAGGGAGAAAGATTTCAATCCAAGCAGAATGGCCATTGATGATTGATGTGCATCAAATCTTAACACAATGCAGCAAGTATGCCCATAACATTTCCATCAACCTGCTGTTTGCAAAACCCTTCAAACTCTCTCCACATATATTTTGTCTTTTCACAGTATTTGACAACCTTTTGAGTAGTCTTCATTGTGGATGGTCATCTTTCTTTATTTGCTACTTGTCTTCTTCAAAAAAACTCTAAAACTCCAACTGGGAAGTTTAAGAGCTTTGCTTTATTTTCTCATTTGCATAGTTTTCCTGAAATCTGTTTCAAATTTTTCTTCAAGAGACATATTGGCAATCAAAACAAACTTTTGAATTAAGTAGGCCATACAGTGAAATATAGCCTGCAAAATAGACCAATCATAGTGCACGTACTAACTGAGAGATATAATAATCCAAAATATGCTGAGTTACATTTTCAGTAAAAATTAAAGCTGGTGCTCAAGCAAAAATAATTTAAACATGTTACCTCTCCCAGAGGAAGCCTTCCTCTCTTGACCAGGTGGTCAAAAAGCTCACCACCAGAAACATGTTCTAACACTAAAAATCTAAAAGAAAGAGCAAGATACATTTGAGTTTAACTCTTTATACCCTAACATCAGTATGCACATTCTCCATACTGCTCTCTATAAATTTCCTTAAGAGCTGACAGGGAGAGTTTGTTCCCCAAACAAGAGCTTCTAAATGGTTGGTGATCAATTCTTTTATTCTGACTTATGACCTTAACCCTTTAACTCCCAGTTACTATCAACCATATACTTTTCATAATGTTAGTTCAGAGAATTTAGTATTGGCCAGGATCAACTTATTTTCCCCAAATTGATATTTTTCTTAATTCTCATCACTTATCTGGTTGATATTGTATTGACATTGTACTTGGAGAAATTTTGTCTTAGTCACTCATGGGAGTTAACCCTTTCACTCCCAAGATCTAATTAGTAATTCTCCTTACTATCTGCCATACAATTCTTATGATGTTAGTTCAGAGAATTTGGTATTGGATCAACTAATAATCCCATGATTGATATTCTTCTCTATTCTCATCACCTACCTGCTTGATATTGTATTGACATTGTAAGGAGAAATTCTATCTTGGTCACTTGTGGGAGTGAAAGGGTTAATGAGTTTGGGGGTGATATTGTAGGAAGAAATAAGATACTAGTCTCTCTAAAGGGGTCAAAAGAGTTAAATGATGAAAAAAAGAAGAAAATATTACAAGCAGTGTCATAATGATAGTTGAGTTCAGTAACTAGTGATTTCAATCAAGTATTGATGGAGTATCAGTCAAGTATCATGGCAGTAAAAACCACACCACTGAGTTGCCATTATACATCACAAGCGAGTCTGTCAACTCTTAGTTGACTATCATCAAATTTCCTCCGAATATCTGTTGACTATCTACTGGTGCAGAGGCATTTCCATATCAAGCAGCTGCCAATGGTGTCATAGGAAGTTGTGCCATGAAAAGGGGCTACAATGGGCTGAAACCCAAAGACTAACCTGCTTCCCTTGCGAAATGGCTTTTGGAATTCCTAGGAATTCCTAGGATTTTCCTAGGAATTCCTAGGAATTTATTCCTAGGAATTCCTAGGAATAAAGGTGTGAATTTTTACCGTAAATTCGGACTGGGAATTCCTAGGAATTCCTAGGAATTCCCAACCATAACAACTCTGGTTCTAAAAACCTAGAAATTCCTAGAAATTCCCAGAAATTCCCAGAAATTCCCAGAAATTCCCAGAAATTCCCAGAAATTCCCAGAAATTCCAAGTTTATAGCCAACAGGACTTGGAATTCCTAGGAATTCCTAGGAATTCCAACTCAGAGAACCAATGACTTTCCCTGAAAAGCTGTAAATCTAAAAAATTTCTAGGAATTTCTGGGAATTTCTGGGAATTTCTGAGAATTTTTGGGAATTTTTGGGAATGTTTAAGAATTACTGGGAATTTTAAGCAAAAATTTGAGGCTAATGATATAAAATAAATACTTTAAATTAAAAAAAACCCAGCTAAAATTCAAGTATTCAATGAAATTTATTTAGAAGCTTAATTAAGGCTTACATGTAAAATATTTTTGATTAAATAACATCAATGTGTGGTAATATTAGGATGGGATTTGATTTATTTTTCTTTTCTTGAAAACTTCATACGGATTAATCCTCAATTACAGCTATTCATATAAAATAGTTCTAATCAATCATTAAATTTGGTTTGACACAAATTGTGAATAAAATCTGTTGATTCTTTTCCATAAAATACAATATCTTAAGTTATATTTGAAAACCAAGCACTCTTGGGAGTGAAGGGGCTAATTACAGACCAATAAAATTGATTTTTTGATTTAAATCTTGTTGTAACTGTAACAATATATTAGAATAAAGTTATCCTAAACTGCAAACTTAGCTGCTGTTTGTACTGTTTGTATTTTTTTTCCTGGGCTCACAATGAGTTGGCCATGAATGAGGTTGTCAACAAGAACCTTGACCATTTTGTATCTGGATTCCTTGACATCTGAATTTGAAAAAAAATAATATATTAAAATATGTAAATTTAAAGCTCAGACCAGGCTTTTAAGATGGCTATGAGGAAAAGGGCATTCATTGGATTCTCAAATTGAGAAATCTCTGTTATATTGAGTGACTTTTATATTGGAGTTAGTACATCTCTCTCATGGATTTTACTAAAAAAGGGCTGAATACATTATTTTGTTTTTACCAAGGAGGGCTTCTTTATGTACTAAGGTTTGTTTAATAACAGTTCCTATTATGAATCTTGAATGTTCCCAAACGTGACTAGAGGAATCTTGAAACCTTACTGATAGGTTTATTTCATTGTAAAGCATAAGCTTAAGAAACTGCGGCATGCAAGTGACCGATTCGATTCTCAGAATTATTCTAGTTTCAGTTGCGCCGAGCGTTACGTAAGCTTAATTCAACCCGCTACATCTATTCTTTTATAAGATTTTGATCACGTAACGAATATCGCAATTTTTACTCACCACAAACTTTCAAAATCGTAGCTTTACAGATGGCCACTCGACCCTTGTTTGTAACAGTCAATATGTCAACTGTTGTCCCTTCTTTCAACTCCACGGCGCCAACGACTTTCTTTTCTTTTACAACACTCACGCTATTCTCGTTTTCCCATTGAACCACAATAAAAGCTATCTTTAGAAATGTTATATTAAGCAAAACAGTTGAGAAAAGCGATCAACCGATCCAAAGTACATTCAAAGATGAGCGCCAAATGGAGTCTTCTTTGTTTCCGATCACGGGCATGATCACGTGGATCTTTTAGGACTTGTAATTGGCTAGCAAAGTGAATCCGCTGGCTTGCCGATTGCAGTGTTAAGAGAAGCGCCCAACTTTATTCTGACTTCTCCGACCGGTTCTCTGCTTCTAGAAGATGGATAGTTCGGTGATACAAATAAAGATGTGAGCTCACTCTATGTAGAAATAATCGAAAAGAATCGATCGTATTACAAATGCACGATTTGTGGCCGAAAGTTGTCGAGGAAACAAAGACTCGAAACTCACTTGAGTTGTGTTAATGGCCAAGGTGAGAAATAACACAAGCCAATCACAGTTTTGAATGCGACTACAAATCGTCTTTTACCCTCATACATATAAAAGAAGGATACCACATTCGGAAGTATAAGAGATACATAGATGATCCCAGTGTACCAGTACCTAAATCTACAAAGCTTGACCGTAGCAAGCGTTCAGCAACACGTTCCAACACCGCCATCTCGATTCCTCAGTCAGTCGTTTCCAATGAACTTAAAGCAGTATTGACAACAGAGTAGAGTGCGTCTTACAAAGGAGAAACATTTGTACAAGAGACAGGAGTAGCTATATGCAATTACAGAGGTGCGTTGGAACTCTGGTCCACAAATAGTTATGCACTGCCCGAAGTATAAAACAATCTTGTTGATAGCTGACAGACAGAGAAGAACAACAAGTAAACTTAAGAGCTGTTATTGTTGAAGTGTGACTATCACTTTTCATTTTTATATAAAGAAGGACTTGTAATTTGCACCAAAAATAAAAAGATGTAATATTTTTTTGGGAGATCCAGTGATTGGGACATTTAAGAAATTAAGTTATGAGAGAAAACTTGGTTGGTACTTCTCACTACTAACAAGTCTTGTTGACAAATATTTTCAGATCAGAGTTTCAAATAAAGTAAATTGAACATTGACTACCTTTGTCTTGTCTGCATGCCAAATGTTTGCAAAGTGTGTGGATGATCCACAAGTATTGGAACATATACAAAACATTTTTGTAAGAGTTCCAATACTTGTGGATCATCCACACACTTTGCAAACATTTGGCATGCAGACAGGACAGAGGTAGTCAATGTTCCCCTTTTCTTACAAAAATGTTTTGTAAGAATAAAAACAGCAAAACAAATTACAGCAATTAGTCATGAAAATAGAGCAAAAAACTGAAAAAAAAAGCAGCAACAACAATCATGAAAAAAGAAAGATTAATTAGGTGTTGAGTTTGTTTGTCTAAGGCATGAAATTTCTACTAAAAGTATTGTCAACAAAAAGTCTCTGACAGCGTTTGAGGCAACTGAGCTTGACTGTTCCAAGGTTTTTTAACAAAGGCAACCAGTAATGTAGGTTAGGGAAGTAAGATAACAACGTAATTATTGTTAATTATTGTGGAAGTTGGCAATTTCCATTTAACATAACTGACAGCTGGTTCATGAGAAAATCCATATTAATGTCAAGATTTACTAAAACTTAGTTTGAGTAATAAATTTCATGATCTTTAAGTTATAAACATGTACATGTATGTATATCTCTTGGTAAGTTTTGTATAGCATACCTTTTATTGAGCCAAAGTTTTAAGCCTCTGAAATTACTCTTTTTCTTAAAACCTTCACATTCAAGGTATTGAGAATTTCTTAGAATTTATGTGGACCTCAGGGTATTAAAATTGCCTCAAATAAAGCTGAGAATTCCTAGTAATTCCTAGGGATTCCAAGTCCTCACAAAACTGGAGTCTTCCTTTCCCAGAAATTCCCAGTAATTCCAAGCTTTCTAAATCAGAGTTAATTTGCATAGTTGGGAATTTTTGAGAATTCCTAGGAATTCCTAGGAATTCCTAGGAATTCCCAGAAATTCCCAGAAAACTGGGAATTCGGTTTGCAAGGGTCATTTGCATAATTGGGAATTTTTGAGAATTCCTAGGAATTCCTAGGAATTCCTAGGAATTCCCAGAAAACTGGGAATTCAGTTCGCAAGGGTTGCATGCAGTTTAAATAAACAGTGATAAAAGGGCTTATAGGCAGAGGTAGGGGTATTGGCTACTGCTAACAGGCTTTCAATGAAACACCTGGTTACATCCATCAACTATTGACCAGTTAGTCGATGAAGTGACAGAAGTTGCCACGATCCTTACGTTTCCCTATATCTTTATGTGGGACCTCTAAGATCTCAACAATTTCAGGACCTTGATATTATCATGGAAGATATTTGAAAGTTAACAACGGCAGAGAAAGCAAGAGTTTGGCAATATCAGTAAACTCACAGGTGTTTCTTGCTCTCATAAACATCGTATAGTCCAAGGACATGAGGATGATCGATAAGCTTCATGATGGCAATTTCTCTTTCAACCTGGAACAAAGAAAACCAAGATACACACATGTGAATCAGCATCATTCAGCATGTGACAAATAAAAAATTGCATGTCAATCATTGAAATGCTATCAAAGAAATTTGTTCCAAAACCATTTCCCAGTTATGAGTAATGTGTGAATCAATTCTACATTCTGAATTTGCTCAAAGGTTTGTGCAAACTTCATGGAACCCCTCAGACATTTACAGAGAGGTTTGGGAAACACTAAGCTGAAACTGCAGTGTTTATCGCGTAAGAAAAACACACAAGAATGGCAGGAGCAATGCTAAAGTAGCATTGTACCGGTATATAATCTCTGCATTCATATCACTATGCCTTAAAGAGCACTTAAATCTGTTATTGTGCATGCTCTTAAATTTAAAAGCATTTTCTATTAAGTTTTCAAATTTTAAAGAGGAAGTTTAAGTCAAATGTAAAAACATTTAGAGAGGAAGTTTATCCCTTTAGCTCCCATGAGTGACCAAGATAGAATTTCTCCTTACAATATCAATACAATATCAAGCAGACACGTGATGAAAATAAAGAAAAATGCCAGTTAAAAACCAAATTCTCTAAAACTAACATCATAAGAACTTTACAGCAGACAGTAAGGAGAATAACTAATGAGATCTTAGAAGTGAAAGGGTTAAGTCAAATGTAAAACCACTCTCTCAGGGTCATAGTAAATAATCAACTATGTGTATTTCACGAACACATGTACCTAAATACTCTCTGAAAAAAAATACACTCTTTTCTGGGAAACATGCTGGTTTTTCCTTTTACTAGACAAAATCTGTGAACTACATGTTTATCCAGTACAAAAAAATACTTCTCTGGACTTCAATCAAACCTGTCAAAAGCTGAAAATAGACTAAGATAAACAAAACAGCGCAATTTTACTTTAAACCAAAAAAACACATCATGCACAATTATGTAAATAAACACAGTATGGTGGGATGACATGAATTACAAATGAATTTACACTATTCCCCAAGGTCTAATCCACATGTTCCTTTATGAAAATATCATGTCAAATGAATCAAACTACAATTAAAAACAGTGGTCAGTAAATTCCTTGATTACAATTTCCTTTCTGAGAAAAGGTTAATTTTCTTCAAGTTTTGAAGTAGATAGATACTACAAAATATGGATGGCCTTGGAAATCAAGTTTTACAATAAATCTGTGTTGTCTACTTAACCACATCTCGAGCTGATGATTCACACACACAAGTAGATGAGGAAATACTGTGGCAAAATCAGTGAAGCTTTTTACTTTGGACTGCATTAATAAGAAAAGCTGAATTCATACAAAAATCTACATGTTTTATTCAATCAACAACTCTTACAAATGATATCATAATGGGAAATCAGAATTATTCACTTGATAAATGCAAATTTTGCCATTAAAGAAATATGTTCATGGTAAGCCAAAAAACACAGGTTCATCCTTTATTTCAGTCTATAATTTGGAAAAAAAAAATTTGGGATCTATTTAATAACAACAGTATCTCCTATTTCTACTACTAAGAGGATATTAGATAAGGAAACTATTTCATAATTTTTTTTACTTAAAAAGGACCAAATTTTATCATGTTTTTATTATCAGTGCAGGAAATTAAAAATAAGTGGTTTCTGTATTTACATCACACCATAGCTTAAGGTCATGCAATGCTTGAGAGACCAAAATCTTCACTTGAACTTCATGTATTTGTTTCATTAAGATAATCAACTGATGCTGGCTTTAAAAAATTGAAACTTTTACCAATACAATGTACAGAAATACAGTCTTGTTGTTGTTGATTATTTCAGCTTCTAAAAATAACTTGAGGAATTATTTCCCTTGCCATTCATTTATGATAATGAAACATGTCCGAATTGCACATACAAGCACGGAAATACTGTAAAACATCAATCTGTGTAAACCTTAGGTTCTCATCTTGTGAAGAATATTTTTTTGAGCCAATTTCTAAATTGATCCCAAATTTGGCATTCATACCACATCATTCTGACTACAAAATTACCTTTTCACACAGCACAAAACCTCATATTTAACCTTAAGGTAAATTTAAGAATAATTTGCTCAAAAACTATTACAGAAGGTTCTTCACGCAAGATCTTAGTGATCTGTAAGGAAGGCAGGGGGACCTGAGAAACTGCTTGTGGGAGAGATGGTGGGGAATTCGGCATCCTGAAGACCATCCCATTGAACAGGAGGCTTAATATATCATATTTACTTGTGCGAGCAATATCACTAGGCAGTGGACATTTTTCTTAAACATCAACTCAATTTAAAGCCCAAAAGATACATTTTTTTTATATACAGGAGTAATGGTATCAGCAGTACAACTAACTCAAGAAGAGAAAGTTAGCTTATGACAAAAAGGAGTGAAAACAGTCATCCCACCCAAGTATAGGTAAGAGGTTTCATTAAAAATTTTTTCCCTTAAAATTAATACCCCAAGAAATGTTCTTATTCAATAAAGAACTTTTATAATGGCAGTATAATCAATACTGCAATATCTCCAGGAGATTACTGCTGTAGTGGAACAACACAAGCTCTGCAAAATCAAGTCTTCTCAAAATCAACATTTTGCAATAATTGCAACAAACATGAGCCTTAACATCATAAATGTAACTTGTATATAATGTATAAAAATTGTAGCAAAAATGATTCTTCCTTGAAGAAGTTTTGCCAAAAAATAAGAGCACAGTAGGAATGAAGCAAAAAATAACAACTTCGAGAGTTAACCATACAATCTTCTCAGAAGTAATCGTAGTGACATGACGAAATTTCTACTTCCTGCAGACTGTCTGACTAGATTTATTTGCACTTGATTATTTGATTTCCTCAATACAGCTTCAAGTGCGAACATGATGTACTATTCAATTTCCTTTATGCATCAAGAAAAACAAAACAAAACAAATTCTTCAAATCTGACAATTGGGGGCGCAATTATTACATGTACTATGCAAATATAGAAGAGCCCCGTTGTGATGGTGTTGACCGATGAAATGTAACAAAATTGACAAGAAATAGACATGTCGACAAGTTGATCATGTTCACACATTTCAGAAAACATGGTATATTTTGATGGGGAAAAAAGATAAATTTTTATCACCTTTTTAAATGAATTAGATTAGAGTACAAAACTTTTTTAAGTGAGACTCAAACGGCGAATTGAGAATTAGGTCAGACTGTGATTGATAGAAGTTGTTTACAAGGTAACGTTGAATCGATTTCAAGGGTCAAATTTGTACCACAATTTCGCAAACTCGTGGAATCTTACTGAGATCGTAAGTTCTCACATCGAACAAAATAGTGTTCTTCGGTTTCGAACTCTCGAAAACAACATCTGCATGTTTTGTAATAAAAATCCCCTAATTGGCCGGTTGACATAAGATAGTCACCCAAAACTAACAAATACAACGTGTAGATTAACGGAAGCAATTTCTAAAAATTCTAGCGTATGCAAAGAAGTTATTTATCCGGATAAGGTTCTGTTCCGAACCTAAATATTTTTTTCTTTCGCAAAAAGAAGCACTGTCTCCGAAATAACGTTTGTCAGTCGACGGACAAAGCGAACCATAAACCTAAGTTTACACATATTTTCTTTAAGGAATACAGAACACAACAACTGACAATGTTTTACTGTGAAATAGAAAAGGCGAATGTTTGTTTTGAGTTTTATCTTATGTCGAAATTACCGTCATCTGTCATGTAGTTGGCGGAAGAATTTATTTGTCACGGAAGATTTACGAAACACTTCAAGCGCACAAACTTGCTTAAAACAAAAAAAAAATTTTGACCCTAACCTCAATAAACAGGCTAAACGAAAAATCTAGTCCAAATATCCTAGGGAAACAAAGCAAGCCTGAAACTCATCAATATTTCAAACAGGGAAGTTTTGGCAAAAACTAAGACGAAACTTCAGTGTTTA
Organism: Pocillopora damicornis; assembly: GCF_964200805.1. Lineage (NCBI taxonomy): Eukaryota > Metazoa > Cnidaria > Anthozoa > Scleractinia > Pocilloporidae > Pocillopora > Pocillopora damicornis. The sequence goes on along the minus strand of NC_142679.1, from coordinate 14,079,509 downwards.
TCGCTTCACTAGAAACAAACAGGAATGGTACGATACTAGTGGCAAACAACGCGTAAATAAGCTGATTTCTCGTATTGCACAAGGATGTTGGCTGCAACGTAATGAAGATAACCCCGTTACAAGATAATGTGGAAATAAATGGCGATCTGTCAAGCCGTTTGTTATTTTCATCGCACAATCAGATGCAAATTGCATGTTTACATCGTCGGAATATTCTAGAATCTTTCAATTTTCCCTAAAGTTCTTATTTACGTTGAAACAACCAATTTGTGAGAAGTTCCTACCTTGCTTAAAACTTGCTCGCTAAGCTTCGTACGGTCGATAATTTTAACTGCAACTTTCTTCTTGGTGACACAGTTAATTCCAAGTTTCACGAGCCCTGTTGAAATGAAACAAAAACAGTCAAGCGAGCTGTAATAAAAAAAAATGAAAGTACAAAATTTAGAGAGCGCGAAATCATTGTTCGTACCGGTTTGCCCTCTACCCAAAGTTCCTTCGAGAATGTAGGGTCCCACAGACCGTATTTCAAATCCTGCCATGGCAAATCAAAATTTTCAACACTTGTGGTGCAGAACTGATTTATAGAAACGCAAATACTCCCCAAATCTGCCGAACTTCAGCATCATTTCGGAAGCTGTGCGATATTCTCAACAAAAACTGGCAAACTCCAGCTTTGAAAAGCTTCAGTTTGAACCTAATTATACTACATCTGTCAATCAAATCTTATTGTTCCCTCATTGACTGTGATTGGTTAGCGTCCATTTTCACAAACAAACAACGAACAACCAATTTTTTTCGCGGCAAATGAGCTGGGATCACGGTTTCGTTCCCGCACCTGGCCGCGAAACGATATTTTTAGGCGTATTTTTTTCTGTGTTGACAAGAAGCTTGCGATTTATTTAATTGAAATGTTATTTTCACCACTTTGGTATTCTACACATCGAAAAACCTCCAATCTGAGAGGCAGATGTCTCTATGATAAAAAATGATAAGTTAAACCAATTCAAGAGATCGTAAAATTTCTGTTGCAATATGAGGAAAAATGTAAATTTGACCAAAGTGGCTGTGTTTTTTAAAGAAAAATCTATTTGTTTGGCACAAACGTCATTTAGCTTTCTAGATTTAAACCTATTGCAACTTGTTATTACCACAAATTTAAATGAAATGATAAGATTTAGTCTTATGTAGTCACGCAAATACAAAAACGCCGAGAAAAAAAAGCAGAAAATTTTTTTTCATTTTTCTACCCTATGGTATTTAAAAAACGTATATTTGGGGAGATTCGAAGGTATCATAGAGGTCAGAGTAAAGAAGATTTCTGACAAGCAAAATCTAGTATACAAGCTGCCGACACCCATTAGTATTTCGGATTCCCCTCGTTGTAATAATTTAATTATACCCACAAAGTCTCACCAGGAAAGGTCAAAAATAATAATACAGCAATTATGATAATATTAACAATAAAATTGTAATGAAAGTATTAATGTTAAGTGGCTCCTAATTTGAATATTCGAAGATCGCGCTCAGAAGTTTTTATCCGGCTAATTCAGTATTTGCATCGCGACTCTTTCGACATTGCTGATCAAGAGGAGTGCGGGCGCTTGTCTAACCGGCTATTTAACTATATGAAATATAAATCTTCCGTTGAAATTAACTTCCCTTTGGAGGACTTGGTCTAATGATCACTAAGATAAAAAAATTCTTAAATATGAGCAAGAGTTGATTTTCCTCCATAATTAATCGAGGTCATTCGCTCTCTGACCCGTTCGTCGATCGATTTGAAGTGCAAAAGAGTGCGACGTTATTAAAATTTAAGCTCCGAACCACTTGATTTAAGCCAGGTTGTTGGATCTTAAGACCAAGATAGATTTTCTTGCAGAGGCACCAGATGCCTTGCGTTGGACCACGGCGGACACCAAATTCCCACAACCACCCTTCCCCAATCTCAGCATGCACCAGCATGCATCCGTTGTTGTCAGTCTGTTGCTAATTGTAGTGTTAGTAATCGCTCAGTATTCTAAGCAGCAATGCAGTTTCACAACCTATTTATGCGTTCTTCATTGCCAAGTCATTATTCTGAGACAAATTGTTAAATGCCAAAAAACTCTTTCTATTACTGTAGGGCGTACAGCTTCGTTTCATTCCTTCACAAATGGTGCATCTAATGACGAACAAAAAGAAAATCCTATGACGGAAATCTGATAAATCCTTGATGAGGGGGAAAGGTGGGTTTCTTTTTGATAGACCAAGTAGCTCAAGTATGCTTCATAGGACAGAAATGTTCAGCCATATGAGTCAGTCTTACGAGCAGTCTTCCTACGGAAATAATAATTGATGATTCATTGTGAAGTCAGTGTGGTTACAGTAGGTTGTCTCCTTGACGTTCTAGTTTATGTTATTTAGCTATTGAACCAATCACAACTCTAAAAACAATGGCCAAAATTGTCGGCATTGACGTCAATACCTGCCAAGAGTCATAAGGATCTCTTGTATCTGCTAAAAGCATCGATATGATGTTCACATGTTTACAGTCATTTATTCATCTCTTTACTGGTTTGCTACGAACCAACATTATGACCAGCTCTCAGTTGGCTTGTTAGCTAAGTTGGTAGAGCACTGCACAGGTATCGCAAAGGTGATGGGTTCAAATCACTACTGCTTAAGTAGCGTTCATTACTGCGAAGATTGCTTTCAAATTCATTTCTCTAACCGCAGTCCGCATATACGATTTCCATATATTTACAGTCATTTAAAAGCATTCATGGTTTTATGATTCATCAAGGGGACAAAGAAGCGTTAGGAGTGATTTTATAGTAATCAATAAGAAAGCAATGTGACAAGAAGGCGAGCCTTTTTCGATTCGTACTTATTTATCTGTTACACAAATTATTCGTTAGCAACTTCCATGATTTGTAGTCTGTGCTAAGCTCTCAGTTAACGGAAACAATCGAGAAATGCGCTGTCCTGATTGATCAACCACTGTCTCTACTTGCCGCTTCCAGGGCCAGGGCCTGGCGAAAGCAACCTAAAACAGACCATCAAATGTATAATATTCTGACCTGGAAGGAGAGCCCTATGATTACAATTTCAAGCGATTTCCTCCCGAACAATAACTACTTCAAACTTCACCCTCTTCCCTCTTCCTTCTCGACTGAAGTTCTCTCGCTCAAGTACTTAAGTGCTGTTGGTGGATCTTAAGTCCCTTGATGGGTTATGTATATTTTAGCGCAAATATTTCAGCCAAACGGAGCTTTACAAAGCTTTTTGTACTAATTTATGTAAGTTCAGTTGTCTTTTCTCTGGTATAAGCAACCATTGTTATTTTATCATTGAGAAACAAAACGCGATCTAGAAAGGCATATTTCCTAAAACAAAACTGGCGGCCGCTCTTTGCGTACAGGAAGGTGTGAAAGACACTATAACAGATATAAACCAGTTATACATTTTACATATGTTTGCGAATTTCCCTATAACCTGTTTAAAGCACCGCACTCCATCCAACGGAAACTGGGATCAAACGCCACGCGACCACGTTGTGCGAAAATATTTAGCCAGCGGGGTAGTTTTAGAATGCCATCCAAGATGGCGGACCACGAGACTGTTCTTCTGGAGGTAATAAACACCAAGCACAAAAAGACCGGTGGAACCTTGCGTCTCATGTCCAATGAACTGCTTTGGATACCTTACGGATCAGATAATCCTAAACTTTCATGTGCATACTCTGAAATCAAAGGTAAAATTGACCAACCGATTTGATTCGATTGAATTATTGAAGTTATGTCACGTGTACGGCCTGTCTTCATCAGCCGGTATATTGCTACTGATCCTACCATGTGATTATAATTCGAAAAGTGGTGCGTTGTATGATATCGTGTTTCGATCATTGCGCTTGTAGACTGATGCTATCACTGGAGTTTTCTTTCCTAATATTACAATCGTCCAGTTGTTGGGTCGATGTTAACTGCATTAACCAATGAGTCGCGGATGCCATAACATGGAAATAGGGTTGAGAGTGCATCATATATGCATGACTATAGTTTTAACGCCTCGAAATGTACGGTTTTATACATCATTTTTCACATGTCCACACTCTTCTGATCAGATTCAATTGAAGGACTCTGTTTCCCTTCAGCTTTTCAAACGTATCCACATTTTTTCTCACTTTTTCCTTGTTTTTAATGATTAACCATGCTCTCCGTCAGGTTCGCAACATGAGAATTTTTTAAATTTATGAGCCAAGGGTGGACTTGTACAATTCTTCAAGTGAAATATCCTAGCATCCCTACTGGGGCCAATTAATTCTTGTAAACCAATAAGAGGTGCACCCTGTTGTTTTAATCAACCATTTACACCTTAACATCAGTATGCATATTCTCCACACCATACATTTCCTAAGGTGCTGACATGGGGAATTTGTTTAATAATCGAGGGCTTCTTTAGTTGGTAATTATTTACTTTACTCTTGTAACCTTAATGTTGGATTTGGGGTTGATGTTGTGAGAAGTTAGATGTTACATGTACAGTAGTCTCTCTCAAGAGTCAAATGCTTAAATGGCGGCTCACTGCAACAATTAGCGCTAAGAATTTGACAAATGGAAATGTGTATGGTATCTCTGTTATTTTATAAAATAATACACTCTATCTGATGGTTTACCATGCACCACCTGTGGATATTGTGGGAGTTTTCCTAGAATTTGTCTGAGCCCCTTTAAGAGCAAGGTAAAATATGAGCAGTGAGCTCCACCAAATGGGCTTGTGTCAAACTTGTGTGGCAGACACCATTTTCCATAAAAAATTGACAAAATATAAATAATTCAGTGACTGAAGTGGTATTCAACCCTTTACACCCTAACATCAGTATACATATTCTCCTTGCTGTTCTCTATAAATTTCCTAAGGTGCTGACAAGGAGAAGGTGTTTATCAATCAGTATGTTTTTTAATTTGTGATTGTTTTCTCTATTCTCATGACTTAAATGTTTGATTCAGGGGTGATATTGTAAGGAGAAATTAGATGCTAGGCACTCTTAGGGGTCAAAGGGTTAATAATTCCACTTATTGTTCTTGGTGATGTCATAAGTAAAGAATAAATACCAAATTTATGAACAGGTTGTCTAAAGCAATAAGTTCTGTCAACAGTTCAACGAATAAGTCCAGAGGGCAGCTCAAAAATACAGATACAGATTGTTCTCCATGATGGAAACTCCTTCACTTTCCAGTTTACAAATGACTCAGCCGTAAATGCCAAAAAAGAAAGAGATGATGCTAAAGACCTCCTTGCTCAGCTTATCCCAGTCCATCGAAAAAAAGCCAATAAAGAGCTTGAGGAAAAGAACAGGTAAAATTTTGAAGTTATCAAAGCTATATTTTGTTTGATATGTCATGTTGCATTTGATGATCTTGTGAGGTAGTGGCTAGAAAGTTGTCCAAGACAGTTACAAACTATTTATGGGAAAGAGGTATCCATGGGAACTCTTCAAGTTGTCAACACTATACAAAGGCATTGTTATGCTATATCATTAAACTGTCAGTGAGTACCAAAAATCCAAATACAGTTCTTGTAATTACCTGGAAAAAGATTAGGATTTTGAGTAAAACATTTTCGCAGTTCAGCCATCAAAATAATTTGAACGCAAGACATCATAATAGGATTGCAAAGTACTTTTAAGGAAGGGTCATGTGTCACCACTGTGCTGCTCATTAATTGTCTGAAGGTTAACCTTAACTGCACTCCACATTGAAGAACAATACTTTAAAGAAGAGGGTTACATTGAAGTAGAACTTACATGAAGTTCCTCACCAGGGGCAGATCTAGGATTTTCAAATAGGTGGGGGGGGGGAGGGGGCACCACGAGTGCTGTTAAGTTGCAGGCTTTCTAGGGGAGTCTGGGGGCATGCTCCCCCAGAAAATTTTGAAAATTTGAGTCTCTTAAATGGCCATTTCCAGCATTTTAAGACCAATTTCTTGCTCATAAGCCTCTTTAAAATGATGAATTAAAAAACCTAATTCACAAAGAAATAAGTTTAGCATATTGTCAAAAGGGAGGGGTGGAGCACCTTGGTCCATGGGGATTGGTGTTTTGAATTTGAATGTGTCTACTACTGTGATTTGACTTTGCCACGACTGTGTAGCTTTGACTCCCTAGGACTTTGCTCTATAAATACTTCCTGGAATCAGTGAAATTGGAGACAATTGTTTACTAAGCTGAATCTAGCTCTTCATGAGGGCTAGGTGAGCTCAGTCTTTTGTCCATGAGTAATAGAACCATGCCACGAGCCAGTCAACTGTTAAAGAAACGACTAACAAAAAAAAAGCAATTATATCTTGTCTCGTGTTTACAACAACTGAACTTATAGAAATACACATCATTGGTGAATAATGTCATCATTTTTGCATCACCAGAGCGTCTTTTGACGACTAACTTTTAAGAAATAGCTTTATATCAGTAATGTTGCATTAGAGCAAAGTAGAATAGTTACACTGCAAAGATTTGGGCCACAACTGATGCCGGTTACATCTTGAAAGTTGTCTGATAATATTTTTTAGAACCTTTCTTACAGTGAGAGTTAGTTTTGATTTGAAAAAACTCAGTTCAGCACTGATATTAATTTTTGGCCGACCTAAAAGGGGGTGGCATGGGCTCCCCATGCCTCTCCCCTTGAGTCTGCCACTGCCCACATTGTCCTTTACTTTCAGAGAGGTCCTGATTGTGATATGACAGAGGTATAGGCATTTTAATACCAAAGATGATTTAAATGCTGTTCTTTGAGGACAAGTATTTTTTATCAGTAATGATATTAGTGCAGTTATAATTAAAGATCCTCAATGATTGAGGTATTTGATTAATTCAACCTTATATAAATGAAGTTGGTAACATAAACTTTTGCTCTTGTTTATTTATTTCAGAATGCTGAAAGATAATCCTGAGTTGTATCAGCTGTATAAAGATCTAGTTGTCAGTGGAGTTATTACTGCTGAAGAATTCTGGGCAAATAGAGCAAAGGTAATTGTATAGTTTCCAAAATATATTTTCATGTATTGTCCCTTTTCCTCTTGGGAACCTTTAGAAACCACAGCAATTAGGTCGTGGCAAAACAAATATTTAATGGGCAGAACAATTATAGTTCAGCATGTGTGTTTTAGAACTGTGTTCATTTCTTTGTGGTCCTCTGCAAAATAACAACATTATCATCAAAATTTGGGTGGTCTAAGAGAGGAAACGCTGCTCTTATACATTATTCTGATGTTAACTTGTGGTACCAGAAAATAGTCACACTACACACATTTATCCATTTGCAAAATTCTTAGTAAATATAAATGTATATATATTTTTAATGGATATTTACTTTGGTATTGCTGTTTAACTGTGAAAGGTCTTTCATGTTCATCTGTGTACAGTCCTTTGGAATCTCTTTGTAATGTATCAAGAAAACAGTTATAAGGGATTCAGGGGTACACCAGATCTTGATGGATTCCAACTAATGAGTGACAGCATTTCATGCAACATGTTAAGAAACTACTGAAAAGGACTGTCTCTTCCAAGCCCCTTGTAATGATTAAGTTTTGAGACTTCAGATTCGTAAAGTTTTTTCAAAGATCACACAATCAAACTAAGCGGCCTCGTCTGACAACCAAATAAAGGTATACTGTTTATTACAGTATACAGGTAAATTTCTCACATACCACCCAAAGCCACTCTTAGTAGTCTTTTCCCCTCTGAACAGGGGTGGCAAATGATTAGCATCAGGGCTGTTAATAAGGGTTGTTAGCCTTAACACCTGTTACAGCTGAGCACACTTGATGGTGTGAGTGAAGAGGTCAATTGCTGTTGAGTTACACCTGGGCAGGTATTACTCAGTAATGGGTGTTATCTCCTATGTAATGGCTGCTTCAAAACTTAGTGACAGCCCTGAGCAAATACTGGTACCACAAACAGAGACAATTGCCTCATCTGGGACAAACTTGGACATGTAATTGTTAAAATAAGACACTGCAGCATATCCTTGTGTTTACAATCTTGACAGCAGTTGAATGATGATGATGATGATGATGATGATGATGGTGACTATGGAGCATGCAACACTAAAGTTAAAGTACAACAATTTGCAATAATGTTTTTTTGTCTTTTCCTTGCAGAATCAGGACACCCAAGTAGTACAGTCAGACCAGGCTATTGGTTTGTCTTCGGCATTGCTTGTATGTTGAATATTTGTTGAATACATCTACATGTACTGCTTATTTCTTTAGAAAATATTTTGCATGACAATTTGTCCTCTTTGAAATTATTAAATTATCTCTTTATTATTTAGAATTATGACAGTTGCTGTTATGAAACTGGTGTTTGAAATTCTGTTTTGTTATTCTTTAGGCAGATATGCAACCAGAGAGCTCAGGCTGCAATGAAGTCAAATACAATTTAAATGTGGATACTATAGAGGCCATATTCAAGACATATCCAGCTGGTAAAGAGTTAGACACATACAGTTTAAATATTTCAGTGCTCCAAGCTGTGATCAAGTCTTAAAAAATTTTGGTGGCTAAATTTGCAGCAAAAGTCAAATTGAGGACTTGTGTTCTGTGGTCATGTAGCAAGTTGTAAATGTTTTTCTCGCTTGGTGTTTTTTGTTCAAATTTGAAGTAACATAAACATTTGTATGACAATGAATGATGTTGCTCAAAATGCACTCTTTTATTTTCTAGGCAACTAAAATTCTATTACTTAAAGCCCTTATTGGTAAAGGTCTTCAACGAAAGACACAGTGACTAGCAACTTGTTGACTTATGTAATTTATGATAAAACTCTCCCTCATTAGTTAAGAGAAGAATGTTAAAGAATTTTTGTAATGATAAATGGCTCTATGATTGATAATCACTCAATGCAAGATAGGGTTAATTTCCAGGGCATAACCATTCTTAAATCAATTAGTAAGAACATTTAGCAGTGAATTACTTATCAATTAATTACTAAAATAGTTAATTAATTATTGACTGTTTCAATCTATTTTATGTAGTGAAAAGAAAACACCAGGAAGTTGTTCCTCATGAGGTATTTGTCTTATGTTGAGAAATAGAGGTTATTCCATGAAAATTGCACTCAAATGATTTTCAATTCACAAGTTACAATGCATCAAAAGAACGAAAGAGTGAGCATAATGAACGAGTGAGTTTTTTATGCATTTCAGCAAGTGAATAAAAAATTGTTCAAGCGCTTTCCATGGTATAATGTTTTTATTTCATACATACTGAAATTTACACTGTGAAGTAGGCTGACTGACTGAAATACATTGTTTATCCAATCAGAGGCACAAAAAATAGTACTTCACAGTATAAATGTCAGTATGTGTGAAATGAAGTTTACTCTCTGATTAGCTTACTTGTGGAAAAATCACAAAGTGTTCATTCTTTCATTTTGTATATGGGTGGTTACTGTTGGCTACTGACATTCATCGTTGATTGTAAATACAAAGAAAGGTGTAAAGATCCCTTCATAGATGAGAAATACCTTTCTAAGTAGCACCTCATGTACTTTTGAAGAAGGCTTGTTCCAGGCTTTAGGTCAATGGAAAAAAGCAGGAATGTGCATCTTGGTGGAAGTGTCATTCTACTACTGTATCCCTTGACAACTACCAAGTGCCTTTCACCTGATACAGTGCTCGTTTCAACTTACAATGAGTGTGGGAATGTCTATTTTGAATATAATTTGAAATATTCAATTATACCACTTTCTTGTTTCCAGATGCCAGAGAAAGACTTTTGGACAAAGTTTTTTCAGTCGCATTATTTCCACCGAGACAGAAATGCCACAAGGGCAATGTCAGGTGACATCTTCACTGAATGTGCTAAGGAGGATGAACAGGGTAAAAGAATAATAGCCTTCCCTTCCAGTCAAACTAAAACAGAGGATAACAGGATAGTTTAGTATTATCAACTATGAGCTGATAAGTAAACATAAATTGGCCACCTTAAAGGATTTAAAGCTGATGTTTCAAGTGTTAGCCCTTCATCAGAGCCAATGATGAAGGGCTAACACTTGAAGCATCAGCTTTTAAACTCTTTATGGAAGCCAATTTTGTTATCAACTCAGTTGGTAAAAGTTAATTACCCTGTTGTACTCTTCCACTAACGCAACACCACAGTTTCTTTAGAAACTTAACTCCTTAAAACAGAGGATGATCAGCCATGCCTTGAAGATGTGTCATTGCTAAAATCTTATCTATTTTATGTGCCAAATGTGTTTTGTGTGGCTGACAATTGGTAATTATCAGGAAACGTCAATAAGAGACTGGAGTTTTAATTCGAAAAGAGGTATTCATTTACTCTGAATTTTGTGTGATCGTTAGGAGAGGGTAGCAAGGGAAAGCATTCTTGTTCCTGACCTGTGTTGGTTTTTCATAAATTCTTCATTGGAACCAAATGAAAAACTGTTTGTTGTCCATTTGTTGTATCTAAAGGCAGTTTAAATCAAGGTGTCTTACACCCTTCTTCTACACAGAGCAATTGTCAAGGAAACTTGCAACCTTCAATGATCCTTTGTTGGACTTAACAGGAGCGTCACCAGTTCCTGAAGAGGTCTGTAAACAGTGCTGTGATCAAGTATAACAAGAAACGAGTCAGTGTGCGCTAATTATTTGTTTTTGATTTTTTCACGACTTTGAGGAGCAAATTATTAATTGTCTTTCTTCTTTAAATAGGGATATGGACTAACTGCAGAAGCGGTAGATCCCAAGAACAACGCAGTAACTCAGTCCTTGTTTAGAAAGCTGAATCACCACAGTTTAATGGTGGTACAAGCCACAGCTTCTGGGTAAGAAGTCACAACATAAGTGACACCATCAACATGGTGACACACTCGCCTCTGCCTCGTTTGTCTCTTATTTGATTTAATACTGAACAGATTCATTATAATTTTGTACCATTCTCCTCAGTTCCAGCGTAAACAAAGAAAAGGAGAAAAATGGAAAAAATGGCAAAATGAATGAAGCAGATCCCCCTGCTAAAAAGGTTAGCAAATTATTCCTGCCAGTGGTTCTCCCTCTTTAACCAACGTAGAGGCTCTGTGCATGTAACAATTTGTTTTCTAATTTTACTGAAGAGGGAAGCATTTTATCACCGCTAAAAGGAAAATATAGGGAACGTTGGGGAGGAATAAGTCCTTGTCGTGTTAGTTAAAGATTTAACACTCGCTTCTTAATAAGAGTGACAAACTTATCAGCTCAGTACTTGACTGAAAGGCTAATACTCAACTTTTTGTTTTGCATAGTTTTCTGTCTGAAAAACAAATATACTTCACTAGTACTAAGTTTCATGTACTTTTTAATTTCTATATTTTAGAGTCGTCTCAGAGGAATGGTGGAATATGACGATTTGTCTGAGCAACAATCCAGAGAGCTCCCGAGCTTAAAAATTGCTGACTCGTCAAAGTTTTCGCAAGGTCTGATACCGGCTATCCCAAAGGTAAGACAATCCATGGATCAATTTTCAATTGAGCAGCAAAAGAAAGCCGGGCTTCGTTCGGGTTTGCTTTGCGACGTGGTGAGATTGGTCGAGAAAACTCGCTCCACTTTCTCAGCCAATTAGACTCAAAACTAATAATCTGTCGCGACGTGGTCACTCTCGTTTTTTCGCTCTTTATGACGCATACGTATAATTGCTTTGAGTTCTCGTTGGCTCGTTGTGTCATTTTTCTTTGCTCTGATTGGCCGTCGTGATTGCTTTCGATTGGCTTTACGACAGGCAATCGGAATACGCAGCATAGGAACATGGCATAGGGTTTTCTATACCAAGCTTTTGCAACTGAGCCTCTTTTTCAGTTAGGTATCAGTTTTAATTTGTTCATAGTGTAGTTTCGTGTCGATTTCTACAGGAAAGGGGATCAGTTCACTCCAAACTCAGTCATAGAGACATTTCCAAAGCCATCCAGAGTAACCAAAGGGAGGTTGAATATTGGCGACCAAACCTACCCGGGGTAAGTAGTGTATGCTTTAAATGCCCTCCTAAGTCACATTTAAGAGATATTATCTTGTTAACGTGGGTGACAGAAATAACGCAAAGCCTTTTTCTCTAGCGCCGTTAGCATGACAAAGGTAACGCAAAGCCTTTTCCTTTGGCTCTGTTAGCGTGACGAAGGTAACGGAAAGCCTTTCTGTTGTACTCCGCGCAAGGCAAAAGTGAGGTAGAGCATAATTTTTGGCGTAGTCCAGTGGAACACAAAAACTTTGCTTTTGCACTGTTGTGCGTGTCTGATATAACACAAACCATTTTCTTTGGTGCTATCGCGCATGACAAAAGTAGAGAAAGGTCTTTTCTTTTTGGGTCGTTGTGTGTAACCAAAACAACGGAAAGTCTTTTCTTTTGCGCTGTTGTGCGTGATAAAAATAACTGGGAACTTTTCATTGTTACTGTTTAGACTCTTCCCAGTGACATGGCTTGTCACGTCCTTACAGAAATGTCCCCTGGTGGATCTCTGATGAGCACAACTTCTGAGACAAGCATGCAACGTAAATATGAAATCAGTGCAAATTTTGAATAGAATGTCGAAAGTAATCTGATTGCATCAATGTCATTAATATCTACTCGAACTGATTGATTTATTGATCGATTGATTGACTGACGGACCAGCTGACTGACTGACTGATTCTCTAATTGACTGACTGACTTACCGACTGTCTGACTGACTGACTGACTGACTGTCTGACTGACTGACTGACTGTCCGACTGACTGACTGACTGTCTGACTGACTGACTGACTGTCTGACTGATGGACTCAATAGATGATTGTTTGATTGGTTGATTGCTTTGCATTGTGTAGCAAACTCGTGCTACCCTCTCAACCGATCAGATGTAAATGGAAAACCAGTCGCGTCTTGGTAGCGTACGTGTTCCTGAGCTCACTCTGAGCATTCATTTGTTTCCTCTGCTGTTGTTAATCTTTGCTTTAATTGGCTATGGACTTGTTGGCTTGGACTACCATTTTAATGAAAACGATACGAAAACAATTTGTCAACCAGAAACATTTCATCAGTATTAATGGCAAAAACGACGTGTTTGACAAAATTTCTGGATTTGCGAGAACGGCTTTTTAGATACTCTGAGTTTTCTAGCGTTTGTTCCATCTTTCATCGAGGAGAGAATATTTAACTAAGCAGATTTTTTTTTTGTTTTAACATACAGATTTAGTGTCTTCGTCAGTTCAGGCGGAAGTCAAGCTTCAGTACAACTCACTGTCCGAGCTGCTGAGACACTTTTGGTCATGCTTTCCAATCAAGACACAATTCTTGGAGGAAAAGGTGAGACAAGCTCGGGTAATAAACTGTAAGGTTTTTTTCTTAACAACCAGATGTCAGAAAGGCAATAGTTGGCTATTGTATGATATTTAACTGTATTTCCTCAAATACGCTCACGCTCCACGCTCTAATAAGTGCCCTTCCCCGAGTAAGCACCCACCCCTAAGCGCCCCTCTCGAATAAGCCCCCTCGGTCCCTCCTCCCCCACTTTCTTAAATAGTAGGGATACAAGCCTCTACTCTCACTTTATTTAAAGCTTTTTAAGCTTCAGAAACAGTGGAATCAGTGTAATAGAATGATAAGCGCACCCCTCGATTAAGCACCCCCTTCCGATAAGCGCCCCTCCTTATAGCCGAAATTTGAAATAAGCACTTAGGCACTTATTTGAGGATATACATTATTCTTGTTTGTTTTTTACACAACGTGATGTAAGTTGACATTCATATGCTGAGATGAAATGGCTTGATGTGTGAATTCTTGGTTAACAGATGGTTAAAATGGGCCAAAGCCTTGAAAAGTACAGAGATGCCAAGCTGCAGCAATTCCGCAATCAACTTCCCGCCGAAGAGGCTCATGTAAGGAAGAATGTTAAACGTTTAAAGCTTCGTGTCACTGCAGTGTACATTCGCCATCGTGCAGTCCTTTCTAATCTTTCAGTTTCACTTAAATCTGTCATAAAACTGCGGATTAGATCAGTCGTTACTCCTTTCGCTTTTAACCTTGGTATGATAGTACCGTAGAAGACGAAAACAGCTTTGTTATCGGAAACGTCGTTACACACACATTTTCTCCGATATAGTATGATTAAATTTCATCAGCAGGGAGTTTTCAGGTTTTAGGTTCTTTTATTTCCTCATCGTCTCTTTATGTTATTCGTACTCTTATTTTCCTTGTCCTTATTTAGCTGGCCAATCACTTAGTAGAGATGCTAGACACTGCGCTTACAAAGTACAGAACGTGGCTGGAAAAGAAGTCAGGCGCTAAGATCTCTAGTAGCTGACCGTGAATGCAGGAGACTCGCCGCAATTCAGCATTTTGTGATGCAAGAGTGAAGGGAGGAGAGGGTGGAGTGCGAATAGGCGGCCTTCTTTCGTACATTGGTCACCAAAGTGACACTCAAGATTTTTCCGCCTTGTTCAAGAAAAAAAGCGGATTGAGTTGTGTCTTTCTCTTTACTGGCAACTTGAGATAATTGTTTGCAGATAATTAAAGAACTTCGCTTTGTTTATATTGGGACATTCTTTGACAAAATGTTCCACCTTTTAACGCTGTGACAGTGAAAACCCGATGTCTGAATTGGACTTTGAAAGGTGTTTTTCATCGTTATTCAACCGATTACTGTTTTCATCAGTGTAACATTTTGAATAATGTAAATAATTTCTCCATTTCAATTCCTTTTTGCTAAAAGTGAATTAGAGTAAAAGAACTCTAAAGCCACTTCCGTAAATAGTTGTATTTTTTGCGTCCGAAAGACATGATAAATTCCATACTGTAAATCGTGTGCCTATTTGTACGTTTGGCAACTGAACAGAGTTCCTCACATCATGTGTTTTGGAGTTAAAAGGGGAAATAAAAGATGCTCTTACTTTTCTTTTGGGTGAGGCAATTTCAACTTGGCGGTCTTGGAACAGCTACCTTGAGATTTCTCTTTCTTGTGACTAGCTTCTAATTTCCCCAACAATATCACCCCAGAATCATACATTAACCCTTTACACCCTAACATTAGTATGCATATTCTCCATACTGTTCTCCTTACCTTTCCTAAGGTGATGACAAGGAGAATTTGTTCACCAATCGAAAGCTTCTTTGCATGGTGATCATTTCCTTTTTTCTTGTGACCTTGATGTGTGATTCAGCGGTGATATTGTAAGGAGAAATTAGATGTTAGTCACTATAAGGAGTAAAAGGGCTGAAGTCACTTGATTAAGGGAAATGATCACCAACTAAAGAACCTCTTGATCATAAAACAAATTCTCCTTGTCAGCACCTAAGAAAATGTTTAAAGAATGTTATGGAGAATATGCGTACTGATGTTAGGGTAAAAAGTGTCAAAGAAAAAAAAAATTTGTACCAAGGAAACCTTCCGCGGCCACATCTTTGTTATCAACAAAATCATCAAATGTTTTTAGCTTTCACACATTGCCCACCAATCAAATATTACCACTTAGGATTAACACTGAACTTAAAATCACCAGTGAGAGCACACAGAATTGAGGAGGATTTTGTGTTCTTTTGTGAACTTAGACCATCTCAGGTTGTCAAAATGAGACATCAATAATTTGGGCATCATGGTATGACAAATAAATAAAATGCAATGTTCTTACTAAAAGGAAATCTTATCAGTAGAGCTCATACTTATCTGCTTGAAAGTAGGTGGGTGAGAAACTAGTGAGGAGGGAAATATAAATCAATTTTGTCACACCTTCACCCTATTTTTCAGGTAATATCCTCTGAGGGAGCCACATCCAGAGGCAATTCTCCTTCTTTCCCCACCCCAAAAAAAACAATCATAACTTCATTTCACTGACTTTATTCTTTGCAAACCGTAGGTGTAATGCCACAGGGTTGTAACTACAAAGCAAAGCATGCCTGAGTAGAAAAATCAACATATTGGCCAAAAAGAATCAGTTGAGGAAGATGACATTGTCAATTTTCATGCATTTGTCGTGACCAGCGACAAAAACACTCCACCATCAAGGTGAAGCACAACCATGCAAGTGTTATCTGACACACCTTACTACTGAATTGCTCTTTAAAATGTAAAACAAGGAACTTGACTTAAACCTATGAATAGCAGAAACTAACTGAAGTGAGGAGCTTCTAAAGCATAACTTACAGTAGCAACTTAATCACCATTTCTTCACAAATGTTTCTTAACCTTAAACTCCCATGACTGAGTATCATGCAACCTCTCCTTATAATATCCATTCATTATCTCACAGACAGGTGATTAGAATATTCAGACTTATCAGGCAGAAGTTGCAACCTTGATCTTGCACCAAATTCTCAGTAAATAATTTACAAGAAAATGTGTAGCAGCTAGAGGGGAGAAAAAACAATCAGATCATGGGAGTTAAAGGGTACATTTAGTTCAAATCAACAAGCAAGAGTGTCTTTACAATTAAAGCTGATAAGTACATAAATCCCTTTTGTAGAAAATCAATCAGACTGATATCTCAAAGTAGAACTGAAGGCTGACATTAGTTAACCCTACGGTAAGCAGAATCATGTTTTGAAAAGATTTTAAACTGGACAGTAACAAATTCTAAAACAGACACCAACTAAGTTGTTGTGAAAGGCATTTCTTTTGCCAAACATAAACTACTGATAGTTAACAAGGTCTAACTGACCAATCTACATAGTACATGTTTACTATCACCAGAATCCCTCAAATTTTGAGCTAATAACTATTATAAATAATATTTACTTCTTAAAACTACATCAACCTTTAAAATTAGTATACATGACTAAACCTTTCACTATCAGGAGAGAACAATATTAGAAACTTATTTAAAAATAATATTGTTACAGTAGTGAAAAATCCTCATTCAAACAACTCACAAACTCAGAGGAAAACAAAACAAATATATAGTTAGGAAGATCTTCTTAAATTTAAAGGAAACCTCCAACCTTGAAGAATTGGGAAACACGAATTGAAATGTATAAAAACCTGTCAACAAATATAAGCAAAACTAGTGCTTGAATTTCCTGGAAGGCACCATTTTGGCACATTTGATGTTATAGCTCTTCTGTCCACAGAGTCCAAGGGGTATCCTGCAGATAACAGTGGCATCCGAAGCACACCACACAATTCAACATGGAAACACACACAGAATTTCAGTTTGAAAACTGGCAACATCTTTTTCCAATTTATCTTGCACAAAGTACAGTAGAATCCCACTAACTTGAACTCTACTAAGTCAAACCATTGGGTAACTTGAACAAGACCCCATTTCCCTACCACCAATTTTTAAAGTCATTTACTGTCAGCTAACTCAAACTCCCACTAGCTCTACCTTTTGTTTCCCTTCAAGAAAGTTGAATTTGCTGGGTTCAACTGTAGTTAATTTCTATTTAAGGAAAAAACTTTCAACTTAAAAGATAAGTTTGATAATTAAACAAAAAGTTTGTTCCATCAGTGGAGGTTTCCTTTAAGCCAAACTCAAATAAATAGCAAAACGCAAGAAATGTATAGCACACTGTAAGGGTGTAAACAATATTAAGTTCCTAAGAGAGAGAGAGATGAGACCTATTACCTAATTAAATTATCATTCAACGGTAGCCAATTTAAAACATACTTGTCTAATGCTAAAAAATAAAACAAACTTTTATTTTTTTAGAATTAAATTAAAATTTGGAGCAAATTTTGTTTCAGGGCTTCTCACAAATATGAACACCACCAATTGGGAAAATATAGTTACTTAATGAAGACAGATCTTTTATCTAAAATACATACAGCTGTACCCGTACAAGATATTTTAAAAAACTAACTTTGATTTATTAAACCCATTGCTTGAAGAAGGTCATCCAATGGTGCAGTTTCCTTTGGATCCAACAAGTTAAATTCTTGGTGATACAAAAAAAAGTTCATCAAAACTGTATTAATGTGAGATTGTAGTCCATGGTTTAATAAGTTGTTGAAGTGTGCATAGTACATGTGGGCCAACACATGAAATAGAAGCTTGAAAATTTTCCGCACTGTTGTCAGAAATGTTGCCGGAAATGTCAGACCTGTTGAGAGAGGATAAAAAGAGGGAAGTATCGATTTGAGATAAAATTCTCACTCTAGAGAACAGTAAGATTTAATTTTTTCATTATTGGTTTTTCTTGTTCTTCAGTTGATCCCTGTAATTTGAACCAAACAATTTCCTTGTATGATCCTGTTGTACTTTACCCTTTAACTCCCAAGATTTGATTATCAATTCTCCCCTCTGGCTCCTCCACTTCCTTTTAAATGAGTTACGAGAGTTAGATGTTAGATTAAGATAAAAACTTCTCATTACCAGTTTGCTTGATAATGTATGGATATTAAAGGGAGAAGTTACATGTTAATCACTTGTGGGAGGAAGGGTCAGTATCACAGGGCAGCAACTTCTTTAAAACAATTAAAAGGGAGAATATTTTCTTTGAGAAGGGAACATTTGTGAATGCAAAGTTGTATCTTGAAAGCAAAATGCAAACCAGTGAGAAATATAAAGAGAATTAATTAAAGGGCAAATTAATACCTTAGGCATAACTGTACATTTGTCTAAAAATTTGACAAATATTTGATTTTTTAACATGCCCTTTAATTGTTACATCACATGTAGTTTGTCAGTCACCTAACCAAATTATTGATACAGACAAGAAGGCCTATTCGCACATACATCCTCCTCAATCCTGTTAGCTTACTATGTTCATGGCATTTCAAACATGGTGTATATGCCACAAGTTTTCCATTTCCCTGACTAATTACTTTATAATAGTATTTATATGTTGAGGAAATGGTTGGGTTGAAATATAATACAAAAACTTGCCAGTAGATAGTTTTATTACAGTTTTTATTCAGTGTAACGTAGGGCTGGAAAATAAACTATTAAGAGCTCCGCTTTTAGGCTTGGCTAACAACATGGGTTAAAATGTTGGGTACAACCCATTTATTATTGGCTATCATTGACTAATTGTGACTTTTACATGTACTTTGTTTTGATCTAGGCCACTGCTAGTAACATTTATTACTAACATAATATCATCAGCATGCCTATTCTTTGTAATGTTCTTCATACATTTAAGGTGTCGAAAATGAGAATTTGTTTAACCCTTTAACTCCCAGATCAAGTTTGTAATTCTCCTTAATGTCAACCATATAATTTTTATAATGCTAGTTCAGAGAATTTAGTATTGGATCAACTAATTATCCCAAAATTGATATTTTTCTTTATTCTCATCACTAATCTGGTTGATATTGTATTGATATTGTAAGGAGAAATTCTGTCTTGGTCACTCATGGGAGTTAAAGGATTAACAAGACATGGTTTCTTTAGCTGTTGATCATTTCCTTTAATCTCATGACCTTCATGTTTGATTCAACAGCGATACTGTAAGGAGAAATAAAATGTCAATCACCCTAATGGGTTAAAGGATTACCCTTACCATATTTTGTTGGAAACACAGCATCATCATGAAGATACTTGTGACTACATGTCAAAACCAAATCAATGTACTGAGGTGCAGAAACATTTGTTTTGGTAGTTTTCTTTCCTTTGTCATCATGCCAAAAGTAAGTTCTAAAAATCAATTGAGATGATTAGAATTTTTTATGTGTAGTATGATCATTCAAGAAAGAGTGATACTTAAAAATACTGTTGTCAGTTGATGTGATCCGTGTTTCATTAACATGAGTAGGAGTCATTGTCAGAGATACATAAGGAGTTGCTTGTCTGAGTCAAATATCATCATAAGTCTAGTTCCTGAAAACTAATATTATTGGTCAGTTTTGCAGTGATGCTGTTGGTTGTAAGACTCTTGAAAAGCTGCCTAGGTGAGTTGTGATTAATAAGTTGGTTCTGACCTGCTGGTAAGGTAGTACTTAAGTTAGGTCATTCTGTTTAGTTCATAGAAAATGAATGGTCATAAATGTAGTTTTTCAACGATAGAAAAATACTACAGTTATGCAATAACTATTGATACAGTACATATACGACATTAAGACTTTGATTTGAATTCAAAAGACTCATCTAACTTACACAGAGCCAGGTGCTGACATGGTAGGACAGGTTGTTGTGGTACATCTCTCACTGACACTTCCATACAATAAGTCAATTTGGTTAAAGAAGGCTAAAGCTACAAAGAGGATGGAAAAATATACATTTCTATTTCCTAGTTCATCTGCAAATTAAACAGCATTATTAACTGAAACAGGTCATTAAGGGACAAACATATGACAACTGGTAGCTCCCATTTCACAGACCTCTGAAAAATAGTTATCCTAATGAGAACTCTGTTAAGTACATCTACAGGTAAACAATCCTCATAGTCCTTGTTTTGGAGTGAAAATTCTATCATTGCTGAACTGAACATGACTGATGGTTAGGGTTGGTGGAGATACAATGTAATTTACAGCTGTAATCAAAAGAATTGGAGTTTATAAGGCCAACCATATGGAAGAGATCTACAATGTTTCAAATTACTGTCAACCAAAGAAAACTGCAAACTGTAACATCGAGATATGTTATGGATGTTTGATGTGTGATCGAAAATCACACATGATCAGAACAATCGAAAAAACCAGGAAACCACAAACTTATAAAGTTTACTGCTTGGAGTTAAGTTTTCTCAAATCTGATGAGCTTGTTCTTCTTAATTTCAGAAATAAAAGTTTTCCTGTAGTTATCTCAGAGGTTCACCCTTCAATCAAAGCACAATCTACAGTCATACTAACTGTTTGATGCCAGCCATTCATTAAGGTCAATACTTGGTGGGAGAGGCACAAGTTCTCTGACTTCTGATATTTCTCTGATAAAACTTTTAACATATTGTTCCTCTAAGTACGGTTTGTTCTCTTTTACTTCTGGTTCAGCAGGCTTTTTCTTCCCCTTCCTTAACATGAGGAGAAAAACTTGAAGTTAACTACAACACATCTACTTTTTATGTTTAATTTACACCATGATCCCAAAGGCTCTGGATAACAATAAACAACAAAACTGCAAAAGGTCTGCAAGAAAGCTGCTCCTGGACTTAAATTTTTTACCTCCCAAGGGCAGATTCTCAATTCTCTCCTCTGGCTGCTAGACATTTCTTTGTAAAATCAGTTATAAGAATTTGGTGTTAGATCAAAATAATGTAGAGATATTATAGAGAGAAGTTAATACCTCTTTCTTACTTCTGGACATTTACACTGTCACCAAAATTTTTAAAAATTTTGTTCTTTTGCTCTTCAGTTGGAGAAAGTATTAAAGTCCAATTTGCTGAAAAAAATCATTGATTTTCTCATGAAATTGTTAAGTCAATTGGTCAGAGAAATTTACATTTGTCAGGGAAATTAGAGGTATCTCAAAAATCTGACAGTGGCAACTATTATGGTAGGGGGGTGTTTTGATACCAAACCTTCTACTGCTCAGTTTCATTCCATGTATCTCTTTTAACATGTAAAGAAGCCCTGCATAAACTAAGCATCAAGATCGCTTGTCAGTTCCTCATTAAAATAGGTATAGTTGGATGGAATACTATGAAGGTTGTCTCGATTTCTTAAATTCCCAGTAAAATTAATCACTGCTGGTTATTTAGTTATAAGAGAAACATGACCAGCAGTTGATATCAAGCAATTTCTAAGTATTCTGAGTCAGCAAAAAACCAAGCATGAGATATGAGATTTATAAATCTCCTCCTATTTTAGATTCTAAAGGTTTTCTCAATTTATGAAAACTCTCAGAAAAATTTGCCACTACTGGTCATTACATCATTTAAGATCATGTACTCAAAAGTTTCTTTTCCAGCATAAGGTGATTAGAATCTCAATTATAAAGTTCATTTCTTTTGTTCTACATAACCACAGTCTTTAGAGTGCAGAGTTATCAGTGAAAATGGACAATTCGGAAAGAAAAGAAGCAGTTATAAGACATCATCTGAAGCACATACTTGAGCAGCCATTTAGAATTTTTGTTATCCATTTCAAACCATGTGACCATGTAGCTAAAAAGGTCTATAACTCCTTCAGTGTTGAAAAATGGTTGAAATATTTTATAGCAGAAAGGGAAAAATTTCAATACACCAAAAGTAAAAAGTGAAGCAAAAATGAAAAAGTAAAGATGAGTCACAATAAAAATTCAAAGGCTTTTGATGTCTTCTAAGATTTTAACGAACTTAGTATTAAACCATTTCTTACATTTAGATCAATATATGCATGATGCACACTAGAATTAATAAGAACATTTTAAACCAGCACACTCTGATTACAGCTAAAGCTCAACATCATTATGCAATTATATAATTTGAATATTTTGTAACATTAGCACATAATAAAAGTGAAATAATAATGATCGCACAAAATATTACCAGTCAATTAATAGAAAATCCTATGTGCATATCAAAGATAAATTATTCAATATCCAATTATCCAATATTTTCTAAACTTATTGTATACAAGTAATTGTTCCTGTATTTTTCATAAATTTGATTCCCATTATAACTTCACAAAGATTAATTATCTACCTTTACCCTTGCTAGTTTATAAACAAAAACCCTTTCAAGATTATGAAACATGAATTAGTGTTTTGTTTGTTTCAAACAATGCACACTGGACTGCTACACAGCAATTACTGGTTATTTGGAATTCTTTTCTTTCTTTTTGTCTTTTCAACTACATCATTGTTGGGATGACATTTCCTCAAAAAGCCTCAATGGATGATGCTACCCCCAACCAAAAACAAGGAAAAAACAGTGAAAATACATGTAAATTAGACATACATTGTAAAATATAGCTGTTATTTCATAGTCAGAACTGATCCCTACCCATGTTTACTTAACTTACGATGCATGTCTAATTTAAGGGACATAATTTACCCATATATATCAGTTCTACATTAAAATATAGAACTGATGTATTTGTGAATTATGTCACCTGAATTTTAATGTTACCGCCGCATTCGCTCCTTGTTGGAAGAAAAGCATGCAGATCATTTCGAAACAGAAGCTAACATGCATTTTTCTTGTTTCAAAACAGACAGACGTTTATCGCACCTGTATATGTTGTCTTACTTAAATATCGCTACAATTTAAGTTTTTAGGCTCTCCATCACTTCCAAGAGAGAATAGGATGTCCGGGAAAAAAACAAGACAATATTTAAGCCACACAACAAAAAAATGGATTCAAAACTGACTTAAAACAAATCTCTATATTCACTAAGACAGTCCAATCGGAAGAAAAGGTTCACATGGCGATATTTGGTAAATTGATACGGACTGTAACGATATTCGTGCTCAATACTAAGTGAACGAGTCATCGAGCCGCCGCGCCACACAATTATGCGCTTTCTTGAGGTCTTTCCGCCCAAATTTTTCTTAGAAATTTCCTGTCATTTGATTTAATAACAAGTAAACACTATTTCAGTTTCTTTGTTTCATAATTATTGTACAGACCGCACCCAACATGACCGCGGAAGAAAAGTAAAGAAGACACGAGATCACAACACAACACCGGCTTATAACTCACCCCATCAACCAGTCCATGTTTCTGGAGAGCTGAAAGGGCAGTTTTATATAGTTCACACATTTGAAGAGTCTTCCAGCCAAATGTGTTTGCTACATTGCTTTAAACAGTGAGATAAATGGCTGTAAGACTTCGTAAACTTTTTGTTTGTAAAAGGAAAATAATCAGAGAAATTTCTCGTCGAGTATACTGGGAACCAGGCTCTTGGCTATGAAGAGGTTTCCGCTGGCTCGATACAATGAGGCGGCGCATTATTTCTTACTTGTTGTCCTGAAGTGCTGAAGTGGGTTAAGCTTTTGCAGAAGTCGTGTCGAGGGGTCAGGCAGTTTTCAACTTTTCAAAGTTTTTTCGGTTGAACTGAGTTATTCCCAATAGTAAGTTATCGCAGCTTTCCCTAATTTCGGGCCTAAAGGTATAGTTGTATGAGGGACGGAGGCTTTGAAAGCCAGCGTATCGGATGAATTAGCCCATGCGTGCAGGTGAGATAAAATCATCCATATTGAGAAACAACTAGCCACATGTTAATGATAAAGTCTTTCAACTCTATTGAATTTGTTATATCTTGAGACCACTGCACCTCCAAAGCCGCTAAATAGCCCGCTTAGTTACTGAGACTGTAGCTACATGTATTTGTGAAAAACTTGAAGCTGTAATAATCTTATCGCAACGGTTCGTAATTATCGGTTCGTTAGCAGGACTTGTTTTACACCACTACAATACCTCCAGCAATGCTTCTCTACGTGCTGAAACTTGTTTCGAGGGCTACTTTTGGCTTTATTAAACGTTCCAACTGTTATTTAATTTTACTGAATTCTTTCTTTTTTTGTACTGTTAATCCTATCGTGACTCGCTTGGTCAAGCTTGTACATGTCGCTGTTAAAAAAACACATCCGCATTCTTGCAGAATGTCGGTGATATATCGAGGGAAACGCTTCGCCACTTTCTCAGTTTACTCTGAAAACAAAAGGAAAACAATTGAACTCTTGTCTATTTTCATAATTTGTAGCTGGATTTAATGAAGACGTGATAATTTCAATATAAGAGTCTCATTTGTTGATACAGTACTAATCCTGTTCAGTGAAGTACTAATTGAGAAGGAGCTGGTAAGCTGTGGTTGTTGTCAGGAGAGGGTTATCTTTTTCCAGCACAGGGATTCCACTTTGAAAATGAGTCTTAATTTTTTTTAAAAGGTTAGCTCATTACATCTGGTGTCAATTTTACGAAGTGTTGAGCTATTTTTGAAGACAATGAACATTTTCCTAAAGCTAGGACTTTGTCCTGGTTACATGTCTACATCACATTCATTCCCACTAGCTGTCACATGCAAATGTAAAGGTCAAATGAGTGTTAAATGTTACAGGAGGTGGTTCAGACAAAAGAAGTGATTATTATGTAATTGTTGTGACTTTAACCCTCTGGTTGTGATCATAATAGGAAAAGAGACTGCCTACACTGTATTATTTCACATAAAGCCTATTTTCAGCACTCTCTTAAGAAAATTTAATTTTTTTGATGATATAGAAAATAATTTGTTGAAAACTGTATGTTATTTTCACTGATTAAGTAATTGGTGTCCTGTTGTTAGCAGCACATGTTAGCTACATGCTATTGCTTTCTTTACCAAGACGCTATTGTCTGAGTTGCTCTCAGTCTCTGTCTTCAATTTCTCATGCAACTTGAATAGTTTTATATTTTAGTTTAAGATTAGGCATTTTCTTACCAACCATTTAGAACTACTTCATTTAAAGGCTGCCTTGAGATTATTTATCTTTTCAATCTAGTTCTGTATCAGATTGATAGCATTTTTGCACGAGACTCTTAAATATTGTGCCCTAAATTGTGGACTGATGAGTGATATAAACATGTATGTAGTCATCTAGCTATATAAGATACTGTATTATGTAATCTTTAATTCAGAGCCGGAAAAAGTTTTTATTTAGTAGTGATTGTGTTTTACAATCAATTTTTATTGTATCAGAGCTCAAAGCCTAAAGCCCCTGCTCTTTTCATCTCAAGATTCAGTTTGTGAGGACAAGAAAAAACACATTTTAAAACCAGACGCGGAACTTTCCTGGTTATTAGAACCTTTGCCCCACTCTCAGTTGGATACCACATTTCAACTAGACATTGTGTTTATAAACACTCGATTTTCACCCTCAATACCGGTTTATATGATTCTTGTCTTATAAATTGTTTGCAGTGTCTGGAGGGAGTATTATCAGAGAAGAGGTTGTGCTGTGAATAAGTCTGAGCTGGTGCCAAACACTTTGAAGCCAGAATGTCAGAAGCAAAGGATCTGTTGTCTATAAGTGACTTTTACGCACAGAAAACAGTATTTATTACTGGGGCTACTGGATTTCTTGGTAAAGTCGTGATAGAAAAACTTTTAAGGGCATGTCCTCGTGTGAAAAAGATTTATCTTCTGGCAAGAAGCCGACGTGGTGTTAGCCCCCAACAGAGAATTGATGACTTGTTAGATGGAATGGTAGGTTTTTCTTATGACTCTTCTTTTTTTTTTACTATATTTCTGATGCCATTAACTTTAAAGTTGATTCTCATATGAGATTCAGTTCAGAGCTATCATCAAAAGTTAAATGCTGATAAACTTTTATGGAAAAACTGCTCACTCTTTTCACCACTTGAGACACTTTTGCTCACCACACAGTTATATTGTAATTGCGATTTACAGTACTTGTCATTTTCAGATGCTGCAACAGCTTTTCCTAATTATGGCTGTTTTTTTATCTCATTTTATGGATAGAAACTGTGATTTAATTAGCTCTGTAACTATTATGTAACTATGTATCTGTTATGTAGAGATGAAGTTCTGTTGAAAGAGGATAGTAAATAGATAAAAGAGAGGATTCTCTACTTTGAGGCCATTAGTTTTAGCTGGGAAATTCTTGATATTTGCGTGATAATCCTCAAATCTCCTGAAGCCAAAAAACACCTGGTTATGTAACAATCAATTGTTACAATTCTGTATTGACATATGCAGTATGTTTAATTAGAGTAAAAATTTTTAGTTAGGTCAGTAACAAATTGTAAATTTATATCTCGTTTATAGCTCTATGACAGAGTAAGAGACATGGGTGGTGACTGGAGAAGCAAACTTGTACCCATCAAGGGGGACATTGCTGAAGATAAACTTGGAATGTCTGATGAGGATTGGAAAACGCTTCAAGAAAATGTCGAAATTGTATTCCACTCTGCGGCAACAGTCAGATTTGATGAAGATCTAAAGTAAGCATCAGGAATTGAATTTAGTTACCGAAACAACCAAGCCAAGCTCACATTTTTCATTTTCATCTTATTTTTATTCCAGTTATAGTACTTAAACATGCTGCATTGTTAAGAACTCGAATTTAATCCCCTTTTCAATTTTGCAGTCTGTATATAAGTGCCCGTGATATCTTTCCATAGGGATGCAATGACTTTGAATTTATATGGAACTCAAAATGTCATTGGGTTGTGCCGTGGGATGAAACGTCTTGAGGTGAGAATTTTTAGATTTTTCAGGTGGGCAGTGTTCTTCAGAATTGATAGCAGGGAAAATCAAAGCAAGGAAACTAGAATGAGACTAAATTCTCAAATGTTAGGTTACAGTCAAAACAATAAAAAAAGTAGCTAATGTTTTGTTTTGTTTTTTTTTTTTGTTTTTTTTGTTTTTTGCTTTTTTAGAATGCACAATATTTTACATCTTTCAGTAATGTGTGTGGGTTATTTTGTCTGATCCAAATCTGGGGGTTTTAATTGGAAGATGAGAAACTTGTTTGATTAAGAACAAGGCAGCAAAAGATTTTAAATGATTTGATTTATGTAGATAGTAGAGTAATATTAGGTGTATTAGTTCTTTTGAAGACTCCTATAGCCATGTTGTTCACATACTTTTGGCCTAATAAATTGACCCTGTTACACCCTCCTCTCCTTACCAAAAGAATATTTAAAAGTTTCTCTTTAAATTTCAGATTTGCTTATCAAGAATCGTGTTAGAACTAACTTCAGAT
Organism: Pocillopora damicornis; assembly: GCF_964200805.1. NCBI lineage: Eukaryota > Metazoa > Cnidaria > Anthozoa > Scleractinia > Pocilloporidae > Pocillopora > Pocillopora damicornis. The sequence goes on along the minus strand of NC_142679.1, from coordinate 14,052,033 downwards.
GAACTTACATCAAGCGCAATTTTAATCTTTTATTTATCTACTAGGGGGGAGGTCTAATTGTAAAGTTTGCCTCAATTTGAATTAATAATACATAACATACATGTAATACTATATACAAATATCTCTTATTTACATTTTCCATAATTTTTTCTTCAGGTCTTGGTTCATGTATCCACAGCATATGCTAACTGTGACAGGGAAGTCATTGATGAAAGGATATACCCTCCTTCAGTAGACCCTGACAAGCTTTCCTCATCTATTGGGTAACTAAGTGACAAAAATTTTTATGTACATTATTCATGTAGCATATGATGTACATGTATATTCAAAGATGTTTCCTCCACACAAACACATGCATGCTGAACAAAGATATTCATAATTACATCTTTAGGTTATGTTCTTGTGCTAGGCTCTTGCAAAAGTAATTCTTTGGATGCAATCTTTTTTATTGTGATCAGCTGGATGAATGATGACATGGTGAATTCTCTAACACCACATTTGATTGGCAAGCGACCCAACACATACACTTTCACCAAAAGTCTGGCTGAGCATGTCTTACTTCAAGAGGCTGACAACATCCCAATAGCAATTTTCAGGCCTTCAATCATTGGTGCAGCATGGAAAGAACCCTTGGAAGTGAGTTGTGTCATGCTTTTCTGTTAACCACCTAATAAAACTTCTGTCAAGTACTTGCACTACATGCAAACACACATTACTTTGTACTGGTCATTTAAAAGATTAATTTGCTGATATGTTCTTGCAGACATTCTGAAACAGGTCAGACATACCCTCAATAACTTACTTTAATGAATCAATAAATAATTAAAGGATATTTTGATTTGCAAATTCAGTTGTTGCGGCAGTGTTTGTGTGTGTCAGAGATCTGGAAACTGTATAGATATTGTAATTCCCCTTATATTATAATGATTTACAATTTCTCCAGCAGCAAAAAATCCCTGCATTTGATGGTTAATTTTCTTTTCAGGGTTGGGTGGACAATTTCAACGGGCCTAGTGGTCTTTTTGTTGCTGTGAGTTGTTGCTTTTGATTTCTTTTCCTCGATTTTATGTACAATGTACCCTCTGCTCATGCTGCTACTCAGTGTGCAATGCCATAAATCTAGAATTTTAAGGACACAAAGGTCATACTGTTCTTTCATCCAAAGGCATGTTTCTGTATATCATATTTGAAAGGTATCAATCTTTTTTTGAACTACAATCAAAGGGTGCAAACAATTCAAATGATCACTTCCTTATGTCAGGACAGTGATAGCTTATTGTTACAAAATTTCCTATCCTCAGACTTATGTTTCTTTTTTTATCTTGTATTTGTAAAATCAATCACTATACATTTTTATGTACTTGCAAAGTGAAAATGGAACATCTCCACAGATAATCAACATAAATGGTGGCAAGTTTGGTAGTAATTTTCTCATCTTTGAAACATTTAGATTTTGTTGAACTTGTAGTAGCTGAGTGAAGGACTGGTAAGATTCCATGGACAGAGACAAAGGCCTTTTTTTTCTTTTTCAGGCATAGTTGTAAATAAAATGTGTTTTACTTGTAGGCTGGAAAAGGAATGCTGCGGTCAATGATCGGAGATTGGAATGCCATTGCAGATATTATTCCTGTTGACTACTCAGCCAATATGTTGCTTGCCATTGCTTGGCACAGAGTTGCAAAAAGGTAGTTGAATGTCTTATTTTTGCTGCATAGGTACAAAGGAAGTGTCGGTAGCTCTATTTCTATGTTTCCAATACATGTAGATAAGCATTCATGTTCATACTGTAATCATCATCATCATAATCATCATCTTTTATTTGCCTTATTTTCACAGTACAAAATTTATTTACAGCGTTAATAGCTAGAAGGCGAGGAGACCCAGGAAGCCACCAGGCTTATGGGAGAGCCACCTCACTTGTAATAATAAATCAAGTTAAGAAAAAGTGCTGCGAATGTGTGGCTGGCCAATTCAGTGATTATATAAGTAAAAACTCTTGCATTTTCATCTTAAAGCTAAGAAGCTTTGATGAAGGAGTGACTGAAATAGGAAGAGAGTTCCAAATTAATGAAAGTAATGAAGGTTTGACAGGATAGAGTTATAGATGACTGAAATTTTTGAAGAGTCATGAGGGCCTGATCAACAGAGCTGATTAACCCATTTCCATTAAAGCGCTGGCCCCACATTTGATACAAAAAATTGAGTCAAGCAAATGAAGGGGTGATTTTCAAAGAAATGCAAAGAGTGAAGTCTCATCTTACTTTTGAGCTACTTTTTTAGATTACCATCTAAAAGGTCATGAGAAACAGAAACTAGAAAAATAAAAAAAGAGGTCATCCAAGTGATGAGACTATGAGAGGAAACTTAAAATGCCTTTTATTTTCTAATGAAGGTTACTCTGGCTTTATTTAGTTAGAAGGGATAGTCCAGTTTTCCTGGCTCAGGTCTAAAAATACTGTACAAGCAACTTTGATTTAGTGACATGTGCAGGATGAAGTACCATAAACTGCCTTAAATGCAATTGTTACTTGCACGGAATTGTAATCAGTCTTGTTTCCTTGTAGTCATTCAAGTATTCCGGTCTACCATCTAACCACAGGCACGTTGAATGGATGCACCTGGGGCAACTTGTGTAAGTTTATTTGAATCTGTCAATTGAATCATTCTGTATATAGCTTGAAATGTTGTGAAGTAATTTTCTGTTAATCTTGTATTTTCCTGTCTTGAATTAAATTACTTATTTTTATGGCTTTGCTTTTCATGACCTGCTGTCTTCTTCTGGCCATTATGTACTTATAATAATTATACATTATTTAAATTATATTTACTGACAGGTACCATGGTTAGTAAGCATTTCCAGAATTATCCATTTGAAGGAGTATTCAGGAGACCGAACTTTGCTTTTGAGCAAAGAAGGTATCAAGTTGAAATTTATCATTTAGAAAAAAGCCATTGATTTACTGTATAATTATTATTGCAATCAATATTGTCTAGCATGGTTTGTCAGTCATTGTAGTCTTGTTTGGACAGATGAGTGGTTGTATGACATTAATGGAAGGACTTTGACAGACTGAAAGATTACCTAATCAATGAATAGATCATCAGAATGATGCAATACATTCATTAATTGAAATTTGGAAGATTGACAGCTTGATTGATTGACTGACTAACTTACTGATTGATGGATTGATTGTTTTGTTAATTAATTGATTAATTTGTTCATTCATGTTATTTTACAGACTGATCCACTACTACTGGTGCTATATTGGTCACAAAATCCCTGCCTTCATTGCTGACATGGGATCCTTTTGTTCTGGGCAAAGACCAAGGTGAGTGAGTTGGAGTGTTTTGCCCAAGTTTTTTTACATGTATTTGGGCTCATGAAAGACAAAGGTGCTGTAATCAAAACTACCTTTGAAGTAATGTTTCATCAGTTTTGTGCATGAATCTTTTTCTAAGCCAGAAATTAACGATTTTTGAAGGTACAGAGAATAAGAAAGATGAATTTTGCCAGACAAGATGGTTTCAATGGCTCTTCAGTTAAAAAAAAAAAAAAAAGAAAGAAAAAAAACTACACTAATGTGATCTGCTTGTTCAGAGAATGTTATGATATGTTTTGATCTTAACAGAATGAATAAGTTATATGGCAAGCTGGACAGGGCAACCAAGAGCTTGATCTTCTTCACTTCCAGAGGCTGGGAGGTAGAATTAGACTTTATGATTGTATTTACAATTTACAACATGTTCCTTAAATCTATGTTTGGATTGATAATGACAATCGATGTAATGTGGACATACGAACGTATTCTCATTGAGATGGGTGAGTTTGGGAGCTGGTGCCTAGAGGGATGGTGGAGGCAGGCAGCCGTCCTGCATGAGAAGAACGTATTCATGGTACCCTACGAGTGATGGTCAAAGATAAAAATACTTTTACAGTGAATTAGGCCGTAAAAAAACAAAACCTAACACTTCCTAGAGGGATTATTAAGAGAAAAACTACTCAGTAAGTTGCAGAGGTTGTGACCTCTGTCGGATCGCCCTGAGTTGAGTTTACTGAGTCTCCCACCAAAAGGACATTTAAAATAGTAAAATGCTGGTCTGTCGACCGTGAGTGCAAACGAAGTGTAAGCAACTGTAGCAGTACAAAGGAGCTTGTTGAATTATAACTTGTGTTTTTTTACTTGTAGTTTTCAATGGACAACTATCATGGACTGATCCAGGATATGAGCCCTCAAGACAGAGAGGTTAGTAAACTTGTTCCTTGTGCAATTTGGTTCGTGTTATCCAAAATTTCGGCTGTAAGGCTTATGAAGTTCAAATTTAAAGAACTGAAATAGCCATGTAACATTGCATGGTTAGAGGAAACGACAAATTATTTACTGTTTTCAGCCACTTTGTGGTACATAAACTGTTATGTAAACTAAAGCCGTAAGGTTTTTTACTTAAGAGTTATTTCTTTATGCAGTATCCATACATTTTCAAATTTAACGGTGACCAGGTGGTAAAAAATGTCAACCACGGAATATTGTTTGATTTATCACAGAATTCTCATTTCCAAAATCATGAGGAATGTATGACAGACAGTGCAGAGAAGTGATATTTAGATCCTGGAAGAAAAAAGGGTTTAGAAGACCAGGCAGACTGGATATTTTCTATTGCTTATTGTGCTCTGAATGTTGGCGAGTTTTACTTATTGCCCTTTTATATCACGCATTTTTGTAAGATGCAACTTTTGTGTAGCTTATTTTAACATTTTCCTTGATCTATCTGTGTTCTCAGACCTTCAACTTTGACGTGCAGAAGCTGGATTGGAACAACTATTTTTTGCACTTCATTCTCGGCCTCAAGAAATTTGTTCTCAAAGAAGATATGGCCAATCTTCCAGTTGCGCAAAGCCGCATTCGCAGGCAAGACTCTTAACATGCTATCAGTTTTTTTGTACTCTTATAATAGTATATAAAAACGTATTTCACTTTGAATTTATTAGAGTAAGTCGCTGTTGGTTTATTTAGGTGAGGGTAAAGAGATTTGAAATGCGCAAAATACAGGGTAAAATGAATTTTTAGAGTGATACCAATTTTTGTGAAATTTTAATGAATGCACATGCAGAAAACAAGACGCGCTGAGTCTTTTACTACCCTCTGCTTAACACTTGGACTCCTAAGAATGACTAACATCTAATTTCTCCTTACAATATCACCCCTGAGTCAAACATGAAGGTCACGAGAATAATGGAAATGATCACCAACTCAGGAAGCTCATAAATGTTAAACCAAATTTTCTTGTCAGAACCTTAGGAAATGTATGGAGAAACAGTAAGGAGAATATGCATATTGATGATTGGATATAAAGAGAAGAGATACCGTAAATGTCTTGGTGTAGTACTGGGTTTGAGGTTTTCTCGTTCCTCGACCAGCTTCTCGGTGGAGACCACGTTTGTCGTTGATTTTTCAGGAGAAATAGAATAGTTCGTTCTAGCATCTTTCGTTGCTACTTGTGTCGTATTTAGGATGGTTGTTGGTGGCTAGCTTTTGTGAAAGGAATAAAAGCTTTCTTGTTGTTCTGAATCATACTTTTGAAAATGTTCCTCGATCCCCTTTCTCTTTCATATAAATTCAGAGATCTTTTTACTTTAGCCTAGATTGACCTTAAGCTTTCCCTTGGTTCATTTCCAGATTGCGGAACATCCGTTGGTCCATGTACTTCTGTTTGTTCCTGTTTTCGTCATGGCTCATTATCAAGAGGTTTCCGGCCGCACAAACCGCTTGGGCCCAGTGCTTATCCGGTGTTCACAAGCTGGCGATGGCTCTGGAACCGTTCAAGCTCTCTAACTGAATGTCCCCACGTGTAGCTTGAAGTAATGTAAAGCACTTGAAATTCAAGCAGGATAATTGTTGTGCCTTTCCATGAATGTTTCATGATATAGGGCTTTGTAGGTCATATATCGCACAACGTAATGTACGTTTCCCCGAGACAAAAAAATTGTAGTGTTTAGGTAACTTCTGAAATTTAAAATCTAAAATTGACTTGTACTTATTTAAGATTTCGTGGTAGATAGATTCGTTAAGTTGCTGATTGTTATCACAGGGCTAAACGTCCTTTGCTAGGTACGACTCTTGTAAAATTGATTCTACAATAGATCGTAGAAATGGTATGTTAAGACTGAGGATAATTTTGTGTAGTGGGACTGCATTGGGATCGAATGATTCTGGTACACATGTCATGAATTCCTCTTGACTCTGACGGGGCTTTTTCAGGAAGATAATAGTGATTTGAATTGTAATTGTATTGTAGTTGTAGGTATTTAACACGTATAATTAACATTACGAAAATCGACTTATTTTTGTGATTACTGAAATAAGATATATGAATTATTTTTGCCATAAAATGTAACGAGATCGATAATTCTCACAACACGTGGCCCGTACGTAGTTAAGTTTTGCCTTATGTTCAACTCTTGTTCTAGAACAAACAGGTTTATTTCTGTAAAGGAGGTTTTCAAGTCCCAACAACTGCATCACATATTGCCTAATCAGTAGGCATTTAAAGACGATTTAAAGGTCATCGACTCTCCGAGGGTTTTCAAATTACTGTTAAGAGAACAAACACAATTGAAAACTGACCGCGTAATGCTGGTTACGTGGTAACCAATGCTTAGAAAGAAATAGTTGTCTCTTCGATTTAAAAAACAGAGTGTGAACTTAAAAGAGTAAATAAATAAGTGTCACTTAGAACAAATAGTTACGTTATCATATTCCAGGCGTGTGTCACGGAAAGACCCGAGCCATAAGTGAAAATTGCCAATTACCTTCGGAAAAAAAAGGCTCTTATTACCAACAATCTTTGAAAAAAAGAAGTTCTTATTACCAATTACCTTTAAAAGAAAAAAACTCTTATTAAATAACAAAAAAACTACAATTTCCTCGATTGTGATTGGTTTGATGCCATTAATTCACTTGCCAATTTGATATCGGACAGTTCAATAAGCCAATCACATTTTAAGTTATAATTTTAGCCAAAAAATCACATTTTTTTCGTATGATTACAGACCGAATTGGACTCCACTCAGTCCTATTACCATTACATATTGGATGGAAAACATAAAAAAACGTGCGAAAGGCCACATTCATTACTTTAAAACAGAATCTAGTCTGTCACACTTACGTTACTGTTCGACGTTAATGGTTATGATTGAGCACTCATTTCTTCATTGTTTATTCCTTGTAGTTAAATCGATAAAAAGACAATAACATTTTTGCCTCAGCTGTTTCACTAATAAAAAACCAATTGCAGGTAAGAACTGGACATTCTCTTAACCTTTGTCTTCCTTTTCGGAAACATCACTTTTCATGTCGGCTTGCAAAGGCTCATCGCTTTGTGGCTCTGCTTTCTCATCGTCCTTTTCCGGGCCATTATAACCATCATTCTCCACACCAAATGTCTGTAATGTCTGTCTGTGTAACGAAAACAAAGCAAGGCAACGGGTGAGAAGCTGAAGAGAAAAATCAGAAAAAATCGCCAATACATTTACATTTTACCTCTTTCTGCATTTTCTCTATGTAATATACGTCTTTTCATCTACCTTATGTAAAGATTTCCTTCGTTTCCCACAATAAAGCATCGAGGAAATATCTCTCATAATCCATGGAAAGCGGCCAAAAAAATATCGTAAGATTAAATAAAAATTCATTAAAAAAACACGTGATGAGAAAGGCCAAGATGGAGCGACCAAGGTGCTCAGAGAAAGTGAAGTTTAAATCGGATTTCTAGAGGGAAAGTTAACAATGAGGCTTAATTGTTAAGGCTGCACAAACACTAATAAAGTTCACTACAACTGGACAATGGTGAAAGTAAAAACCCACCGCTAAGCCATGACTTTTTGCTCGTGTTCCATCCGATAAACCAGATAGCAAGTACATATCTTTGGAATCGATGCTGTACATACGGGGCTGTGCAAAAGGATCGTTGTCATTGTGCAGAATTGACGCCTTTCTCGCCCTCCAACTATTTTTTAATCTTCTGTTTTGAAGCTTTGTGAGGAAATACCAAAAAATTAGTTTCGGCTTGAAATGCACTTCAACTGAAATTACATAGAGTCCACTAATATAGAACTGTAAGTCCTTTTTTATTGTAACTTCTAGGCTGGGGAGACTGAAGTTTTCCCAAAGAATAGTGTTCAGAATCGGTCAGAAGTGATTGAATATCAGCTGTGTGTTCTAATCATACTAACTATTGCGACCCTTGGTTAAATCTGAATGGAGCAATTTTCAACCGAGTGACAATAGAAATTCGTGATGGCATTGGTTGGATTCTATATTCATTTTTTGATTTGTTTTTATGTTCGCGCTGCCTTCTCGATCAATGAAACTAACGTGACTTGTTTCTCGCGTTTATTCGCGCTTATAGCTGGTATTGTGACCTCTCTCCAGTTTTAGTGTTCATTGACCCCTTCTGAAAGTGCTTCCTCTCTTTGATTGACGATTATAATTACGATCTTCCTCTCATTGATATGGGAAGCACCAAATCTTACTTAAAGCTTCTATTATTACCCTGTTTACTAGAGAGAAACCTTTTATAGGACTAATCGTTACTCACGATTAAACACAGCAGCAAAGCAAGAAAAACCAGAATTATAATTCCAAGTGTAATCACAACCGCAATCCACGCCTTTACAAAGGATGTCGCCTCAGGCTGCTCACTCGGACAAGTTGTCGTTAGTGTAGGACCAGCGACCTACCTTACACTTTCAACGGATACCGTGAAATTTGAGCCTTCTTCATCTTTCTCTATTACCTCCTTCAAAGTGTCGGCATTAACATCATTCGTAGTTGTAAGGAAAACTGTGAAGTCGAAAATTGTACTCCCCATATAGAAGTTTTTCACCTCAAGATCAAGTAAATTCTGTTCGTATTTCTTTTCGAGAATTTCTTTTCAATGGGTTTCAGACCTGCTCTTAAGGTGTTTGTACTTAACGTAATTGCTATTTGCATATTCGTTGTCCCTAGGCTCCTCCATTTTGCCTCTTCCATCGAATTTCTTAGTGCCTTCTATTATAGTCATAGTACAAATGAAAGAAACAAATTTTATTAGTAACGGCTGAACGTACGGGTAATTTCGAGAACATTTCACGAAAAGTGTCAGATAACCAATGATAGAATGCTACTGACATGCTTACCCCTACGCAATGATGTGAAAAAGTCATGTTTAGGAGTGACCCTAAAGTTCCGTGACGTATAAAGGGTGTTAGTATAAACTACAACAGTGGATAGCGTTGAAGACCCACTATGATTAAACCACAGATCTGACGTACAGATGTAATACAACTAATCTGAAATATACATGTTACACCACTGATCTGAAGAATGGATGTTCTACCACAGATCTGAAGTGCGGGTGTTATACCACAGATTTGAAGAGTGGATATTATCCCACAGATCTGAAATATAAATATTATACTACAGATCTAAAGTATTGATGTTATACCACATATTTGAAGCATGGATGTTATACTACACATCTAAAGTATAGATGTTCTACCACAGATCTGAAGTATAGATGTTATACCACAGAACTGAAATCTAGATATCATATCACAGATCTGAAGGATAGATGTTATACCACAGATCTGAAATATAGATGTTATACCACAGATCTGGAGTTTAGATATTATACCACAAATCCGAAGTATAGATCTTATACTACAGATCTGAAGTATAGATGTTATACCACAGATCTGAAGGATAGACGTTATACCCCAGATCTGAAGTATAGACGTTATACTACAGATCCGAAGTATAGATGTTAAATTACAGATCTGAAGCATGGATGTTATACTACAGATCTGAAATATGGATGGTATACCACAGATCTAAAGCGTGGATGTTCTACGAAAAAATATGGCCCCAGATGTTCGAAGGGTGGATAACGCTATCCACCGAATAAATCTCTATCCGGTGGATTGCACAGGACGTTTTGTTAACATTTATCTGTTGGGTTACAGTTCATCTGTTGGGTAGCGTTGCCAGGTCTTTGAACAAATAGGCCTTGAATGTAGATGTTATACCACAGAACTGAACTGTTAATGTTATACATCAGATTAATGTTATACATCAGATCTATAGTATGAATATCGTGCTGCAAACATGAGATGCGAACAGTTTTCTACAAATGAAGTATGGATGGTCTGCTTATTCACTATCTTACCTTTTGACGATGTAGTGGGTGATTGCGACGTTACTGTTGGTGTGGGACCAGCGACCTGCTTTACACTTTCAACGGAAATAGTGAAGTTTGAGCCCCCTTTATCTTTCTCTATTGCCTCCTTCAGGCTGCCGGCATTAACATCCGTCGTAGATGTAAGGAAAACTGTGAAGTCGAAAATTATACTCCCCTCCTGGAAGTTTTCCACCTCAAGATTGATTAAGTTCTGTCCGTATTTCTTTTCGAGAATTCGTCTTAAATGGGTTTTCAGCCTGTTCTTGAGGTCTTTATACTTATCAGAACTGCTATTTTTATATTCGTCGTCCCAAAGTTCATTCACTTTGCCTTTTCCGTCGAATTTCTTAGCGCCTTCTACTGTAGTCATAATACCAATGAAAGAAACAAATTTTATCAGTAATGGTTGTTCCTGCGGGTTATTTTAAGCACGTTTCACGTAAAGTGTCAGGTAGCCCATGATACGTGATTGCACCTTTGCAATCACGTGCAGAAGTCATATGTCATATGGTCAGGAGTGACCCTCAAGTCCCGTAACATAATAACGGATGTTAGTATAAACTAAAGAAGCGGGTAACGCTATGATTATACTGCACATCTAAAGTGCAGATGTCATACCACAGATCTGAAGTGTAGATATTGCACCACAGAACTGAACTATGTATGTTATACAACAGATCTACAGCATGAATATCGTGCTGTAAACATGAGGTATGGATGGTTTACTTATTTACTATGTTACCTATTGACGATGTAGTAGGTGGTTGCGACGTCGATGACGTAGACACTGTGCTTGTAACTGCTTTTGGTGTCGTCGATACAGCTTGTTTTGTCGAACCTGTCGATACTATCGACGGGGAAGGTAATGTTACAGGTAAAGATTGTGTTGACTGGATTCGTGATACTGGTGGTGACAATGATGACGGTTGCAGTACTGATGATGACTGTGGAAGTGGTGGTGGTGGTGGTGGTGGTGGTGGTGGCGGTGGCGGTGGCGGTGGCGGTGGCGGTGGCGGTGGCGGTGGCGATGGCGATGGCGATGGCGATGGCGATGGCGATGGCGATGGCGATGGCGATGGCGATGGCGATGGCGATGGCGATGGCGATGGCGATGGCGATGGCGATGGCGATGGCGATGGCGATGGCGATGGCGATGGCGATGGCGATGGCGATGGCGATGGCGATGGCGATGGCGATGGCGATGGCGATGGCGATGGCGATGGCGATGGCGATGGCGATGGCGATGGCGATGGCGATGGCGATGGCGATGGCGATGGCGATGGCGATGGCGATGGCGATGGCGATGGCGATGGCGATGGCGATGGCGATGGCGATGGCGATGGTGATGGTGATGGTGATGGTGATGGTGATGGTGATGGTGATGGTGATGGTGATGGAGATGGAGATGTTGATGCCAATGCTGATGGTTCAGGTGATGATGTGAGTAGTGTTGATGCCGCTAAGGGTGATGTTGTCGCTGACCCTGATGGTTGAGGTGATCCTGACGTTGCTGGTGATGTCGGTAGTAATGCTATAGATGTTTGTGCCGCTGATTTCGATGCTTCGGCTGAGGATGAGGACATTGGTGTTGATGCCGCTAGAGGTGATCTTGTCGCTGACCCTGATGGTTGACGTGATCCTGACGCTGCTGGTGATGTCGGTAGTAATGCTACTAATATTTGTGCCGCTGACGGTGATGCTGGTGGTGATGTCGATGTTTCGGCTGAGGATGAGGACATTGGTTTTGATGCCGCTAGTTGTGATGTTGACCCTGACACTGATGGTTGAGGTGATCCTGACGCTGCAGGTGATGTCGGTAGTAATACTATTAGTGTTGTAGGAGTTGGCGGCAATGTTGAAGCTGACGCAGATGGCGAAGATGATGATACTGGTAAGGAATAAAAGAGATGATAATGTTATCTAAACTTTTTTTGAGTCTTTATCATAAATAACCTTTAACTTTTTAACAGATGGTTATAAGTACAGAGTGAGAAATGCTTTTTGGTACACAACGCGAAAGGCGCCAAAAGCTAAGCAAGACAAGCTTAAGCAGCATAAGCTACGATCTACATGTAAATACACGAGTGAATAGCTTGTTTACAAGTGTCCAATCCAATTTTCCATTAAATAATCGTCAAAACTGATTAAAAATCTGGTATCATCCTGAATGAGAGGACGATTGCTCTCTAAATTCATGCTCTATTTAATTTTCAAATATCATTTAACGTGATTTTTAATTTAAATCTTATTTAATTCCCTAGAGTTTCCCAGTTCTCCTCCACCAAACAGAGGCCGTTGGCTACAGGCCAAACGGAGGAGGTCCGACCTACTCGAACTACATCGTCACATTATAAAAAAGGCACCCACTCTTTGCTAACACAGACCTAAACGTGTCCTTAAACCTTTAATTCCCGTGAGCGACCAAGACAGAATTTTCGCGACTAATGAAAATATGCTGAGTTATACACGGTAACAAACAACATTAGAAAGCGCTTTAGTCAGATTCTCCCGCCTCGACTTAGTGACAGGAAAGATGTATTTAGAAAATTTAAGTTGTTCAAGTGAGCACCTCCGCCCCATGGCGAACGTTGACCTGTCTGCAATGTTAGTTGAAAAAAATCACACCACAGGAATCAAGTTTCTAGACTGACTTTTTCCTGCAGTTTTTTCAAAATGTGCGGATCAACCATAACTGCATGGGATAACTTCTCAAAGAAGTAATTTCTCTTGACTATTTTCGTTTATTTATGTCAACATGGTTCTTTGATGATCTTTGGTTCTAGACGAACGACAATGAATTAATTAAAGGCTTCATGAAAAAATTACTTGCGTTCGTGTAAATTCATCCAAATCGCTCTGAATCATTTTGTCAGAGGTAATAAATATCCCTTTCGACTTACTTAAAATCTAAATGGCTGAAATTATTAAAGTAAATCTTATCACGCAACCATTGAGTTTTAATTACGAATATCCGGGAAGAGTCTAATGTGTTTTGACCTTTAAATGTTGTCTTTAATGGACTTGAAGGCCTCCCGCTTCAAGGCTTAGTTAAAATTGCTGCTGACAGGGGCTCCTTGTCAGCATATGTGTCAGAATTCTACTGAAGCTTTAATGGATCGTCTGACCAGTTTGCGTGTGAAAGAGATACACTACATGTTAAGTTATTCTTAACTGAAGCAAATCAGCTAGACATCTGCACGAGAGAAAGCAAACAAACATGAAAAGGTTTTTATATTTCTGCATTCTTGATACAACAAGCTAGGGAATTTGTTTACCTTGTGAGCTAGTCGCGATCACACAGACCGTAAAAGACATGATCCACATCATAGTAACCAACAGAGTAATCCTCGTTTTGATCTGATCCATCGTGGCTTTATATGGACGACAGAGCTTGAACGATATACAATCACATAGGTTGAGGCTCTCCTATTCAACGCTAACCTAGACTTCCGCGGAACGAGGAACCTGAGAAGAAATCAAACGCGCAACGCAGTGAGCCGGACGGCAGAGTAATCGTAACCTTTTGTAACCAAGGTTTAAAACAGCTTTGGCGCGTTGCTGAGCACGCTTTTTTCAATAATCCCTCTACTTCGGAAGAAATATCAGACGTGAATCAATTCCAAAACGGAAAATTATGTCAATTATCGCTTGTCTGATATAAGTGCCCGGATTAAAGGGCATGTAAACCCAAAAATACATGATTTTCTTATACTATGTAAAAAGTGGCGTAGAAAACGAATTTGAAATTAGTTTTGTCCAATTCGACTTATTTTAGGAGAAAATTGGCATTTTCAACTGAAATTCCATTTCCGGTAAAAACAATAGCGAGAAGTCGTGACGTAAGCGGTGGAACCAAAATATTGCGCAACACATATTCCCCAGTAGAACTGGTGTGGGAGTTCGTGTAAGTAGCGGTAGTTCTGAAGATGTTTTTTCAGAAGATAGCGACTCGAATGTCTTAAGCTTAGTAAATGACAGCGCTGGGGATAATCCAGAATCTTCAGGAGAGTCTGGGCCACGTCCTTAACAATATGAGCCGCGTAGGGTTCACCGAAGCGATCCGCACGAAGACAGTACAGAACATGTCGACAGCGATGCGACCGTCTCGGAAACTCAGACTGGTATTTAATTTACTTTGTGATTTATTTGTATTTAACATGAAAATGCAATAAAGCGAGGGTACAATCTAAAGGACTGCAACAGAATTTTTTTAAACTTGAGCTTCTGAGAGTGTTTTATATAAAATTATCAAAGGTGCGAGTGTGGAACATGTCAACCAATGCCGACAACTCATGAAAGTGATTGTTGTACGGAAATCGGGCGATTGTGGCAAAATGGCCTGAAACCCAGATAAGTTGTATCACTGAGCATCCAGGTTTTCAGTCAATTTGCCTTGATTTCTGGGTGCTGGAGACGGCCAATTACGCGTACAGGCAGCAGCAAAGCACAGATAATCACACCGGAAACGACTAAGCTAAATATTTTCTGTTTCATCTGTTTTGTTACATTTTGAGATCGATTTACTTGAGTTGTTTCTGCCATTGATTTAATAATACAGTACTAGAGCTAGTTGTTTTTCGCTTCTTTCCTGGCAGGAAATTTCGCTAAATTGCCTACAGATAGCTTGTTCGTTGGTGTTGGGGATATCTCGGCAAACACTTTAGGGTCGCTGTGCTATCTTGTGCGGTAAACAATATCCTTCATCTCAGAAGCATTTCCATCGATAAACAAGTTGTATCATGTACATTTCCTTGTGTGGCCTTCATAATTATCCAACCCTGTTTGTGTTTGCTTCGATTTGAAATATTGAAAAGATAGTTTTGCAAGCTGAAATCAGGATCTTTTGAGTTGTACTCAAAATGATGAATTTTGTCCTACTGACCTTTGAATGTATTTTCACTGCTGTGAAAACCGTGACACAAATTCTTCTGCTGTTTCTCTGCAGGGTTTCTCAAAGGAAGCACCAAGCGGGGCTGGCTTGGATTTTCTTATAGAACATAAGGGTTGATTATGGGATCCTGTATAGAATTCTTTGTATCGAACAGATAAAATTCCAGATCACGTTATTACACACTGATATCAACGAATTCTCTTTCTTTGATACGTGTTTCGAATTCAGGCGAAGGTTCAGACATGTCAGTGACTTTTACGGGCTCAGCGCTGGCTCCCGAACAACTGGCTTCCTTATAATCTTTCATTAAATGAGAAAAAAGATGTTTTTAGAGAACCAATAGCTTTTGTTGTTTAATTAACGAAACGTTTTCATGTAAATCGATTTTGTACTTTCTCTGTTGACCTCTAACTTTTGAAGAGCTCAACTTCTTTCTCAGTTCGGTCGGCCACTTTCGAATCCTCGTCGTCTGCCGACTGTATGGTTTTATACTTCCGAATAATTTGCTTCTGGTGAGGCCTGAATCGTCGGTACAGCATCAGGAAGAAAAATGACTGCTACAAACAACAGAACGTTCGAACGGCTCGACGAAATCGGCTATTTTCACTTGAACAAATTTCACAAATTGTCGCTTCAAATTTGCGTCATTTGGAAATATTTGCATTGTATGCCCAGTTTTGTTTGAATCAGTACAAAACTGGACGACACAACGCTTTACCATTACGAAAAAATTGAATATATTGAAGCAAAATGTAAGTAAAAAATCATGACGAGACCAGCAAACAACGGCTGTAGAAAAGACTCCTTCGTGCCTCACGCGATTATAAAACGAGACTTTGGAGGGTCCACCCGTGACGTCACAGGAAAGATGGCGCCATTCAAGATGGCGAATGTTTCGAATTTGGAAGAGCTTTTACAAAGTGAAAATGGACTTTTGAGAATAAACGAATGATACCTTTGGTGTACTTGATATATTTACTAAACATCTATGTGAAAAGAAAATGAACGTTTTTTGGGTTTACATGCCCTTTAAGGCATACTAAGTAACAGCGCCTTTGTGTTTCAGGGGTTGACTGACAGAAAAATTGTTTACTTGACCGCATCGGTAATCCTTGATCATAATTATGAATATTTTGCATCGAAATGATAAAGATTGTGCAGTTAAAGGACATTTCTTTGGGTGCAGCTCTTGCTTAGGTTTATTTTAAGACGACGCGTAACTTACATGAGTTATTCGAGTTTGATTCGATTTTGAGTTGTGTTTTGAAGTGCGGATTGACGCCGAGCGGTTATCATTAGGCAATGTTTAATTTTTTTATTATTGCCACTCAAAGTTTGACAGCCGACTTACAAACGATTGGCTGAGGAAATCGTGTTATATTTTACTTGGGTCAAGGTAAATATAGAAGTCTGGTCACATATGTCGTCAATCCTCGCCCTATGGAATGCCATCGCCTCTTAATAAAATGTGTAATAAATACCACGTTTTTTAGGAAAAAAATAAGTATATCTCAGCGTGTTTATGAATTAAGAAAAAAAAACTCAAAAAATAAAATTTCAACGGAATCTTGCGATTATTGGAAAGTATATAGCTCCTGGCATAAGGTAGTCATGGAAACTGAAAAACTTGTTGTGCCGTATGTCAATATTCATATTTCTTTGGACGAGAAAACTGGTAGCTAAATTTTCATTTGTTGAATGGTTGTCCAATTTTGTGCAGGAGTGGCTTGCACTTTAACGGTTGCCAGCACATAACTTTTGCTCTTTTAGGAAAGAGAGCGTTTCAGCATTACAAATTTATCATTTAGAAAATAGCCATTAATTTACTGTATAATTATTGTTAATTAAAGTTGAAAGCAATAACATTTAATGTGACAGCGCGATGCTGTTAGTGAGTTCGCACTAATTACTTGGCTGTGTAACCGCGTGATGCGGTTCCAGTCAGGACCCATAAATTGACCCTTGCTCACCATAGAGTCTCCAGTAGCTCAGTGGTTAGAGCATCCGACTAGATCACGGAGGGTCGTGGGTTCAAATCCCATCTGGGGCTCGGATTTTTTCCGAGTTCTCCAAAATTTAATTTATCATAATTATTGTTGCAGTCAATAATGTCTTGCATGGTTTGTCAGTCACTGTAGTCTTGTTTTGTCAAATGCAATTAGCATGCATGGTTCTCATCAAGAGAAACTATTTACTCTTGTTCTCATACATTGTTTTGGAACGTAAATTGCCCTCAATGTAAATAGTTCGGGCTAAATCTAAGCTATTTTCATTGAGAGAGAACTACATTTTAGATATTATTTTATAGGTTTTGGAGTACAGGAGTCATGGCGGTCAGACGTTTCTCAAATAGTTCCCGGAAAGTTATAAAGTTTCCTAATATTATCTGTGTGATACTTGTAATATCGCATTGGAGATGTCTTTTAATCACACCAAGTCATGATCTTGCACCATCTGCAACGCTAGGAACTCTGGCTGACTGGACAGATATCAACTCTTCGACAAGCATTAGCAAATTGGCCAGCCGCCATCTTGGTTCATTGTCGTGTTGCCGACGTTGCATTAATACCTGTACACAATTTCGTCGCAAGGGCTTTTTTAGGCCTGTAGCGTATTACTCCAATTCGAATGCGATTTTTCGACCGGAGCTGTTAATCATTTGCGGTGATGTCGATGTAAATCCAGGACCTGTGAGTAAACGAAAGCAAGCAAGGTCTACTGCTCCAACGTGTCCTGTTTGTGAGAAAGCAGTTGCAAAAAGTCATAAACGCTTTATCTGTTGGATATGTCACGATATGATGCATGTTAAATGTTCAAACTCTATGGCTGATTTTCGAACTTTCTCTGCTTCATCGCCCGTTTCGTGGACTTGTAATCGATGTGCTTTCGCATCATTACCATCTCTCAACGACAGCTCACAAGATTCTCATTTTGGCGTTCTTGAAGGAGAAGAAGGGGACTCTAGTTTGCTTTCTTCTTTATCGCCCACCCCAGTCGAATGGTATAAAGAAAATATTACAAGAAAAATCTCTCGATTGGCCACCTTAACACAAACAGTATCATTGGCAAAATAGATGAGATTTTGGATCTACTTAACGAATGCCGTTTTGACATTCTCTTTATCTCTGAAACGAAGATTGACAAGTCTGTTTCCACAAAATTATTATCCAACCCACATTACCGTGTCATCAGGAATGATAGAAAAAGGGGTGCCGGTGGTCTATTAGCTTATATTCACAATTCTTTAACTGCGAGAAGACAACTCAAGCTTGAACCAACTGGTGTAGAATCTATTTGCCTCAACGTAAAGGGGAATACAAATACATGGTTTTTCGTTTGTGCCTTTTATCGCTCTCCAAGTAAGTGTAAAGTCACTGACTTCATCTCTGCCTGTTCTACTGCTGCAGAAAACATGCTAAAAATCAGGAATGAAATTGTATTTATTGGAGATTTTAATATTGATATGATGGACCATGTTGATGGGAATTTGCATAATACGAATAATCCTTTGGCTGATTTCTGCGATCGCTATTGTCTCTCGAATACAATAACTGAACCAACAAGGGTTACTAACACAAGTGAAACCCTAATTGATGTGATCCTAGTTAATCGAACTGAGCGATGGACAAAGAGTGGCACGCTGAAACTTGGAATAAGTGATCACGATCTTGTATACATTGTGAGAAAACTACGCCTACCGAAATCGAAAGTGCAAACGATTGAGTCCAGAAGTATGAAGAAATTTAATGAAGCCTCTTTTTGTTGTGATTTATCTACTGCTCCATGAGACAGTGCCCTTGTTTATGACGATATTAATGACGTCTGGAACCACTGGTCAAAGCTCTACAAAGAAATACTAGACAAACATGCTTCTTTTGTGAAAAAAAGGGTTCACGCAAACCAACTTCCGTGGATCAATGTCCAAATAAAAAGAGCAATTCGACTGAGAAACAAAGTATACCGCAAATATCGCCTTAGTCGGAATGACGAAACTTGGGAAAGTTATAGAGTACAAAGGAACTTAGTTACCAAACTTAAGCGAATATCTATTAAACGGTTCTTTTTAGACTCTTCGGTTAACACAACAACTCCTGGAGATTTTTGGAAGCGGGTAAAGCCTCTTCTACCGTCTTCTGGACAAGATAACAGCGATGGCACATGCATAATGGATAGGGGTGCAGTTGTAAGTGATCCATCCAATCTTTTCAATGAACCCTTCTCTTCACCTGTTCTTGATCGAGCTGTTTTGACTAAGTCTGTTGAAGATTTTGAACATCATCCGGGTGTGACTTCAATCTCGTCACGCAATTTCAATCTTGGTTTTTCATTTCAACCTGTCAGTACGGAATACATTGGTAAATTGCTCACTGGCCTTAAAACAAACAAGTCTTGTGGACCTGACAATATCTCTCCCATGATTCTTAAGCTATCTGCATCAACAATCAAAGGGTCTCTGACTAAGCTCCTTAATTACAGCCTTACTAACTCAACGTGGCCACAGGAATGGAAATTAAGTAATGTTACTCCAGTCTATAAAAAGGATGATAGCTCTCTTGTGGAAAACTACAGACCAATCAGTATCTTGTCGTCCATTCCCAAGATTCTTGAGAAAGTTATGTATGATCAGCTCTATGATACTTTCAAGACTCACTTCTCTCTCAATATGTCTGGATTCTTAAGTGGCCACTCATGTTGCACTGCTCTTCTAAAAATGGTTGACGACTGGAGACTAGCCCTGGATTCTAAGAAAGTCACTGGAACTATTGCCATTGACCTTTCCAAAGCATTTGACTCTGTGTGTCACAACCTACTCCTAGCCAAGTTGCGTGCTTATGGTTTGAATGATGATGCCCTCAGATTCGTACAGTCATACTTGACCGAGCGACAGCAAAGAGTTAAATATAATTGCAAACTCTCTGATTTGCTTCCCGTTCAATGT
The DNA here is from genome assembly GCF_964200805.1 of Pocillopora damicornis. Taxonomy (NCBI): domain Eukaryota; kingdom Metazoa; phylum Cnidaria; class Anthozoa; order Scleractinia; family Pocilloporidae; genus Pocillopora; species Pocillopora damicornis. The sequence continues at coordinate 14,031,988 of NC_142679.1, read as the reverse complement.
GGTGTGCCTCAAGGTAGTCTTCTCGGTCCCTTATTTTTTAATATATATATATGAATGACTTAAACTTTGCTGGCCAGATCGCTTCCTTGCGTCTATATGCCGATGATACGACAACTTATCGATCTCATCACGATATCACTTTCTTGGAAATCTCCCTGAACCATGATATTGACATCCTCCTGTCTTGGCTTTCTCGTAATTATCTTATGGTCAACAACATAAAGTCCCAAGCTATGATGGTTGGAGATATTGCTTACGTCCCTCAATTTATCATTGGTGACTCTGGAGTCGAATTATCTAACTCACACAAAATGCTTGGGGTCATAATTGACGACAAGTTAACATTTGTTGATCACATACAGAGTGTCATAAAAAAAGTCTATGCCAAGATTGGTGCCCTTAGGAGACTCAAAAAACTTATGCCTGTAGATGTCTCCCTATCGCTCTATAAGGCTTACATACTTCCTCACCTGGAATACTGTAGTCCGCTATTGCTTGGAATAAATAAAACACTGAGCTCTAAACTGGAATCAGTCAATAAGTATGCACTTAAAACTTTGCTTAATCTCGGCAATAGTGTTGACTACAATACAATTTTAGCTAAAAGCGACATGACAACTCTAGAACATAGGCGATTTTATAGTTCCTTGGTATTACTTTTTAAATGATGAAATGGAACGGTCCAGAATATATTAAAAACTTTTTTCAATTGCGGGAATCTAGACATAATTTAAGGAATAAAGGCGTAAATCTAGTGAAACCAGGGTATAATAATAGATTCTATCATAATTCTTTTACATATAAAGTTAGTCACCTTTGGAACAGTTTACCTAGAGAACTTAAAACAGCATCTAAGCTTAGCGATTTCTGTTGCAAACTTAAGACTTTCGATTTCAGCACACTAGGACCTATCTGTAAATGTAATACATGTATTTGACTTTCATTGTATATACACATACATTGTCATTTTTATTCATATTAATCTACTGCAATATCTTTCACCGAAAATAATGTTTAGACTCCTTTAATTATCAATATTAATTACCTACAAATTCACAATTATTATTCATACTCTAAACTTATATATTTTTACCTATAAAGTTTTTATTTTTTTTTATCTGATTCAGTTGACATTGTCGCTTGTGTTTGGGCTTTTACCTTCAGCTCAAATCTTCTCCTTTTTGCCTGTGTTAATTGAGTTAGTTACATGCTGGAATTTATTTTGACTTATAAGTACTTCTTATAATGTACCTTTAATTATAGTTAATTTATAGTCTACCGTTTTATACATGAGCCACTGGCTCGGGCAATTGGGCAACCATGCCTCACGTTAGACAATAAACTTTGATTGATTGATAGATTGATTGTTTGGACAGATAAGTGGTTGTATGACATTAATGGAAGGACATTGACAGACTGAAAGATTACTTAGTCGATGAATAGATCATCAGAATGATGCAATTCATTCATTAATTGAAATTTGGGAGATTGACAACCTGATTGATTGACTGACTAACTTACTGATTGATGGATTGATTGTTTTGTTAATTAATTGATTAATTTGTTCATTCATGTTATTTTACAGACTGATCCACTACTACTGGTGCTATATTGGTCACAAAATCCCTGCCTTCATTGCTGACATGGGATTCTTTTGTTCTGGGCAAAGACCAAGGTGAGTGAGTTAGAGGGTTTTGCCCAAGTTTTTCTACCTGTATTTGGGCTCATCAAAGACAAAGGTGCTTGCTGTAATCAAAACTAGCTTCGAGTTACTGTTTTATCAGTTTTGTACATGAATCTCTTTCTAGGCCAGAAATAAACAATTTCTGAAGATACAGAGGTTAAGAAAGATGAATTTTGCCAAACAAACTGGTTTCAATGGCTCTCCGGTTAAAAAAGAAAGGAAAAAAATTACTCTTATGTGATCAGCTTGTTGAGAGAATGTTATGATATGTTTTGATCTCAACAGAATGAATAAGTTATATGGCAAGCTGGACAGGGCAACCACGAGCTTGATCTTCTTCACTTCCAGAGGCTGGGAGGTAGAATTGGACTTAATGATTATATTTATATTTTACATCACATTTCTGAAATCTATATTTGGATTGATAATGACAATCGATGTAATGTGGACACACGAACTTATTCTCATTGAGATGGGTGAGTTTGGGAGCTGTCCTGCATGGGAAGGACGTATTCATGATAACCCTACGAGTGATGATCAAAAATAAAAATACTTTTATAGTGAATTAGGCCGTAGAAAACAAAACCTAACACTTCCTACAGGGATTATTAAGAGAAGAAGTACTCAGTAAGTTGCGGAGGTTTTTGGCCTCTGTCGGATCGCCCTGAGTTGAGTTTACTGCGTCTCCCACCAAAATGACATTTAAACTCATAAATGCTGGTCTGTCCACCGTGAGCGCAAACGAAGTGTAAGCAACTGTAGCATTACACAGGAGCTTGTTGAATTTCAACTGATGTTTTTTATTCGTAGTTTTCAATGGACAACTATCATGGACTGATCCAAGATATGAGCCCTTAAGACAGATGGTTAGTAAACTTGTTCCTTGTGGAATTTGGCTTGCGTTATCCAAAATTTCGGCTGTAACTTATGAAGTTCAAATTTAAAGAACTGAAATAGCCATGTAACGTTGCATGGTTTGAGGAAACGAAAAATTATTTACTGTTTTTCAATCATGAGGAATGTATGACAGACAGTGCAGAGAAGTGATATTAAGATACTGGGACATAAACTGTTATGTAAACTAAAGCCGTAAGGTTTTTTATTTAAGAGTTATTTCTTTACGCAGTATTCATACATTTTCAAATTTAACGGTGACCAGGTGGTAAAAAATGTCAATCAGGGAATGTTGTCTAATTTATCACAGAATTCTCATTTTCAAAGTCATGAGGAGTGTATGGCAGACAGTGCAGAGAAGTGATATTTAGATCCTGGAAGAAAAGAGGGTTTAAAAGACCAGGCAGACTGGATATTTTCTATCGCTTATTGTGCTCTGAATGTTGGCGAGTTTTACTCATTGCCTTGTCTGAAGCTGGTACCTTCCTATCATGCATTTTTGTAAGATGCAACTTTTGTGTAGCTTATTTTAACATTTTCCTTGATCTATCTGTGTTCTCAGACCTTCAACTTTGACGCGCAGAAGCTGGATTGGAACAACTATTTTTTGCACTTCATTCTCGGCCTCAAGAAATTTGTTCTCAAAGAAAATATGGCCAATCTTCCGATTGCGCAAAGCCGCATTTGCAGGCAAGACTCTTAACATGCTATCAGTTTTTTTGTACTCTTATAATAGTATATAAAAACATATTTCACTTTGAATTTATTAGAGTAAGTCACTGTTGGCTTAGTTAAGTAAGGGTCAACAGATTCTAAATGCGCAAAATACAAGATAAAATAAATTTTTAGAGTGATACTAATTTTTGTAAAAAAAACAAGACATACCGAATCTTTTACTACCCTCTGCTTAACCCTCGGACCTTTAAGAATGACTAACATCCTATTTCTCCTTACAATATCACCCCTGAGTCAAACATGAAGGTCACGAGAATGAAGGAAATGATCACCCACTCAGGAAGCTCATAAATGTTAAACCAATTCTTCTTAACAGTATGGAGCATATGCTTATTGATGATTGGATATAAAGAGAAGAGATACCGTAAATGTCTTAGTGTACTACTGGGTTTGAGGTGTTCTTGTTCCTTGACCAGCTACTCGGTGGAGACCACGTTTGTCGTTGATTTTTCAGGAGAAATAGAATAGTTCGTTCTAGCATCTTTCGTTGCTGCTTGTGTCGTATTTAGGATGGTTGTTGGTGGCTAGCTTTTGTGAAAGAAATAAAAGTTTTCTTGATATTCTGAATCATACTTTTGAAAATGTTCCTCGACCCCCTTTCTCTTTCATATAAATTCAGAGATCTCTTTACTTTGGCCTAGATTGACTTTAAGCTTTCCCTTGGTTCATTTCCATATTGCGGAACATCCGTTGGTCCATGTACTTCTGTTTGTTCCTGTTTTCGTCAAGGCTCATTATCAAGAGGTTCCCGGCCGCACAGACCGCTTGGGCCCAGTGTTTATCCGGTGTTCACAAGCTGGCGATGGCTATGGAACCGTTCAAGCTCTCTAACTGAATGTTCCCACGTGTAGCTTGAAGTAATGTAAAGCAGGATAATTGTTGTGCCTTTTCATGAATGTTTCATGATATAGGGCTTTATAGGCCATATATCGCACAATTGAAAGCTGAGAGAAAAATGCTTCTCGTATTGTACGTTTCCCGAGACAAAAAAATTGTAGTGTTTAGATAACTTCTGAAATTTAAAATCTAAAATTGACTTGTACTTATTTAAGATTTCGTGGTAGATAGATTCGTTAAGTTGCTGATTGTTATCACAGGGCTAAACGTCCTTTGTTAGGTACGACTCTTGTAAAATTGATTCTATAATAGATCGTAGAAATGGTATGTTAAGACTGAGGATAATTTTGTGTAGTGGGACTGCATTGGGATCGAATGATTCTGGTACACATGCCATGAATTCTTCTTGACTCTGTCGGGGCTTCTTCAGGAAGATAATAGTGATTTGAATTTGTAATTGTATTGTAGTTGTAGGTATTTCGCACGTATAATTAACATTACGAAAATCGACGTATTTTTGTGATTACTGAAATAAAATATGTGAATTATTTTTGTCATAAAATTTAACGAGATCGATAATTCTCACAACACGTTGCCCGTAGGTAGTAATAAGTTTTGCCTTATGCACAACTCTTGTTCTAGAACAAACAGGTTTTATTTCTGTAAAGGAGGTTTTCATGTCTCAACAACTGTATCACATATTGCCTAATCAGTAGGCATTTAAAGTCGAATTAAAGACTCGAGCCATAAATGAAAATTACCAATTACCTTCGAAAAATAAAGGCTCTCATTACCAACAATCTTTGAAAAAAAGAAGCTCTTATTACCAATTACCTTTTAAAAAAAAGCTCTTATTAAATACCAAAAAAACTACAATTTCCTCGATTGTGATTGGTTTAATTCCATTAATTCATTTGCCAGTTTGATATCGGACAGTTCAATAAGCCAATCACATTAAAAGTTGTAATTTTAGCCAAAAAATCACATTTGTAGTTTAAATCAACCAATCGCAATTTAGGCCCCCATTCTCAGTCTTTTAATGCAAATTTTCCCTTTCTTTCATAACTTGGCTATTCTTCTTTTCTCACAAACAATAATTTTTATGATTAATAATGGTAATAGGACTGAGTTGAGTCCAATTCAGTCTGTAATCATACGAGCGATTAACAAAATCGGACGACCGCGAAGCGAGAGTCCGATCTGTTAATCGCTCGTATGATAGAATTGGGCAACACGATGTCCTGTTACCAATTAATCAAAACTATGACAAAATTTGAGAAAGAAACTAGACATCGGTTATGCGTTTCATGTAAAAGAAAGCAACAACAACAGTTTGCTCGGCGGAATGCAGGACAACAGGGCGCGCATAACGCGTTCTGTCCACTTACACAGGTATAACGTTTTAACTGTCCCTTTAACTGTCCAATTACAAGCATGACGCGTACAGTGTCCTATTGGTGCTCAAATCGGGCTGTTGATGACCAATCACGTTCGAGAATTCTGTTATAGCTTTGATTAATTGGTAAGATTTCGCGGTCTTTCGATTTTGTTATCATTCGTATGATTACAGACCGAATTGGACTCCACTCAGTCCTATTACCATTACGTATTGGATGGAAAACATAAAAAAACGTGCGAAAGGCCACATTCATTACTTTAAAACAGAACGACCGTTATTAACTAGACTGTTATCTACATCCAGTGCTACATGCGTCAGTATTTCGAAAAATAGGTAACTGTTCTTTCTATCTAAGTCTGTTACACTTACGTCACTGTTTAGGGGCGGGGGGGGGATGATTATGTAACGAATTGAACATACGTGTAATGCTATCGGCGACTTTATTCTCAGACACTCCACTTGATATTATACACTTAAAGTATAGTCCTGAGGGAAACAAAACTAACTAGTTTCCCGAGGGACCATACATTAAGAGCTTTGTCATACATTTAGACTTTCTCTGAAACAATCATTTGCTGTTGTATTAGGCGTGCGGGCAACAACTACGCATTGTATCCCGGTTGGGATACATTTGAATTTGATCAGGGGCACGTGACCAAGAATCAACCAATCACAGTGCTCGCTTTGTTGAGAGAAAGTCTAGGTATATAACAATATTGGTTACTCTTGTCATTATTCACTGCCCTACTCAACATAGATAGGAAGAGAAGGGCTTGGCTTTGACTGCGTAAAATGCTTTGCCGTTTCATTGCACCCAAACGAGAATAACGTCAGCCGCGCAAGGGCGTGGACTGAAAGCGAAGAGCCCTCTCCCTTTTCGTCATCTTTTAGCTGGTTTTCACCCCATGCCCTTGCGCAGCTCATGCCTCCCCCACTTGGATAAAAGGAAAAGGATAGGCTTCCTACACTAGCCACACAGGCGTTCTCGACATTACTGGTTATGATTGAGCTTGGGATCAGAATGACTGAAAACCTCATTTCTTCATTGTTTATCCCCAAAAAAAGAAAACCAATTCCAAGTAAGAACTGGACATTCTCTTCATCTTTGTCTTCCTTTTCGGAAACATCACTTTTCATATCGGCTTACAAAGGCTCATCGCTTTGTGGCTCTGCTTTCTCATCGTCGTTTTCCGGGCCATTATAACCATCATTCTCCACACCAAATGTCTGTAATGTCTGTCTGTGTAACGAAAACAAAGCAAGGCAACGGGTGAGAAGCTGAAGAGAAAAATCAGAAAAAATCGCCAATACATTTACATTTTACCTCTTTCTGCATTTTCTCTATGTAATATACGTCTTTTCATCTACCTTATGTAAAGATTTCCTTCGTTTCCCACAATAAAGCATCGAGGAAATATCTCTCATAATCCATGGAAAGCGGCCAAAAAAATATCGTAAGATTAAATAAAAATTCATTAAAAAAACACGTGATGAGAAAGGCAAAGATGGAGCGACCAAGGTGCTCAGAGAAAGTGAAGTTTAAATCGGATTTCTAGAGGGAAAGTTAACAATGAGGCTTAATTGTTAAGCCTGCACAAACACTAATAAAGTTCACTACAACTGGACAATAGTGAAAGTAAAAACCCACCGCTAAGCCATGACTTTTTGCTCGTGTTCCATCCGATAAACCAGATAGCAAGTACATATCTTTGGAATCGATGCTGTACATACGGGGCTGTGCAAAAGGATCGTTGTCATTGTGCAGAATTGACGCCTTTCTCGCCCTCCAACTATTTTTTAATCTTCTGTTTTGAAGCTTTGTGAGGAAATACCAAAAAATTAGTTTCGGCTCGAAATGAGCTTCAACTGAAATTACATAGAGTCCACTAATATAGAACTGTAAGTCCTTTTTGATTGTAACTCCTAGGCTGGGGAGATTGAAGTTTTCCCAAAGAATAGTGTTTAGAATCGGTCAGAAGTGATTGAATAACAGCTGTGTGTTCTAATCATACTAACTATTGCGACCCTTGGTTAAATCTGAATGGAGCAATTTTCAACCGAGTGACAATAGAAATTCGTGATGGCATTGGTTGGATTCTATATTCATTTTTTGATTTGTTTTTATGTTCGCGCTGCCTTCTCGATCAATGAAACTAACGTGACTTGTTTCTCGCGTTTATTCGCGCTTATAGCTGGTATTGTGACCTCTCTCCAGTTTTAGTGTTCATTGACCCCTTCTGAAATTGCTTCTTCTCTTTGATTGACGATTATAATTACGATCTTCCCCTCCTTGATATGGGAAGCACCAAATCTTACTTAAAGCTTCTATTATTACCCTGTTTACTAGAGAGAAACCTTTTATAGGACTAATCGTTACTCACGATTAAACACAGCAGCAAAGCAAGCAAAACCAGAATTATAATTCCAAGTGTGATCACAACCGCAATCCACGCCTTTACAAAGGATGTCGCCTCAGATTGCTCACTCGGACAAGTTGTCGTTAGTGTAGGACCAGCGACCTACCTTACACTTTCAACGGATACCGTGAAATTTGAGCCTTCTTCATCTTTCTCTATTACCTCCTTCAAAGTGTTGGCATTAACATCACTCGTAGTTGTAAGGAAAACTGTGAAGTCGAAAATTGTACTTCCCATACGGAAGTTTTTCACCTCAAGATCAAGTAAATTCTGTTCATATTTCTTTTCGAGAATTTCTTTTCAATGGGTTTCAGACCTGCTCTTAAGGTGTTTGTACTTAAGGGAATTGCTATTTGCATATTCGTTGTCCCTAGGCTCCTCCATTTTGTCTCTTCCATCGAATTTCTTAGCGCCTTCTATTGTAGTCATAGTACAAATGAAGGAAACAAATTTTATTAGTAATGGCTGAACATACGGGTAATTTCGAGAACATTTCACTAAAAGTGTCAGATAACCAATGATAGAATGCTACTGACATGATTACCCCTACGCAATGATGTGAAGAAGTCATGTTTAGGAGTGACCCTAAAGTTCCGTGACGTATACAGGATGTTAGTATAAACTACAACAGTGGAAAGCGTTGAAGGCCCACTATGATTAAACCACAGATCTGACGTATAGATGTAATACAACAAATCTGAAATATACATGTTACACCACAGATATGAAGAATGGATGTTCTACCACAGATCTGAAGTGCGGGTGTTATACCACAGATTTGAAGAGTGGATATTATCCCACAGATCTGAAATATAAATATTATACTACAGATCTAAAGTATTGATGTTATACCACAGATATTAAATATAAATGTAATACCAAATATCTGAAGCATGGATGTTATACTACACATCTAAAGTGTAGATGTTCTACCACAGATCTGAAGTATAGATGTTATACCACAGATCTGAAGTCTAGATGTCATATCACAGATCTGAAGGATAGATGTTATACCACAGATCTGAAATATAGATGTTATACCACAGATCTGGAGTTTAGATGTTATACCACAAATCCGAAGTATAGATCTTATACTACAGATCTGGGCCGGGTTGTTCAAAGCTGGGTTAAGATAACCCAGGGTTAGTGTGAAATCTGATTTCAGGTCTAAAAGCTGTAAAATGAAATTCAGTCAAATTCTTTTAGTCTAGAGTGTGACTATTTGACACTTCAAATAAAACACTGAAAATTATCCCAAAAAGGCTTTTGAGTAAAGGAATAAGGAAACCCAGATTAAAATTTAACCCTGGGTTAGCGCTAATCGGCCTTTGAACAACTGGGCCCTGAAGTATAGATGTTATGCCACAGATCTGAAGGATAGACGTTATACCCCAGATCTGAAGTATAGACGTTATACTACAGATCCGAAGTATAGATGTTAAATTACAGATCTGAACCGTGGATGTTATACTACAGATCTGAAATATGGATGGTATACCACAGATCTAAAGCGTGGATGTTCTACGAAAAAATCTGTCCCCAGATGTTCGAAGGGTGGATAATGCTATCCACCGAATAAATCTCTATCCGGTGGATTGCACAGGACGTTTTGCTATCATTTATCTGTTGGGTTGCAGTTCATCTGTTGGCTAGCGTTGCCAGGTCTTTGAACAAATAGGCCTTGAATGTAGATGTTATACCACAGAACTGAACTGTTAATGTTATACATCAGATCTATAGTATGAATATCGTGCTGCAAACATGAGATGCGAATGGTTTTCTACAAATGAAGTATGGATGGTCTGCTTATTCACTATCTTACCTTTTGACGATGTAGTGGGTGATTGCGACGTTACTGTTGGTGTGGGACCAGCGACCTGCTTTACACTTTCAACGGAAATAGTGAAGTTTGAGCCCCCTTCATCTTTCTCTATTGCCTCCTTCAGGCTGTCGGCATTAACATCCGTCGTAGATGTAAGGATAACTGTGAAGTCGAAAATTATACTCCCCTTCTGGAAGTTTTCCACCTCAAGATTGATTAAGTTCTGTCCGTATTTCTTTTCGAGAATTTCTCTTAAATGGGTTTCCAGCCTGTTCTTGAGGTCTTTGTACTTATCGGAACTGCTATTTTTATATTCGTCGTCCCAAAGTTCATTCACTTTGCCTTTTCCATCGAATTCCTTAGCGCTTTCTATTGTAGTCATAATACCAATGAAAGAAACAAATTTTATCAGTAATGGTTGTTCCTGCGGGTCATTTTAAGCACGTTTCACGTAAAGTGTCAGGTAGCCCATGATACATGATTGCCCCTTTGCAATCACGTGCAGAAGTCATATGTCATATGGTCAGGAGTGACCCTCAAGTCCCGTAACATAATAACGGATGTTAGTATAAACTAAAGAAGCGGGTAGCGCTATGATTATACCACACATCTAAAGTGCAGATGTCATACCACAGATCTGAAGTGTAGATGTTGCACCACAGAACTGAACTATGTATGTTATACAGCAGATCTACAGCATTAATATTGTGCTGTAATCATGAGGTATGGATGGTTTACTTATCTACTATCTTACCTATTGACGATGTAGTAGGTGGTTGCGACGTCGATGACGTAGACACTGTGCTTGTAACTGCTTTTGTTGTCGTCGATACAGTTTGTTTTGTCGAACCTGTTGATGCTATCGACGAGGATGGTAAAGATTGTGTTACAGCTAAAGATTGTGTCACATTGTCATTAGATTGTGTTACAGCTAAAGATTGTGTTGACTGGATTGGTGATACTGGTGGTGTCGATGATGGCGGTTGCAGTGCTGATGGTGACTGTGGAAGTGATGGGGATTGCGGTGATGGAGTCAGTGGAGAAGGTGATGGAGACTTTGGTGGTGCTGCCGATGGTGACGGTGACGGAAAATCTGATGGCTCTGGTGATACAGGCATTAATGATGACGAGAGGGATGGTGGCAGTGGTGTCAATGGTGATGGCACTGTTGACACTGGCGCTGATGGTGGCGGCGATACTTGGGTTGATTCTGATACTGATGTGAGTGGTGATGCTAGAGCCAGTGATGATGGTGGCTGGGATGCTGATGAGGTTGATAGTGGTGATGACCGGTTTAATGCTAATGCTAATATCGATTGTGACTCTTGTTCTGATGATGATGACCCTAATGCAACTAGTGTTCGCAATAGAGACGTTGATGGTAATTCTGGTGGTTCCGTGGATGACGGTGCTGGTTGCGTTGATTGCGATTGTGGTAAATCTGACTTTGATGATGGTGAAGTTGGCGGTTGTGGTGATTCTGACTTTGATGATGGTGTTGGTGATGGAGATGTTGATGCGAATGCTGAAGGTTCATGTAATGATGAGAATAGTGTTAATTCCACTACCGGTAATGTTGTCACCGACCCTGATGCTTGAGGTGATCCTGACACTGCTGGTAATGTTGTTAGTAATGCTATAGATGTTTGTGCCGCTGACGGTGATGCTGGTGCTGATGTCGATGCTTCGGCTGAAAATGAGGACATTGGTAGTAATGCTATAGATGTTTTATTTGCCACTGATTTCGATGCATTGGCTGATGCCAATGCTGAAGGTTCAAGTGATGATGAGAATAGTGTTGATTCCACTAGCGGTGATGTTGTCGCTGACCCTGATGGTTGAGGTGATCCTGACGCTGCTTGTGATGTCAGTAGTAATACTATAGATGTTTGTGCCACTGATTTCGATGCATTGGCTGATGCCAATGCTGAAGGTTCAGGTGATGATGAGAAAAGTGTTGATTCAACTAGCGGTAATGTTGTTGCTGACCCTGATGGTTGAGGCGATCCTGACGCTACTGGTGATGTCGGTAGTAATGCTATAGATGTTTGTGCCGCAGATCTCGTTGCTTCGGCCGATGCCAATGCTGAATGTTCAGGTGATGATGAGAATAGTGTTGATTCCACTAGCGAAGTGATGCGAAAGAGTGCTGTTACGTTTAAATATTTCACCGACTCTGATGGCTTAGGTGATCCTAAAGCTGATGGTGATGACTGTGGTGACCCTGATGATGTTGTAAGAGTTGGCGGCGATGTTGAAGCTGACGCAGATGGCGACGACGATGTTGCTGATAAGGAAAAACGAGATGATAATGTTATCTAAACTTCTGTTGAGTCTTTATCATAAATAACCTTTAACTTTTTTAACAGATAGTTATAAGTACAGAGTGAGATATGCTTTTGGTACACAACGCGAAAGGCGCCAAAAGCTAAGCAAGACAAGCGTAAGCAGCGTAAGCTACGATCTACATGTAAATACACGAGTAAATAGCTTGTTTACAAGTGTCCAATCCAATTTTCCATTATAATAATCGTCAAAACTGATTAAAAAATCTGGTACCATCATGAATGAAAGGGCGATTGCTCTCTAAATTCATGCTCTATTTAATTTTCAAATATCATTCAACGTGATCTTTAATTTACATCTTATTTAATTCACTAGGGTTTCCCAGTTCTCTTCCACCAAACAGAGGCCGTTGGCTACAGGCCAAACGGAGGAGGTCCGACCTACTCGAACTACATCGTCACATTATAATAAAGGCACCCACTCTTTGCTAACACGGACCTAATCGTGTCCTTCAACCTTTAATTCCCGTGAGCGACCAAGACAGAATTTTCGCGACTAATGAAAATATACTGAGTTATATACGGTAACAAACAACATTAGAAAACGCTTTAGTCAGATTCTCCCGCCTCGACTTAGTGACAGGAAAGATGTATTTAGAAAATTTAAGTTGTTCAAGTGAGCACCTCCACCCCATGGCGAACGTTGACCTGTCTGCAATGTTAGTTGAAAAAATCACACTACAGGAATCAAGTTTCTAGACTGACTTTTTCCTGCAGTTTTTTCAAAATGTTCGGATCAACCATAACTGCATGGGATAACTTCTCAAAGAAGTAATTTCTCTTGGCTATTTTCGTTTATTTATGTCAACATGGTTCTTTGATGATCTTCGGTTCTAGACGAACGACAATGAATTAATTAAAGGCTTCATGAAAAAATTACTTGCGTTCGTGTAAATTCATCCAAATGGCTCTGAATCATTTTGTCAGAGGTAATAAATACCCTTTCGACTTACTTAAAATCTAAATGGCTGAAATTATTAAAGTAAATCTTATCCCGCAACCATTGAGTTTTGATTACGAATATCCGGGAAGAGTCTGGAAAGAAGACCTTTAAATGTTGTCTTTAATGGACTTGAAGGCCTCCCGCTTCAAGGCTTAGTTAAAATTGCTGCTGACAGGGGCTCCTTGTCAGCATATGTGTCAGAATTCTACTGAAGCTTTAATGGATCATCTGACCAGTTTGCGTGTGAAAGAGATAAACGACATGTTAAGTTATTCTTAACTGAAGCAAATCAGCTTGACATCTGCACTAGAGAAAGCAAACAAACATGAAAAGGTTTTTATATTTCTGCATTCTTGATACAACAGGCTAAGGAATTTGTTTACCTTGTAAGCTAGTCGCGATCACACAGACCGTAAAAGACATGACCCACATCATAGTAACCAACAGAATAATCCTCGTTTTGATCTGATCCATCGTGGCTTTATATGGACGACAGAGCTTGAACGATATACAATCACGTAGGTTGAAGTTCTCCTTTTCAACGCTAACCTAGACTTCCGTGGAACGAGGAATCTGAAATGAAATCAAATTACCTTAGAGCACAACGCAGTGAGCCGGACGGCAGAGTAATCGTAACCTTTTGTAACCAAGGTTAAAACAGCTTTGGCGCGTTGCTGAGCACGCTTTTTTCAATAATCCCTCTACTTCGGAAGAAATATCAGACGTGAATTAATTCCAAAACGGAAAATTATCTCAATTATCGCTTGTCTGATATAAGTGCCCGGATTAAGGCATACTAAGTAACAGCGCCTTTGTGTTTCAGGGGTTGACTGACAGAAAAATTGTTTACTTGACCGCATCGGTAATCCTTGATCATAATTATGAATATTTTGCATCGAAATGATAAAGATTGTGCAGTTAAAGGACATTTCTTTGGGTGCAGCTCTTGCTTAGGTTTATTTTAAGACGACGCGTAACTTACATGAATTATTCGAGTTTGATTCGATTTCGAGTTGTGTTTCGAAGTGCGGATTGACGCCGAGCGGTTGTCATTACGCAATGTCTCATTTTTTTATTATTGCCGCTCAAAGTTTGACAGCTGACTTACAAACGGTTTGCTGAGTAAATCGTGTTATATTTTACTTGTGTCAAGGTAAATAAAGGAGTCTAGTCACGCATGTCGTCAATCCTCGCCCTACGGAATGCCATCGCCTCTTAATGAAATGTGTAATAAATACCACGTTTTTTAGGGAAAAAAAAAGCATATCTCAGTGTGTTTATGAATTAAGAAAAAAACTCAAAAAATCAAAATTATAACGGAATCTTTCGATCACTGCAATGTATAGCTCCTGGCATAACGTAGTCATGGAAACTGAAAAACTTGTTGTGCCGTATGTCAATATTCATATTTCCTTGGACGAGAAAACTGGTAGCTAAATTTTTATTTGTTGAATGGTTGTCCAATTTTGTGCAGGAGTGGTTTGCACTTTAACGGTTGCCAGCACATAACTTTTGCTCTTTCAGGAAAGAGAGCGTTTCAGCATTAAAATTTATCATTTAGAAAATAGCTATTAATTTACTGTATAATTATTGTTGCAATCAATATTGTCTTGCATGGTTTGTTAGTCACTGTAGTCTTGTTTGGACAGATGAGTGGTTGTATGACATTAATGGAAGGACATTGACAGACTGAAAGATTACTTAGTCGATGAATAGATCATCAGAATGATGCAATTCATTCATGAATTGAAATTTGGGAGATTGACAGCCTAATTGGTTGACTAACTAACTTACTGATTGATGGATTGATTGTTTTGTTAATTAATTGGTTAATTTGTTCATTCGTTTGTTTTACAGACTGATTCACTACTACTGGTGCTACATTGGTCACAAAATCCCTGCCTTCATCGCTGACATGGGATCCTTTTGTTCTGGGCAAAGACCAAGGTGAGTGAGTTAGAGGGTTTTGCCCAAGTTTTTCTACCTGTATTTGGGCTCATCAAAGATAAAGGTGCTGTAATCAAAACTAGCTTCGAGTTACTGTTTCATCAGTTTTGTACATGAATCTCTTTCTAGGCCAGAAATAAACAATTTCTGAAGGTACAGAGGTTAAGAAAGATGAATTTTGCCAAACAAACTGGTTTCAATGGCTCTCCGGTTAAAAAAGGAAGGAAAAAGATTACTCTTATGTGATCAGCTTGTTGAGAGAATGTTATGATATGTTTTGATCTCAACAGAATGAATAAGTTATATGGCAAGTTGGACAGGGCAACAAAGAGCTTGATCTTCTAGCATCACTTCCAGAGGCTGGGAGGTAGAATGGACTTAATGATTATAGTTATATTTTACATCACGTTTCTGAAATCTATATTTTGATTGATAATGACAATCGATGTAATGTGGACACACGAACTTATTCTCATTGAGATGGGTGAGTTTGGGAGCTGTCCTGTATGGGAAGGACGTATTCATGATTACCCTACGAGTGATGGTCAAAAATAAAAATACTTTTACAATGAATTAGGCCGTAAAAAACAAAACCGAACACTTCCTACAGGGATTATCAAGAGAAGAACTACCCAGTAAGTTGCGGAGGTTTTTGGCCTCTGTCGGATCGCTTTGAGTTGAGTTTACTGCGTCTCCCGCCAAAATGACATTTAAACTCATAAGTGCTGGTCTGTCCACCGTGAGCGCAAACGAAGTGTAAGCAACTGTAGCATTTCACAGGAGCTTGTTGAATTTCAACTGATGTTTTTTATTTGTAGTTTTCAATGGACAACTATCATGGACTGATCCAAGATATGAGCCCTTAAGACAGATAGGTTAGTAAACTTGTTCCTTGTGGAATTTGGCTCGCGTTACCCAAAATTTCGGCTGTAACTTATGAAGTTCAAATTTACAGAACTGAAATAGCCATGTAACATTGCATGGTTTGAGGAAACGACAAATTATTTACTGTTTTCAGCCACTTTGTGGGACATAAACTGTTATGTAAAGTAAAGCCGTAAGGTTTTTACTTAAGAGTTATTTCTTTATTCAGTATCCATACATTTTCAAATTTAAAAGCGACCAGGTGGTAAAAAATGTCAACCAGGGAATATTGTTTGATTTATCACAGAATTCTCATTTCCAAAATCATGAGGAGTGTATGGCAGACAGTGCAGAGAAGTGATATTAAGATCCTGGAAGAAAAGGGTTTAAAAGACCAGGAAGACTGCATATTTTCTATTGCTTATTGTGCTCTGAATGTTGGCGAGTTTTACTTATCGCCTTGTCTGGAGCTGGCACTTTTATATCACGCATTTTTGTAAGATGCAACTTTTGTGTAGCTTATTTTAACATTTTCCTTGATCTATCTGTGTTCTCAGACATTCAACTTTGACGTGCAGAAGCTGGATTGGAACAACTATTTTTTGCACTTCATTCTCGGCCTCAAGAAATTTGTTCTCAAAGAAGATATGGCCAATCTTCCAGTTGCGCAAAGCCGCATTCGCAGGCAAGACTCTTAACATGCTATCAGTTTTTTTTACTCTTATAATAGTATATGAAAACATATTTCACTTTGAATTTATTAGAGGAAGTCGCTGTTGGTTTAGTTAGGTAAGGGTCAAGAGATTCTAAATGCGCAAAATACAGGGTAAAGTGAATTTTTAGAGTGATACTAATTTTTGTGAAAAAAAACAAGACACACCGAATCTTTTACTACCCTCTGCTTAACCCTTGGACCCTTAAGAATGACTTATATCCAATTTCTCGTTACAATATCACCCCTGAGTCAAACATGAAGGTCACGAGAATAAAGGAAATGATCACCAACTCAGGAAGCTCATAAATGTTAAACTAATTCTTCTTGTCAGAACCTTAGGAAATGTATGGAGAAACAGTATGGAGCATATGCTTATTGATGATTGGATATAAAGAGAAGAGATATCGTAAATGTCTTGGTGTAGTACTGGGTTTGAGGTTTTCTCGTTCCTCGACCAGCTACTCGGTGGAGACCACGTTTGTCGTTGATTTTTCTGGAGAAATAGAATAGTTCGTTCTAGCATCTTTCGTTGCTGCTTGTGTCGTATTTAGGATGGTTGTTGGTGGCTAGCTTTTGTGAAAGAAATGAAAGCTTTCTTGATGTTCTGAATCATACTTTTGAAAATGTTCCTCGGCCCCCTTTCTCTTTCATATAAATTCAGAGATCTCTTTACTTTAGCCTAGATTGACCTTAAGTTTTCCCTTGGTTCATTTCCAGATTGCGGAACATCCGTTGGTCCATGTACTTCTGTTTGTTCCTGTTTTCGTCATGGCTCATTATCAAGAGGTTCCCGGCCGCACAGACCGCTTGGGCCCAGTGCTTATCCGGTGTTCACAAGCTGGCGATGGCTATGGAACCGTTCAAGCTCTCTAACTGAATGTCCCCACGTGTAGCTTGAAGTAATGTAAAGCACATGAAATTCAAGCAGGATAATTGTTGTGCCTTTTCATGAATGTTTCATGATATAGGGCTTTGTAGGTCATATATCGCACAACGTAATGTACGTTTCCCGAGACAAAAAAATTATAGTGGGTAGATAACTTCTGAAATTTAAAATCTAAAATTGACTTGTACTTATTTAAGATTTCGTGGTAGATAGATTCGTTAAGTTGCTGATTGTTATCACAGGGCTAAACGTCCTTTGTTAGGTACGACTCTTGTAAAATTGATTCTATAATAGATCGTAGAAATGGTATGTTAAGACTGAGGATAATTTTGTGTAGTGGGACTGCATTGGGATCGAATGATTCTGATACACATGCCATGAATTCTTCTTGACTCTGTCGGGGCTTCTTCAGGAAGACAATAGTGATTTGAATTTGTAATTGTAATGTAGTTGTAGGTATTTAACACGTATAATTAACATTACGAAAATCGACGTATTTTTGTGATTACTGAAATAAAATATGTGAATTATTTTTGCCATAAAATGTAACATGATCGATAATTCTCACAACACGTGGCCCGTAGGTAGTTATAAGTTTTGCCTTATGCACAACTCTTGTTCTAGAACAAACAGGTTTATTTCTGTAAAGGAGGTTTTCAAGTCTCAACAACTGTATCACATATTGCCTAGTCAGTAGGCATTTAAAGTCGATTTAAAGGTCATCGACTCTCCGAGGGTTTTCAAATTACTGTTAAGGGAACAAACACACAACTGAAAACTCACTGGTTAATTTTAATGCTGGTTACGTGACAACTAATCCATGGAAAGAAATAGTTGTCTCTTCGATTTATAAAATAGAGTGTGAACTTAAAAGAGTAAATAAATAAGTGTCACTTAGAACAAATAGTTACGTTATCATATTCCAGGCGTGTGAGTCACGGAAAGACTCGAGCCATAAATGAAAATTACCAATTACCTTCGAAAAATAAAGGCTCTCGTTATCAACAATCTTTGAAAAAAAGAAGCTCTTATTAGCAATTACCTTTAAAAAAAAAAAGCTCTTATCAAATAACAAAAAAAACTACAATTTCCTCGATTGTGATTGGTTTAATTCCATTAATTCGTTTGCCAATTTGATATGGACAGTTCAATAAGCCAATCACATTAAAAGTTGTAATTTTAGCCAAAAAATCACATTTGTAGTTTACATCAACCAATCGCAATTTAGGCCTCCATTGTCCGTCTTCTAATGCAAATTTTCCCTTTCTTTCATAACTTGGCTATTCTGCTTTTCTCGCAAACAGTAATTTTTATGATTAATAATGGTAAAAGGACTGAGTTGAGTCCAATTCGGTCTGTAATCACACAAGCGATTAACAAGCGGGAGTCCGATTTGTTAATAGCTCGTATAATTACGGATAGAGTTGGACGACACGATGTCCTGTTACCAATTAATCAAAACTACGACAAAATTTGAGAAAGAAACTAGACATCGGTCATGCGTTTTCATATAAAAGAAAGCAATAACAGTTAACTCGGCGGAATTCGGGACAACAGGGCGCGCATGACGCGTTCTGTCCACTTACACAGGGTTGACGTGTTAACTGCCCCTTTAACTGTCCAATTACAAGCACGACGCGTACAGTGTCCTATCCCCTATTAGTGCTCAAATCGGGCTGTTGATGACCAATCACGTTCGAGAATTCTGTTATAGTTTTGATTAATTGGTAAGAAGACTTCGCGGTCGTTCGATTTCTTATCATTTGTATGATTACAGACCGACTTGGACTCCACTCAGTCCTACTACCATTACATATTGGATGGAAAACAAAAAAACGTGCGAAAGGCCACATTCATTACTTTAAAACAGAACGACTGTTATTAACTCTACTGTTATCTAAATCCAGTGCTACATGCGTCAGTATTTCGAAAAATAGGTAACTGTTCTTTCTATCTAGTCTGTCACACTCACGTCACTGTTTAGGGGCCGGGGGGGAGGATTAATTAACTAATTGAACACACGTGTAATGCTATCGGCGACATTATTCTCAGACACTCCAGTTGATATTATACACTTAAAGTATAGTCCTGAGGGAAACAAAACTAACTAGTTTCCCGTGGGACCATACATTAAGAGCTTTGTCATACATTTAGACTTTCTCTTAAACAATCATGTGCTCTTGTATTAGGCATGCGGGCAACAACTACGCATTGTATCCCGGTCGGGATACATTTGAATTTGATCAGGGGCACGTAACCAAGAATCAACCAATCGCAGTGCTCGTTTTGTTGAGAGAAAGTCTAGGTATATAACAATACTGGTTACTCTTGTCGTTATTCACTGCCCTACACAACATATATAGGAAGAGAAGGGCTTGGATGGCCTGCGTAAAATGCTTTGCCGTTTCATTGCACCCAAACGAGAATAACGTCAGCCGCGCGAAGGCGTGGATTGAAAGCGAAGAGCCCTCTCCCTTTTCGTCATCTTTTAGCTGGTTTTCGCCCCAAGCCCTCGCACAGCTCATGTCTCCCCCACTTGGATAAAAGGAAAAGGATAGGCTTCCTACACTAGCCACACAGGCGTTCTCGACATTAATGGTTATGATTGAGCTTGAGATCAGAATGAATGAAAAACTCATTTCTTCATTGTTTATCCCTTGTAGTTAAATCGATAAGAAGACAATAACATTTTTGTCTTAGCTGTTTCACTAATAAAAACCAATTCCAGGTAAAAACTGGACATTCTCTTCATCTTTGTCTTCCTTTTCGGAAACATCATTTTTGAGGTCGGCTTGCATAGGCTCATCGCTTTGTGGCTCTGCTTTCTCATCGTCCTTTTCCGGGCCATTATAACCTTCATTCTCCGCGTTAAATGTCTGTGTAACGAAAACAAAGCAAGGCAACGGGTGAGAAGCTGAAGAGAAAAATCAGAAAAAATCACCAATACATTTACATTTTACCTCTTTTTGCATTTTCTCGATGTAATATACGTCTTTTCATTTATCTTATGTAAAGACTTCCTTGGTTTCCCACAATAAAGCATCGAGGAAATATCTCTCATAATCCATGGAAACTGGCCAAAAAATAGCGTAAGAGTAGATAAAAATTCACTGAACACGTGATGAGAAAGGCCAAGATGGAGCGACCAAGGTGCTCAGAGAAAGTGAAGTTTAAATCGGATTTCTAGAGAAAAAGTTAACAATGAGGCTTAATTGTTAAGGCTGCACAAACCGTAATAAAGGTCACTACAACTGGACAATGGTGAAAGTAGAAACCCACCGTCAAGCCATGACCTTTTGCTCGTCTTCCATCCGATATACCAGATAACGAGTACATATCTTTGGAATCGACGCTGTACATACGAGGCTGTGCAAAAGGATCGTTATCATTGTGCAGAACTGACGCCTTTCTCCCCTTCCAACTATTTTTCAGTCTTCTGTTTTGATGCTTTGTGGGGAAAAACAAAAAAATTAGTTTCGACTCGAAATGCATTCAACTGAAATTACATAGAGTCCACTTAAATAGAACTGTAAGTCATTTTTTATTGTAACTCCTAGGCTGGGGAGATTGAAGTTTTTCCAAAGAATAGTGTTGAGAATCGGTCATAAGTGATTGAATAACAGCTGTGTGTTCTAATCATTGCGACCCTTGGTTAAATCTGAATGGAGCAATTTTCAACTGAGTGACAATGGAAATTCGTGATGGCATTGGTTGGATTCTATATCCATACTTTGATTTGTTTTTATGCTGGCGCTGCCCTCTCGATCAATGAAACTAACATGACTTGCTTCTCGCGATTATTCGCGCTTATAGCTGGTATTGTGACCTCTCTCCAGTTTTAGTGTTCATTGCCCCTTTCTGAAGGTGTTTCTTCTCTTTGATTGATGATTATAATTACGATCCTCAATAATAACGATCCTTAACTCATTGTTATCGGAAGAACCTAATCTTACTTACAGCTTCTATTATTACTCTGTTTACTAGAAAGAAACCTTTTATAGGACCAATCGTTACTCACCATTAACCACAGCAATAAAACAAGCAAAACCAGAATTATAATAACAAGTATGATCACAACCACAATCCACGCCTTTACAGAGCATGTCGGTTCAGGTTGCTCAGTCGGACACGTTGTCGTTGGTGCGGGACCAGCGACCTGCTTTAAACTTTCGATGGATATAGTGAAATTTGAGTCCCCTTCATCTTTCTCTATTGCCTCCTTCAGGCTATCGGCATTAACATCCGTCGTAGATGTAAGGAAAACTGTGAAGTCGAAAATTATACTCCCCTCATGGAAGTTTTCCACCTCAAGATCAAGTAAATTCTGTCCGTATTTATTTTCGAGAATTCCTCCTAAATGGGTTTCAAGCCTGCTCTTAAGGTCTTTGTACTTATCGGAACTGTTATCTGCATATTCGTTGTCCCAGGGCTCCATCACTTTGCCTCTTCCATCGAATTTCTTAGCGCCTTCTATTTTAGTCATAGTACAAATGAAAGAAACAAATTTGATTAGTAATGGCTGTTCTTGCGGGTTATTTTAAGCACGTTTCACGTAAAGTGTCAGATGCCCAATGGTACATGATTACCCCATAGCAATCATGTGCAGAGGTCATTTGTCAAATGGTCAGGAGTGACCCTCAAGTCCCGTGACATAATGACGGATGTTAGTATAAACTAAAGCAGCAAATAGCGCTATGATTATACCACACATCTAAAGTGTAGATGTCATACAACAGTTCTGAAGTGTAGATGTTGTACCACAGAACTGAACTATGTATGTTATACAGCAGATCTATAGCATGAATATCGTGCTGTAAACATGAGGTGTGTACATGTTACACCACAGATCTGAAGAATGGATGTTCTACCACAGATCTGAAGTGCGGGTGTTATACCACAGATTTGAAGAGTGGATATTATCCCACAGATCTGAAATATAAATATTATTCTACAGATCTAAAGTATTGATGTTATACCACAGATATTAAATATAAATGTTATACCACATATCTGAAGCATGGATGTTATACTACACATCTAAAGTGTAGATGTTCTACCACAGATCTGAAGTATAGATGTTATACCACAGATCTGAAGTCTAGATGTCATATCACAGATCTGAAGGATAGATGCTATACCACAGATCTGAAATATAGATGTTATACCACAGATCTGGAGTTTAGATGTTATACCACAAATCTGAAGTATAGATCTTATACCACAAATCCGAAGTATAGATGTTATACCACAGATCTGAAGGATAGATGCTATACCCCAGATCTGAAGTATAGACGTTATACTACAGATCCGAAGTATAGATGTTAAATTACAGATCTGATCGTGAAGCGTGGATGTTATACTACAGATCTGAAATATGGATGGTATACCACAGATCTAGAGCGTGAATGTTCTACGAAAAAATCTGGCCCCAGATGTTCGAAGGGTGGATAACGCTATCCACCGAATAAATCTCTATCCGGTGGATTTCACAGGACGTTTTGCTAACATTTATCTGTTGGGTTGCAGTTCATCTGTTGGGTAGCGTTGCCAGGTCTTTGAAAAAATAGGCCTTGAATGTAGATGTTATACCACAGAACTGAACTGTTAATGTTATACATCAGATCTATAGTATGAATATCGTGCTGCAAACATGAGGTGCGAATGGTTTTCTACAAATGAAGTATGGATGGTCTGCTTATTCACTATCTTACCTTTTGACGATGTAGTGGGTGATTGCGACGTTACTGTTGGTGTGGGACCAGCGACCTGCTTTACACTTTCAACGGAAATAGTGAAGTTTGAGCCTCCTTCATCTTTCTCTATTGCCTCCTTCAGGCTATCGGCATTAACATCCGTCGTAGATGTAAGGAAAACTGTGAAGTCGAAAATTATACTCCCCTCATGGAAGTTTTCCACCTCAAGATCAAGTAAATTCTGTCCGTATTTATTTTCGAGAATTCCTCCTAAATGGGTTTCAAGCCTGCTCTTAAGGTCTTTGTACTTATCGGAACTGTTATCTGCATATTCGTTGTCCCAGGGCTCCATCACTTTGCCTCTTCCATCGAATTTCTTAGCGCCTTCTATTGTAGTCATAGTACAAATGAAAGAAACAAATTTGATTAGTAATGGCTGTTCTTGCGGGTTATTTTAAGCACGTTTCACGTAAAGTGTCAGATAGCCCATGATACATGATTGCCCCTTTGCAATCATGTGCAGAAGTCATATGTCATATGGTCAGGAGTGACCCTCAAGTCCCGTAACATGATAACGGATGTTAGTATAAACTAAAGAAGCGGGTAGCGCTATGATTATACCACACATCTAAAGTGTAGATGTCATACAACAGTTCTGAAGTGTAGATGTTGTACCACAGAACTGAACTATGTATGTTATACAGCAGATCTATAGCATGAATATCGTGCTGTAAACATGAGGTGTGGATAGTTTTCAACAGATCAAAGTATGGATGGTCTACTTATTCACTGTTACCTTTTGACGACGTGGTAGGTGGTTGCGACGTCGGTGACGTAGACACTGTGCTTGTAACTGCTTTTGTTGTCGTCGATACACTTTGTTTTGTCGAACCTGTCGATACTATCGACGAGGAAGGTAATGTTACAGGTAAAGATTGTGTTGACTGGATTCGTGATACTGGTGGTGACGATGATGACGGTTGCAGTACTGATGATGACTGTGGAAGTGATGGAGATGGCGGTGATGGAGTCAGTTTTTTTGATTGGTTTGATGCTAATGATGATATCGATTGCGACTCTTGTTCTGATGATGATGACCCTGATGCAACTATTGTTGGCGATAGTGACGCTGATGGTGATTCTGGTGGTCCCGTTGATGATGGTGCTAGTTGCGTTGATTGCGATTGTGGTAAATCCGACTTTGATGATGGTGATGGTGTTGGTGATGGTGATGGTGATGGTGATGGTGATGGTGATGGTGATGGTGATGGTGATGGTGATGGTGATGGTGATGGTGATGGTGATGGTGATGGTGATGGTGATGGTGATGGTGATGGTGATGGTGATGGTGTTGGTGATGGAGATGTTGATGCCAATGCTGATGGTTCAGGTGATGATGTGAGTAGTGTTGATGCCGCTAAGGGTGATGTTGTCGCTGACCCTGATGGTTGAGGTGATCCTGACGTTGCTGGTGATGTCGGTAGTAATGCTATAGATGTTTGTGCCGCTGATTTCGATGCTTCGGCTGAGGATGAGGACATTGGTTTTGATGCCGCTAGTTGTGATGTTGACCCTGACACTGATGGTTGAGGTGATCCTGACGCTGCAGGTGATGTCGGTAGTAATACTATTGGTGTTGTAGGAGTTGGTGGCAATGCTGAAGCTGACGCAGATGGCGAAGATGATGATACTGGTAAGGAATAAAAGAGATGATAATGTTATCTAAACTTTTTTGTGAGTCTTTATCATAAATAACCTTTAACTTTTTAATAGATAGTTATAAGTACAGGGTGAGAAATATTTTTATCGGTACACAATGCGAAAGGGTGCCAAAAACTGAGCAAGAAAAGCGTAAGCAGCATAAGCTACGATCTACATGTAAATACACGAGGAAATAGCTTGTTTACATATGTGCATTCCAATTTTCCACTATGATAATCGTAAAAATTGATGCAATAATCTGGTACCATCATGAATGAAAGAACAATTGTTTTCTAAATTCATGCTCTATTTAATTTTAAAATATCATTTAACCCTTTAACTCCTTGATCAAATTTGTAATTCTTCTTACCGTCAACCAAACAATTCTTATAATGTTAGTTCAGAGAATTTAGTACTGGATCAACTGATTATCCCCAAATTGATATTTTTCTTTATTCTCATCACTAATCTGGTTGATATTGTATTGATATTGTAAGGAGAAATTCTGTCTTGGTCACTCATGGGAGTTAAAGGGTTAACTTGATCTTCAACTTAATTCTTACTTAATTCATTGGGGTTTCCCAACTCTCCTCCACCAAACAGAGGCCCGTTGGCTACAGGCCAAACGGAGGAGGTCCGACTCACTCGAACTACATTGTCACCTTATAAAATGGGCACCCAGTCTTTGCTAACACAGACTTCAACGTGTCTATAGCCCTCTAACTCCCGTGAGTGACCAAGACAGAATTTCTCCTTATTATATCTATACCATATCATGCAGACAAGTGATGAGAATAAAGAAAAATATCAATTATGGCATTACCAATTGAGCTGATACCAGATTCTCTAAACTAGCTATTGAGAATCATTTGGCAGACACGTAGGAGAATTACTAATGAGATCTAGGGAGTTAAAGGGTGAATTGTTTTCCTTTTTAACTCGTGAATTACGCGCATGCGCAAAAGCGAGTTGTAGATACGATGTAGGGAATGGCATTCGCTCTCTCGCTCGCTCGCTCGATTGGTCGATTCCTGTAAACTTTTTTTCGATTTTAAGCTTTTGAGTGCATTTGATAGTTTTTGGCGAGCAAAAAACAAACGAAATGGTGACCTTTGTTGCTAAGAATAGTGGTGGGGTGACAGAGAGTTTTTTTTTTCGTTTTAGTTTCAACAAGCGGCGCCAGCAACTGGCAGCATGCAAGGATTCACACTGAAATAACAGTACAACCTTTTTCATAAAATTGTAATTTACAATCCTTGAACTTGAAAGTAATCCGAAGATTCATTGAAAATATCCTTTACTGCGAAGCGCTCGGAGTTTACAGATGTTCAAAAGCTTTTTCTGCTACGGCGTGAGATTGAGGAAAAAATCGATCATTACGCTTCGTATCGTGTGTTTTTCCTGTGTCAAGCAACACAAGATGCCGGCGACTAACGAAATTACAAGTTAACACGAAAATCAAATAACACCTAAACAAACAATTTTAGCTACCGATTTTCAGTGAATTTTTAAAGAACAATTTTATTTTAAGTTTCAAGACAATTTGAAGATTCAAAATAAATATTACGTACTAAAATGCGAAAGTTATACACCACAAAATTGATAAATAGGCCTGAAATGAAATTCTATCTTGTTATTGATTCAGTACGTTGCCTAGCACGTGACTAAAATATGACAGTGGCAGTCTTGGCTAAGTTATATCACTCAAAACTCGTTCCCGTTTGTCTCATTTGATAAAGAGGGAATCGTTAATGTTTTCATTAAGACAGTATTGCCTTGATTTTCTAATATTTACAACGAAAGACAGTAAATTTCACTTTTCACCCTCATTTACCTCCAACCTTTTCTTTTGAACCAGAAACAGAAATGATATACGTTTAAAACACATGACATCATCCACCCTTGTCAAATGTAATAGCATGATCATTTCAATTGTAATGCCTTCTTATCCCAACGTTACTTTGTTTCTTTGCTACATCAGCGAACACTGAACTACTGCTCGTACTCTAAATATGACAATCGACCACAAATTCCCTAAACTAGATAACATTAAACATAATCCAAAAAATCATATAAGTCATCTGTCAATTCACGTGTTTGCTCACAGAGCACTTTAATTTTAATTTTTGTGACTTCCTTTATGGATATCCACTTTTACACACGGGTTTCAAGGACCAAGAGAAAACATTATTTGCGACTAGTGAAAATATACTGAGTTATACACAGTCACATACAACATTAGAAAGCGCTTTAGTCAGATTCTCCAGCCTTGACTTCGTGATAGGAGTAACGCAGTTATGAAATTGAAGTTGTTCAAGTGAGCACTTCCGGTCCACGGCGAACGTTGACCTGTCTCTAATATTAGTTGAAAAATTACGCCACAGGAATCAAGTTTCTAGACTGACATTTTTCTTGCAGTTTTTTCAAAATGTGCGGATCAACCATAACTGCATGGGATAACTTCTCAATGAAATAATTTCTTTTTAGCTATTTTCGTATATATATGTCAACATGGTTCTTTCATAATCTTTGGTTCTAGACGAACGACGATGAATTATTCAAAAGCTTAATTAAAAATTACTTGCGTTCGTGTAAATTCATACAAATCGCTCTGAATCATTTTGTCAGAGGCAAATAAATATTCCTTTCGACTAACTTAAAATCTAAATGGCTTGTGTTATCAATTCAGTTGTTCTTAAGCTTTACGCCGACGAATTCTCAATTTACGGAAATAAGTTTTCTGGAAGGATGATTTTAAGGTTATTTCGCTAAGTGCTAGAATGATTTCGATGCAGCTAACAACAGGCTCATACAGAACGGTTTGAAAGTAGGAAATAAAGTATTACTGCTCGTCTGCTTCATAATCTCAAGCCCGGAAAACAGATTAATCATCATTAAGTGAAGCAGAGCGTGTGATCCGTAAAGAAAAGCTGAATAGATGTTTGACATAAGTAATTGTGAACCTTTGTGTTTTATACATGACTACATTTCTGGAACATAAACAAGTCAATGCATTATTCGTCGCTTTATATAATTGTCTGAGCTACAACGTCCTGGATAAAGGAAATGCAGGAAATTATGAAAGTAAATCTTATCAGGCAACCATTGAGTTTTAATTACGAATATCCGTGAAGTCTAATGTGTTTTGACCTTTAAATGTCGTCTTTAATGGACTTGAAGGCCTCCCGCTTCAAGGCTTTGTTAAAATCGCTGCTGACAGGGGCTCCTTGTCAGCATGTGTGTCAGAATTCTGCTAAAGCTTTAATGGAACATCTGACCAGTTTGTGTGTGAAAGAGATAAACGATATGTTAAGTTATTCTCAACTGAAGGAAATCAGCTTGACATTACAGAAACGAAACTGCACGAGAGAAGCAAACAAACATGAAGAGGTTTTATATTTCTGCTTTCTTGATAAAACAGGCTAAGGAATTTGTTTACCTTGTGAGCTAGTCGCGATCACACAGACCGTAAAAGACATGATCCACATCATAGTAACCAACAGAGTAATCCTCGTTTTGATCTGATCCATCGTGGCTTTGTATGGACGACAGAGCTTGAACGATATACAATCACGTAGGTTGATGTTTTCCTATTCGACGCTAACCTAGACTTCCGCGGAACGAGGAAGCTTAGAGGCAATCAAATTCCTCTAGAGCGCCGCACGGCAGAGTAATCGTAACCTTTTATAACCAAGGTTTAAAACAGCTTTGGCGCGTTGCTGAGCACGCTTTTTTCAATAATCCCTCTACTTCGGAAGAAATGTCAGACGTGAATCAATTTTAGAAACGGAAACAAGTGATGTAAATTATCGCTTGTCTGTCATAAATGCCCGGATTAAGGCATACTAAATAAAAGCGCCTTTGTGTTTCAGGGGTTGACTGACGGAAAAATTGTTTGCTTGACCGCATCGGTAATCCTTGATCATAATTGTGAATATTTTGCATCGAAATGATAAGGATTGTGCAGTTAAAAGGACATTTCTTTGGGCGTAGCTCTTGTTAAGTTTTATTTCAGGACGACCCGTAACTTACATGAATTATTCGAGTTTGATTCGATTTCGAGTTGTGTTTCGAAGTGCGGATTGACGCCGAGTGGGTTGTCATTACGCATTGTTTAATCAGGTATTTTTTTAATATTGCCGCTTAAAGTTTGACAGCCGACTTCCAAACGGTTTGCTGAGGAAATCGTGTTATATTTTACTTGGGTCAAGGTAAATATAGAAGTCTTGTCACATATGTCGTCACTCCTCGCACCATGGAATGCCATCACCTCTTAATAAAATGTACAATAAATACCACGTTTTTTGGGGGAAAAAAAGTACATCTCATTGTGTTTATGAATTAAGAAAAAAAAATCAAAATTATAACGGAATCTTTCGATCACTGCAATGTATAGCTCCTGGCATAACGTAGTCATGGAAACTGAAAAACTTGTTGTGCCGCATATCAATATTCATATTTCCTTGGACGAGGAAGCTTGTAGCTAAATTTTTATTTGTTGAATGGTTGTCCAATTTTGTGCAAGAGTGGTTTGCACTTTAACGGTTGCCAGCACAGAACTTTTACTCCCTCGGGAAAGAGAGCGTTTCAGCATTTTTTTTTTTCTGCTGAAAAACCCGTACTAATCCCCTTGACGAAGATTTCTTTCGCTGTTGATGCGAAACATTTCCAACTAACCGGAAGCCGAAGGCTCTGGAGAAAACGGAAGTCAATGACTTCCTAGTTCCCAGCTTTTTGGCAAAGCAAATAATGAAAGAGATTGGGAACAGCAGCGATATTCTGGAAAAAAGCGTGTTTCACGGAGTTACGGGAATTCAGGTCTACCTTTACTACTTATTTTATTGGTTTACTAGGATTGAGAATGCCGATTACTGACAAGGATATACCCTGTGTAAGGGCTATTCATAGCTGTGCGAAATGCAATCGACCATTCAAGGGAAAGGACTCTAAAGAGAGTTATATTAAGCATCTAGAACACAGTTCAAAACATAAGATCTCGAAGGCTAGTGTACCCGAAAGTTGTGGTCAATGTGGTCGATACTTTTCAAGCACGAGAGCTTTAATTCAACACTTGAAAAAAAGTCGCCATCATTTGAAAGATTTGCACTACGCCGCTTGCACGGGGAAATTTCAACTCGTGGAGAAATTAATGAGAAATGAGATGGCAGATTCGCCAGGAGACTCTCATCAACCGTCGAAACCTCAGATGGGATTCACGCCGATGCATTGTGCTGCCTTCGGCGGCCACGAAGAGTGTTTGACGATCATGCTTAGCTGGGCCGATGGAGATCCAAATGTTGTTGATCCCAAAGATGGCAAAACTCCTGTTCATCTAGCTGCATGGAAAGGACACGGAAACTGTCTCAGATTACTGCTCAAGAAGGGTGGTGATATAAATAGACCTGATTGCAATGGAAACACTCCAATGTCTTTAGCAAAAGATAGATATTGTATGTATGTAGTTGGATATCATTTGGCTGGTGAGTGCTGCATTAATTCAACTGTTTGGGAAATGGCTGAATTACATTAATTTGCTAAGACTGGAGGGTGCAGAAAATATTCCCTTCGTAGGGAAGAATGCATTGTATGTATGTTGTTGGATATCATTTGGCTAAATGACTGAATGCCATTAATTTGCTAAGTCTGGAGAGTGCAAAAAATATTCCTTTCGTAGGGGAGAATGATGGCGGTTTGAAGAGCGAGTTTTCCAGCTATTTTTGAACTTTGTGACGAAGCAAAACATGAAGCTGGTAGTTATTTCAGTTAATTTTTAGTTTGTGCTTGTAACCCTAAAATTTTTGTTTAGTCTTGTGCTGAACTAAAAGAATAGGATGGTGACAGTCTGCGTTGATTCACCAGTGAGTTGGCAATACACTGATAACTTTGGTGGCATACAATTCAGCAAACTTTTTCGTTTCTTCCTAATCATATTGCAACTTTGATGACAAATTGGCGTCGAACGGAGTATTTTTTAAAATCGTGAGGTACTGTTTTTTCACAGCAAAGCAATTCAAGCTAACTTGGCGTCTAACGGAGTATTTGTTAAAATCATGAGGTACTGTTTTTTCACAGCAAAGCAATTCAAGCTGATAATGGAACCGTTATGTGACAATCTACGCCGTGTAAATATTGCAGAGGTACCCACGCAAATCGATGGTCGTGAAGAACCAAGGCAGGCTGAAGAAATGAGTCCATCAAATATTCAAGGTGAAGCTATCTTAAAATTGATGAGAAATGTTTACAATAAGTGATTTTGACTAAGCTAACTATCATTTTATGAGTAGCATTTGTTCCTCCCTTTTCTCTCCCTTGCCCTGAAAGGTGGGGTCTTTTTTGGTAAAACGCATAGTCCATAGCCACCATCAGCAGAACTTTATTCCAAAACCTAACAACTCTCCCCTAAAACGAGACCTTATTGTTGCCAATCAGTAGAACTCACTACCTCAGTCACATAGTAAGACCTGAACGTTTTCTAGATGTTAACTAATGAGAGAATTTCTTAAAATAAATAAAGTGATATATTTACAAAACCTAAGGATAAATTATACAAAGGAAATTCGTAAATGACAATTAATAAAATGTTCTACTGAAAATATTTCTCATTCGTGCATCCCAAACCTATACAGACAAATCCAGTGAACCTTATGAAGTTCTTGCGAGGGGCGAGTTGGCAGTTGAAATATTTAACAAGGCACTACTTGAGGGGAAAGCTTGTGTACCTCGTATGCAGCTCACCGTGATTGGAGATGTAGGCGTGGGCAAGACAAGCCTGGTACGTTCTCTTAGTGGAGAAGATTTTGTAGAAGAACGGGAAGAAACTCGTGGAATTGTCACATCCATGGTTGAGATGACAGAATTAGACGAGTCGTGGCATGCGGTTGACCTGAATAATTCCATTGTAGATGACATTTTAGCTGAGAAAGTGTGTCAGGGAATTAGAGGCACCCCAGTAAAAGGCCAGTCTAATGATTCTCATGGCAAACAACCTGGTTGTTCTCAGTCAAGACTGTCTTTTCACCCAACCAATTTCAGGCGACTTGCTAGCATAGAAGGTCCATCTACTTCAGGAGGTACTGGAATAAGAAGCAACGCGGATGAAACAAGTATGGTAAATATGTCTCCTTCTGCAAGTCCCAGTCTTCTATTTGGAGACACCCCTTCACGTACCATGCCAGTCGATCAAATCAAGCGAAAGCTGAGTCTCCCTGCGGGAACGTTACCGAATGATAGCGAGAAGAAGTACACTAAAATCAGCATTTGGGACTTTGCAGGCCACTCTTTGTATGAAGCAATGCACCATGTTTTCCTAAATCGGCGTTCATTTTATCTTGTTGTATTGAATTTGGTTCGGCTGTGTAACCCTGAGACTGCTAACCAAGCCTTAGAGGAGATACACTTTTGGCTCAATTCCGTACGCGTGCATACTCCTCACACGACACCTGTGTTCCTCGTAGGAACGCGCCGTGCTGAAGTGGCTGACGAAGATTTGGCTACTGCAGAGAGTGACCTTTATGATGAATTGGTAGAGAGCTTTGGGCAGCAACTGGTTAATAGTAAAGAACGAAGCTTCTTGTTTCCGGTAGAAAACTCCCTAGGTGGTGAAGACTCTGGTGCCATAGCCTTAAGGAAAGCTATCGAAAATGAAGCTGCTCTCTTACGGAAAATGGAGGAGGAACTTCCTGTGTTGTGGCTTCATTTTGAAGAGGAAATTCTGAAGTGCAGGGATCATCCACTTTTCCCACCTTGTGTGCGCAAGATCAACCTGAAACGCATGATGGAGCAGAATACTTCCCGTGTTGTCGAAGAAAGAGAGTTTGACAGCATGCTGCATTTCTACCATGACAGTGGAGTGATAATCCTACCAGGTCAGTAAATTATCATATAGATATTTCCTTTCTGTAACATGTCTCATAAATCTCAACCAACCATGTTCATTAAAGTGACAATGATTTGGTTGAGGAATTTGAGAACATTCTTTAAACTCTTCAAGCGAAACTAAATTACTATTTCGAAACCTTTACCCCGTTCAAATGGAGGTAATTTTTTTTTCAGAGGAGCTGATCGGACCGACGACGTATCACTCCGAGCTGAACGACTTGGTGGTCATCAATCCACAATACCTAGTCGATGTTATGACTTGTCTTCACGATGTTACCGACCACCTGGATATTGATCGTAGACACCGTAGTCAGTGGAAGACCTTGCAAGAGGAAGGAGTGGCTGACATCGAGCTTCTTAAGTTTTTATGGGAAAAATTCAGAAGCCCTATTGCTGAGCTTGTTGGTATCTTGGAAGCTTCAGGTATGCTGTGCCCGATCTCTGCCTCAGCTGAGGTAAAAGACCACGAAGATGGCACCGTTCCAGTTGAAGGTGACGAGAATAGTGCTCAAATCAGCAAATACATTGTTCCATTTCACCTAAAAGAGAAAAGCTTGATGAGAAAGTGGGAAAAGCTTTGTCAGAAAAGCTGGTCTGGAATTTGTACCTCAGACAAACTCCTCGTGTTTGATTTCCGTAGTTTCCTACCTCCCGCTCTCTTTAACTACTTTATTGTTCGTACAAGCGCAAGAAGCAAAGACAGTAGTGGTATGAAACCGATCATCACCAAAGGGATGGCCATATTTTCATTTGAAGATAGTTTCTTTCTTCTTACGGAGATGTGTCAGAAACACAACCAAATTCGAATCAGGGCAAGGCAAGTGCGATTTCCTCCTTCTTGATGGGCAACACACTTTATCCCCCTGGGGTCAGCAGTTTGAATGGCAGCCATGTGGGTCAGCATCTCTCATTTGAAGCCTGTTCATCAACGAAATTTTAATACATTGACATAGCAGTGGCACAGTCGGTGTCATTGAGTCATACGCATTCACATCTATAAATTATTCTCGTGGAGATTGTTAGAAATTAGGAATTGTAGATTTTCGCTCTACCACATGTAAACGAAACATTAAAAAGGTTTCTTCAAATCATAACCGTAGAAGTTAATTAATAGTTCCATTTGTGTATAGGTTCTCTACTTATTTATTTATTTATCTATTTATTTATTTATTTATTTATCCCCCCTCATAGGTACAAAAATGGCAAGAAGCTCCACAAATTGTTTAACATACTTATGTCAATAATGACAGACATTTGTCAGCGCCAGTTTAGATTTCTTAAGTTCAGCTTTGGGCCTGTCTGTCCTAACCCACGTTGCCCTGGGTCATCCAGTGACGGAACGGTTCGCCGAGCGGAAACCTCCTCTGATGAAAGTGATGAGGGCGATGATGATGGAGAGTGCGAAGGTGGTGGGCTCGTGTCCTCTGTCCATTCCCCAGCCGAAGGCGTTCGTCGCCACGTAATCTGCATTGACCCAACTGTACCATCTAAGCCCATGTGGTGTAACTCTACGCCAGTACACGAATTTGAAGAAATTAGACAGTGGTTTGTCGAGGTAAGGAAGTATCTAAACAAAGAATCGCCCCAATTTCTTATCTTTAAGACTTTTCTTTCGGCGTAAATTCTAGGCAAGAGAAGTTGAAGGTCAAAAGACTTTCTGGTTATTCCCGTAAAATTATTTCATAATCAATCTCATTTCAGAGAACCGTTAAAGATCTTGAAAAAAAGAAAGCAATTTTGTTTCGGAAAATTACCATGCGTCGGTTCATTTTTCGTGAAAAAGTTATAATTTTCTCCTCTCTCTTTCTTGAATTTTCTTTCCGCAGCCGCAAGATGGCAGTTCTAAGGTCCCAGAGGATTCTCCTTGTTATTCTGGTAAGTCAATTTCCATGTTGAAAACAAGAACTTCCTCTTTAATTACTTCACCATTTTCTACATGCCCTTTTGACTTGACTTGTAATGTACAATAAACGTAGTATATACAAAACCACACTCGGCCTCTGCCGAATGAGCGTTTGTAACATCATGCTGATCCTTGAGATGGAGCCAAATGATTATTATTCTATAAATATAGCAGTATCCTCTGGGAGAGACCATAGTTCCTACCAGCAGTTTTGAATATGCTGAATGACAAAACTCAGAACTACTGCTAATGAAATTTAAAGAAAGAGATCAGCAAAACTCATTTTAACTGAGGCTGATCTAATTTCGGCTTGATCAATCGTTGGATCAAATGGATCTCAATGTTTATTTGTGGGGTGCATGTTCAAAGTTTGGCATGTTTCTCAGTTTTTTCAACCTATGTGCTCTGTTTTTGCCTCGTAAGAACAAGTTCAGAGTTGCTGCCTTGTCGTAGTCGCCAAGCAACTGGCCAACAATTGGAAGTGGCTTGGAAGAGCCCTTCTTGTATCAGAAACAACCATTCAAAACATCCATGTTGAAAACAGCTCAGAGAACGAAAGATCTTATCAAGTCCTCATCCATTGGGAGCAAACCGTGGGTTACAAAGCGACTGTACTTGAACTGATAAAAGCAATTGAAGAGGTTGGCGACGTTTCAACTTTGGAGGCATTTGAGCAACACCTTGGTGATCGTCACGTTAATGCAGCCGATCCTGGTTCCTTTCAGTAGGCTGTTTTCCTCTCCACACAGACCTCTAGATTAGAAAGCATAAGTAACAACAGTTTTCTCGTTATCTCTTTTTTCGGCCACCGCGTACCCTGAACTTTTAGCAATCCCATGTGAGAATCACCAGGATGCTCCTAGAACATTTTGAAGTTAACCCTTGCGGCCAAGTAAGAAAATTCTCAGTTTAGATTGGAATGACCTCTTCTCTGCCCACCTTTCTCCTTGTCTGTCTGTCTGTCGAGTGACATGCAGAAAGAGGGACTACCCTCACTAGGAGAAGCACACCACACAATCAACTGCGGCGTACAGTCGTTAGAAAAGCAAAATTGGTTTTGGCTTTTTTTTTCTGATAAAAACAGATAATTTCAAGGATTCAGGCATAATTTGAGATTTTTAATGAAGGCGGACAGCGTATATCATGATCTTTATTCACTGAAACTTCCCCAACTTTCTCATAAAGTAGATAAGAATATGGCGGAGAATGATTTAAAACTATTGTATTCGTTGTTAGGACTTAGGACTTGAATGGAACAGAGACATAATAACTTGTTTGAATTCTTAGAATGTTTAATACTGGCAGAGTAAAAGACGCGATTGGAACAAAAACTGCCAGGAAATTCGAGACAAATCTTCCTAGATGTCTTTCAAGAGAATTTGTCAATAGGTAAGAGCGAAATATTGAGACACATTTTATTTCTGATCTAAGGAAAGTTATTTTTTTAAACCTTTAGGATACCATTCAAAGCCTTCTTGTTGTCTTATTCTTTGTTTAGACAATTTAACAGTGAGTTTTGCCGGAATTTCCTCCATTTTTTACGTATGTTGCACTTTACTTCAGTCTAAGTGCAAGATTAAAAAAAAAAAAAAAAAAAGAAAAGAAAAGGCGCGTAAAAAAGCTTCTAGAAACATGCTTTGAATAAAACATGCCATACGCAATCCTTACCTTACCGAATTTCCCGGGCAAAAATTATTACCGAACACGAAAAGAAAAACTGAAAATTGAAATAGGTTGATTGTAAAATGGAAACTACAATAGATGACGGTAAGTTATCATAAAGGGGCATCCCTTTCATTTCCAAACATGTCTTTAACCCTTTAACTCCCAGGAATGATTAAAATGTAACTTCTCCCTATAATAGCCATTTATTATCCAGCAAACAGGTAATGAGAATACTCAAACTTATCAGTTTAAGGTTGTTTTCTTCATCTTACACCAGATTCTCGAAACTAAGATAAAGGAAATATATAGCAGCTAGAGGGGAGAATTAACAATCAGATCTTGGGAGTTCAAG
Organism: Pocillopora damicornis; assembly: GCF_964200805.1. Classification (NCBI taxonomy): domain Eukaryota; kingdom Metazoa; phylum Cnidaria; class Anthozoa; order Scleractinia; family Pocilloporidae; genus Pocillopora; species Pocillopora damicornis. Next base: position 13,995,308 of record NC_142679.1, on the reverse strand, counting down.
GGTTAGAGGAAGTTTTATAATAAATAATAATAATAAATAAATAATGACAATCTTTAATGAGGAAACTTTTTTACTAAAAAGTGGTTTACAAAAAGGACCTCGAAAATTAAAAATTAAAAATTTACAATGAATAAAAATGCTAAAAGATGCTACTAAAAACTAATGTATCTTATGTGTAATACAAAACTTAAATCAATGAATTAAAAATCTGACGCTTCAAAATATTTACATTATCAGAGGCTCGTATAGTTTTGTCCAGCGAGTTAAAATCACTTACAGCATGATAGCCAGTTCTTTGTTTGCCCCAGTTTCTTTTAACGGATGGAATTTTGAGGTTTGCTTTATTTCTTGTGTTGTAACTATGCTGTTCTTGCTGAGTGACTAATGTTAGCTCGTGATGCGTGAGACCATTAAGACATTTATATACATGTACGCATCGGCGCTGGAAGCGCCTTTTTTCTAGTGTTAACCACTTCAGTGTAGTTAACGCATCAGACGCAGAGGAATACAGTGGTCGATCTAATATTATTTTAGCCGCCTTATTTTGAAGCACTTGCAAACTAGACATTAAAGTTACATTATGTTTGTCTCCCCAAACTAAATCAGCATACTCGAATAAGGGCATAACAAGGCTTTTATAAAAAAGGATGCGCGCCTTAAACGGTAACAAATGCTTAATGCGTCTAAGTAGGCCAAGCCTTTGATTAACTTTCCCTGCCATGTATTCGACATGATTTGTCCACGAAAAATCAGACGATATTAAGATTCCAAGATATTTAAAACAAGTAACTGTAAGTTTTAAGTTTATTTTTATTTTTTATTATTACAAATGAAGTTATGCTTTTTATTATTATTATTATTATTATTATTTTATGGATACGGTGTCTTAATAAATAGATCAATTTCCGAGTGCACAAAATATCGTGCACTATGATGATGCTCCTCCCTCTTAGTTTTCTGCGGAAAAATTTAGCCAAGAAATTATTCTGAACAGATGTAATTTTTTTTTTACTTAATGGCAATCTATTGTTTTCAAATCAGCCGATTGTCTTGCAAATGTCAATGTTATGTGTATAGGAATCAAAACACTGGCTGAGCTACAAAGTTTAAATATCTTACGCCAATTCATGTGCAACGAAAAGGACATAGAGTCGGAAGTTATCGACACGAAACCGGCCTTGATCGTCAGCCATTTTAAGCTTTAAAGGAAAGGATTTGCTAATACCGAATTCAGGTTCTATTCAGAACATTCTGAGACTGAATGGTGGCTGAGGAAGTCTGAGGTAAATATAGAATTTGCAGGATGATTTCACAAAAAATCCCGCAAAATTTTGAATTTTGATCAAGCCATGGAAAATGAAGAAATTACCGTGAACGAATTTTTGTAAATTACTTCAATGTTTTTCTCTATAAACGACATTTATAAGCACAAGGAAATTTTGTGGTATTTAATTTTGTTTTGGATACCACACCGTTACGGAAAATCTCCCTGGTTCGACTTTAGAAATCGGCCCACAATCTCATTGAACAGAAAATTTACAAACTATCATTATTAGCTTGTTTTTAAATCAATGAACCCAGGAAAATTTTATTTTTAGCAAAAGGGATGAATTGTTGAATGAAATTTTCAAGCCCGTTCATTTTTAGGGATATCTTGCATCGAAATGATAAGGATTGTGCAGCAAAGGGACTTTTTTTAGCGAAACTCTTGATAAATTCTGTTGTAGGAAGACACATAAATTACATGAATTAGCCCTTTGATTTCGAGTTGAGTTTCAAAGTGCAGATTGAAACCGAACGGTATTATCATTAACTGCTTTATTGTTTTTAGCATTTCCAGTTAAAGTATGACAGCCCCTTTCGTAACTGTTTGTTTTGAAAATCGTATTATTCAACTTTTTGTCAAGGTAAAATAAAACTTGTCTTGTCACACAGGTCGTCAATCCTCGCCCTATGGAATGCCATCCCCTCTTTAATCAAATGTCAGTAATAAATAGTGTGTTTGTAAAACAAAATTTTATATAAAATAAACGTCAAAATCTGAAAATTATTACGTATCCTATGGCTGGTTGTATAAGATGTATTCCGTGATCACGAGTAAACCACTCATGTCAAACTTTATACGAAAACGCAAACCCTGTCACGCATTCTACACATTTGCTGCACATTTTTCCACATTACAATCATCTGTATCTTTAATTTAAGTTTTTTGGAAAAAATTCAAGTCGCCTTATTGACCAAGTTTTCTCTCTTAGGAAAAGATCAACTTCGTTCTCAAGAAACAATTTTAATCCAGTTCTGTTCCTTGGGAGTGGAAAAAATTCCGTTCGGTTTTTCCAATTCTCTTCCACCGACCGGATGCCTTGGGCTACAGGCCAAACGGAAGTGATCCCGACTTCCTAGTTCCCAGTTTTTTTCGTAAAGTCGTAAATGAAAAGGATTGGGAACATCCGCAAATTCTCTGAAAACACGTGCCCCAGAGTTCTTAGAAATTGACAATGAAGGACCAATATTCCTGTGTAAGAAATACGTCGAACACCTACTCTTTCCTTCAGTGTTTTACCCGGATCAAAGATGCCATTTGCCGACAAACATATATCCTGTGCAAGGGCTGTTCACACCTGTGCGAAATGCAATCGGCGATTCATGGGAAAGGAATCTAAAGAGAGTTTTATACAGCATTTAGAACACAGTTCAAAACATCAGATCACCAAAGCTGGCGTGCCAGAAAGCTGCGGTCATTGTGTTCGTTCCTTTTCGAGCACGAGTGCGTTACTCCAGCACCTGGAAAACAATCGCCACCATTTGAAAGATTTACACCACGCCGCTTGCACGGGAAAGTTTCAACTAGTTGAGCAATTAATGAGAACTGAAGCCGCAAATTGTCCCGGCGATTCTCATCGCCCGTCAAAACCTCAGACGGGCTACACGCCAATGCATTGTGCAGCCTTCGGTGGACATGATGAGTGCTTAAAAATTATGCTTAGCTGGCCCGATGGAGACCCAAATGTCGTTGATCCTGCCGATGGCCGAACTCCTGTTCACCTCGCAGCTTGGAAAGGACATGGCGTTTGTCTCAAGTTACTGCTTAGGAAGGGTGGAAGGCTACGTGAACGTGATTTCAGTGGAAAAACACCGATTTCTTTAGCCAGAGATCCATCTTGTTTGTCTTTAATTGTTTATTATTTAGCTGGTAAGTACGATGTTCAATGTTTAGCTTAATCTTAACCACCGTTGATTTTCGCTTGTTTATTATTCAGTTAGACCCGGGTCATATATTGATGGAGGAAGAAATTATAACAACAGAAGCTTTACGAAGCTACAAGAATTCCTTCCCTCGCGAGTTTTCCATTGGCGAATTAACCCCTCTCATGTATGTACAGTATGTATGTAAAATTATCTGGAAAGAGTAATACATGCATAGACCGGCCCGAAACTGGATTTGATTGAAGCACGCGTATACAATTCAAAAAAGCAAAAAAGTTCCTTCACCATAAGGGTGATTTCTCAGTAAAAAAATTATTAAACGATTTGTAATTATCATTAAAGTTTCCTACCAATGTCTGTTTCGAAAACCGCAGTAAAAAGGATAGGTCACCATGCTTACTAAAGGAGGCTCCATGGAGTTTTTGCTGAATGTTGACGCGCTCGCCAGTGGTAATTTGGCTTTGCCTTTGATTTTCTTCAACTTGCTTTGGTAAAATCTCTCAAAATTTTCACAGTTTTGAAAATCGACCCGCAGATCATCTCAAAGCTGAAAAATATAGGGGTCATAATGGCAGTTTCCTCGCTATTTGCAATTTTGTGTTTTCTTCCTCTATCTTAAATTTGGTCTTATGAATTTTTTATTATCAGCAGGCACTAGGAAGGGTAAAAACATGTTTAACGGTCCAGCTAATCTAAGGAAATTCCGCTGAAGGAAACACGATAAATCTTACTTGAAAGATCCCTATTTTCTTTGTCGCAAAACGTTACGTAATGGAATAGAACTTTGCCACGATCGGTATCTGAGCAAGCGCAGACTTACGAATCTGTCGCCCGCTAATTTGGAAATCTTTCCCACGGTGTTTTCTTTTCGGTTGACCTCTTTTTCAGGCGTAGAAAGTCTATTAATATTACGGGTACAGTTGCTGGAAACCCTAGATTCCATCACATAAAAACTGTATTGTGTTAAACTGTTTTTAACACACCTTTTTAGATAACAATCGTGCGATCGTATCGAGCTGCCATGTTTGTTTTGCATGTTGACACTTTTAAAGATCGTGCTATGTTCGTACTCAGATCTCGCGCGGTCAAAAAACCCTTTGGAGCCTGCTTAAGAGAAGTGACAGGACCAATCTTACCCCATTGATGGCTGTGTTAGTACCAATCACGCGTGTGATATCATCGGTTACGGTACATTTAATGTTAAACTTGAAAAAAAAAGCTTAATAGGTAGAAGGTCTCGAGCGTATGGAACAATGCAACATGTAATTTGGGCAAAAATCATTCAATTTCAAAACGGTCATCAAGTAGTTGCTTTCAAGGTCCTGATTTGAATCCTTGAGCAACAAGCTTCGTGCACGCTGTTAGCTATATCTTTTTTTCCCTCTGATGATTTTTTTATTCATTTTTCCAATTCAAAAGGTGAACTTTGTATACCAAATTTATGCAATAGAAATGTAGGTCACTGTGCTCATTCAAGACCATAAGACCATCATTCGTTGATTGAAACACAATATTACAATTTCATCAAAATGTGCACGCTTATTCGCCTGATTAAGTGATTTTTCAAAATTCTGGTTGATATTTCATGTGATCTTCACGTTGTTTACAACAAAAATAGTTTTGAAATGATAAGTGTTTGGTCTTTTACAGAGACAGAATACAGGCTGGACGTGGAAGGATCAATTGAACTTGTATGGAAGAGTCTTTGCGGGGAAAGCAGTCCAATGGTTTCCTCGCCAGTCATGGAACTCCAAAACCCATGCCATGGTGGGGTGATCAGTCAATCCAACAATGAAGGTAAAGTTCATTGCAAAGACAATATAAGTATGTATTTTTTTACCAGGATGATTATTGCTATAAAAAAAATTCCATATTCCAGCTTTCCCTCTCACTGTGTAGACATTTGGGGTTTAGGCCTGTCCCGGTTGTCCTCTGCAACTTTTGAGCTACTTTTAGCATTTGGAGCAACGTAGTTTTGAGGGACTAGCTACCATAAGCAATTTTGCCTTTCTGAGCAATTTTAAAGCAAAATATAGGTTTAGAGTGCACATCAAGCACGACAAAGTCAACAATTTCATGAAAAAATTCAATAGATATATGGTTTTCGACTCTGAGAATGCAATCAATAGATCTAATTACATTCAAGCATGTGTTTTGTCCTGCTAGGCTTAGGAGTATCCTTAAATTTTGCCCATTTCTGCGAGAAACTTTTTCAAGCTAAGTTTCGAGCTATCTTTCTTGAACGATGTTTGCTTTTATCATGAGAAATGAAAAATAAAGCTTTTGATTTACGTTTACGTTTAAATTTCAAGAAATTTAAGACGTAACTTTTTTAATTTTTGCAGTTTTTAGCAATTTTTTAGCAGTCTAGCTAGCAACTTTCCAGCATTTTACATACACAATTGAGATAGGCTTAATGGGGTCCAGCTTTTCTATTACCCATCAAGTGCAATTTTTATTTAAAAAAATCATTGTCTAAAAAGTAACCCCTCCTTTTGCTAAAGCTGGACCATTTGAGGCCTAACCAGTAATATTTGAATAAAGTTACTGACTCAGAATTTAACATTGTTCACATTGATTATGCATATCAAGTACGGTTGGGAATCAAAATAAGACTGTGCTTGACCACAGTCAAAATAAATGAGTGATGACAGGTCCAATGATTAAAAATCATCTTGCAAATATCTTACTGTTTATTATTGTTGTTATTGTTGTTGTTGTTATTGGGGAATATGACCGTTAAATGTGTAGGCTTTTAGAACAAAGCTAATGATTAATAAATTATTTTACGCATTTTAACTAATGCAGAATTTTCCAATGAACCATATGAAGTCCTTGCAAGGGGTGAATTGGCAGTTGAAATATTCAATCAGGCACTACGTGAGGGAAAAGCACGCATATCTCGCATGCAGCTCACTGTCATAGGGAATGTAGGGGTCGGAAAGACCAGCCTTGTACGTTCTCTCAGTGGGGAGGAGTTTGAAGAAGAAAGAAAAGAAACTCATGGAATTGACACTTCCATGGTCGAGAAGACAGAATTAGACGTGTCGTGGCATGCCGCAGACCCGAACAAGTCCCAGGTGGATGAAATTTTAGTAGATCAAGTTTGTCAAGGAATTCAACGTTCCCCAAGGGCGGGCCATCCTTGTCCTATTCGAGGGAGACGGCTGACTCATTCTCACCAAGGACCGTCCTTTTTGCCAAGAGGGCAACATCCTTCTTACGTAAGTCGACTTCGTAGCATAGAAGGTCCATCCACTTCGGGGAGAACCAGCGCAAGCAACGGGGAGCAGACAAGCTTAGTGACAGAGTCACCTGCCTCACTGCACAGTCTTACTCATGAAAGGAGGTCTTCACGTGAGATACCAATCGAAGAGATCATGCGAAGGCTTAGTCTGAATTCGGAAACGTCTTTGGGTGAGAACGAAAAGAAGTACGCTAAGATCAGCATTTGGGACTTTGCTGGCCATTCTCTGTACGAAGCTATGCATCATGTTTTCCTAAACAGGCGTTCCTTTTACCTTGCTGTGCTAAATTTGGCTCGGCTGTGTAACCTTGACAGTGCCAACCAAGTTTTAGAAGAGATTAATTATTGGCTCAATTCCATACGCGTGCATGCTCCTCACACGACTCCTGTGTTCCTAGTGGGAACACACAGCGGCGAGGTAAGCGAGCAAGACAAGGCAACAGCAGAGAAGACGCTTCATGAAAAATTAACTGAGAAGTTTGGTCAACAGCTTGTAAAAAGCAAGGAAAACAGTTTTCTCTTTCCAGTAGAAAACACCCTTGGTGGCGAAGATCCCGGTGCAGGGGCCTTAAAGAAGGCCATCGAAAATGAAGCAACACGCCTGAGTAAAATGGATGAGGAGTTTCCCCTATCGTGGCTTGATTTTGAGGAGGAAATTCTGAAGTGCAGAGAGGACCAAGACTTCCCGCCATGTGTCCGTAAGTCCGACCTAAAACAGATGCTGGAGCAGAGTACATCCCGTAATATCGATGATAGAGAGTTTGGAAGCATGCTGCAGTTCTATCACGACAGTGGTGTGATCATCCTGCCAGGTCAGTAAAAAGTCTTAATTTTAATTTTTCTTATTAATCTTGTCCCACAAAATATCATGCAAACGATTTAATTGATATTTATGTCAAGTTCTTGAGAGAAATCCCCCCAAAAAATAGAACCGCATTTTTTGAATTTCACAAGCATAAACTTAGGCTGTTATGTTAAGGCCAGCCATTGTCGCGGCTAATTTATTTCCAAAAAAAAAGGTTGTTATTCAAACCCTAAGTCATACTTTTATATTCCCCTCAGCTCGACTAGAATAATAATTTAGAATTTACTTTCAGAAGAGCTAATTGGACCAAAGACACACCACTCCGACTTAAACGATGTAGTGGTAGTCAATCCACAGTATCTCGTTGACGTCATGACCCGCCTACACGATATTTCCGACCACCTGAATATTGATCGTGAACATCAGAGTCAGTGGGAGATGCTGCAAGAGCAAGGAGTAGCCAACTTCAAACTTTTGGAGTATCTTTGGAAAGACTTCAAAAGCCCTGCCACTCAGCTTGTTGGCATCTTGGAAGCTTGTGGTATGCTGTGCCCAATCTCTTCTTCTGTAGAGGATGAAGACCGTGAAGACGGTACTAAACCAGTTAAAGGTGATGAGAATGAATCAGAGATCAGCAAATACATCGTACCATTTCATCTAAAGGATAAATGCTTGAAAGGAAAGTGGAATAAGCTTTGTCGGAAAAGATGGACTGAAATTTGTACCTCGGACAAAGTTTTAATGTTTGATTTCCGTAGTTTCCTGCCTCCTGCACTCTTTCACTACTTCATTGTTCGCACTGGCTCTAGAAGCCAATCAAGTAATGGTATGAGACCGATCATAGCCAAAAGGATGGCTATATTCTCATTTGGAGACAGTTTCTTCATTCTTACAGAGATGTGTCAGAAACACAACCAAATTCGAATTAGGGCCCGGTAAGTGCTCTTTTCAACTTGATGGAGTTGGATCCCTAATACCCTATTTAGGACTAATATTCCATCCAGTAGGAAAAGTATTACTTTTAGTCTCCAACCTTACAGCATCGTCTCTAGTATTTGAGAGCGTTAGTGTCGTATGAAGAATTTTAATTTGACGAATTGTTCTAATTAACAGGGTGGTGGCATAATAAGTTCTTCTGTGTCATGTTCATTTGCATCATTTAATCATTCTCTTGAGGACGTTTTCTGTTTCAATATCAGATCTCGGGAAATATGAGTTTTTGGCTAAACTTATCGATGTTAGAAAAGGTCTCCTTCAATCTAAGCCACCGGGATAAATGGTAGTTCCTGGTGTCTAATTCTGTCTTCTTTCATTTCTCCTACAGGCACAAAAATACCAAAAAGCCTCATGAGTTGTTTAACATCTTGATGTCGATAATGACAGACATCTGCCAGCGCCAGTTCCGATTTCTCAAGTTCAGTTTCGGACCTACCTGTCCCAACCCACGTTGCCCCGGGTCATCGAGTGAAGGTATAGTTCTTCCAGTAGACACCTCTTCTGACGAAAGTGATGATGGCGACGATGATGAGGCCGAGTGTGGTGAGCGGGAGTCCTCCGTCGACTCCTCAAGCGAAAGTGTTCGTCATCACGTAATTTACATAGACCCGGCTGTCGCATCCAGGCCTTTGTGGTGTAACTCCACACCAGTCCATGAATTCGAAGAAATCAAGCAGTGGCTTGTTAAGGCAAGGCAATGTTTAAAAATAAATGCTCCGTTGAATTCTTCTTCCTGAAGCTATCCTTTTTGATACCTACTGATCGCTGTTGTAGCCCTAAAGTTTATTCTTTTTCTTTCCTTAGCCACAAAATACCGTTTCCAAGGTCCCAGAGGACTCTCCTTGTTATTCAAGTAAGTCAATACCTTACTGAGACCAAGTGCTTCTCTTACGTATGCTTCACTCCTGCTTGCGTGCCAAGTTAATTTCGTAAATACATTCTTAATTCAAAATATCAGGGGTCCCTATTGTGCCTCTGCAGATTTGTGTTTGAATTTGTTTTTATTTCTGTTATCCAGAACCTGTTAAGTCTTGCTGCCTTGCTTTAGTCGCTAAAGAACTGGCCTATAAATGGAAGTGGCTTGGAAGGTCTCTCTCGGTAGAAGACACAGTCATTGAGACTATTCATACTGAAAATCATTCAGAGGAAGAGAGAGCTTATCAAGTCCTCACCCGATGGAGTCGAGCCACGGGATCCAAAGGTACCGTGCATGAGCTAATGAAAGCGATCCAAGAAATTGGCGACGTTCCGCCTTTGGAGGCATTTGATCGACACCTTGGAGATCGTCATGTCGAGGCAGCTAAGCCTATTAACTAGTTATTCCGCTGCACTCTCGAAGGAATTCGAAATATTAATTGAAATTTTTAAAAATGGAGTCGTAAATAAGGCCGTTTGTCTTTTTTTTCTCGGTTTTGTTGGTAAGCACGTGCCAACAAATCTTACGTAAATAAATTATTCTTGTGCTCGAAAATTTTGAAATTTACTCTTCAATAAGACCAAGCTAATTTTATGTCAGTGCCAGGTTGTAAGTACTCACATGAGTAAAACCGATACGGTTGAAATAGAATTTTCAATTTAAATTGTTTGATTTTGCGACCAGCCTACCACGTCTGTCTGTATAGTAGCGATAAAATATTGCGGTTAATTATCGCAGCGAATGCATCAGTAATGAAGAATACCCGTTCTCATTTTCCCACCATGCATGTTCATTCAGGGAATGAACATGCATGGAGTTGACAAGGTTGGCAAATTTGATGGTAGGCTGGTGATAGTTTACATAATAACGTACATGAAAAAATAACGCGCTTCAGATTGGCTGGAAATGAGTGCATTCTTGTGTAACGCGAATACAAATTTGTAAGACGAGTGCAAATTTCAAATAGCGTGCGCGCCCTAGCAAAATTTCGTGTGTCTTGACTTTCAACGATGTTTTTTCATTAACATTAATTATTAACAGGTAATAACATGATTTCGAGTACAATTTGGTGTAATAAGAACTTGTAAATTTTTCAAAGACTACAAAATTGCACTTGCCTTACGGGCTTGTGCAATTTTGATATCTTTGAAAAAATTAACTCGTGCTTATTTACACCAAATTGCACTCGAAATCATGTTATTACCTATACTAAATCTTACATGAGGCGTGCTCTCAATAGTCACATTGATGAACATAAAACTAAACCCAAAACAAAAATAAAGTGAAGGAAAGAGAAGGCAGAATTTGAGATTTTATCTGTTCGAAGAAAGAAGACTTTATTTCTGTATGAAATGATCTTTAAAGGAAAATTCAAGAACAGTGTATTTCAAGGTATAGTTTTAATACAACCATTTCGATCTTAACTTTGCACGTAGCATGATTGGGTAGTTAATTTAGCCCTGGAAATTGAAACTTTCAGTAAACTTAGTGTGTGTCTCTGAATGGTTTTTTTTTTCGGGCTATATGACCCTATATAGAAAGGGTCAAACAGCCCTTCCGCCACCTAGCATTCCTCATCAGACCGGGTAATGAACAATTACAAAATATATTTTAATTTTAGGACCGATATTGTGGAATTCATTGCTGGTAATGAGTTGTAATCGGACATGCCACGTGAGATCTTTACCTTGCGGAAGGTTTGCAATTGCAAAATTCACTATACGACCAAGGCCGCGTACAAAATTAAAATCGAAATAGTTCTATTGTAAAATGAAATATAAAAAACAATTATACCAATAAATTATTACAGAGTGGCTTACGTTTAGTATCTTTAACAAAGGACCTCTTAGGAACTTATCACTAGGGACTTATTAGGAACCTGTTACTAGGGACCTGTCAGGGACCTCTTGTTATTTATCGCCTGGGGAGGAGGGGGGGTGAGAGAATTTTGTTTGAATCATGATAAAATCTACCTGATCCCCCAATAAGGCTTCGTAACATTCTATTGATCCCCCACTCACTGGCTGTCAATTCTCAATAGTCCCCCTTTTCATTCGACGATCCCCCTCCCCCCCCTCCGTTCCCATATAAAGCCATGTAATACCCCAAAAAATCCCCCAACCTCCCCCACCCCCTCCTGGAGAGAAATAATAACTGGTCCCTTACCATTCATTTCCGAATATGTTTTTAAAATATGTTTCGCGATTTATTTTTTTGTCGTTGTTTTCATTTTTTCATTAAGTATAATTTGTACCTAGGCTCTGTCGTAGATCAAAAGTAGTTGAATTTTCTTATTTTATGAATACGTTGTCTGAAAAGCTAGATTGTGTTCTGAATGCATGAAATATCTTTCGCAGTGGTGATGCTTCCCTTACTAGTTTTGAATAGCTTCCCAGTGCTCTGCGATAAAATTTAGTCTTTAAATTATTCTGAACAGATGTTATCCGCCGACTTTTTGGCAATCTATTGTTTCGAGAGAATACTTTGATTGTTTCCAAATCGGCTGATTGTCTTACAAAGGTTACTGTTAAGTGTATAGGAATCGAAGCATCGGTTAGGCTACAAAGTTTAAATATCTCCCCCAATTTGTATGCAACGAAGTTACGCAAACAAATCACTGACCGTTAGCCAATCGATTCTTACCTTTAGAGCTGGAGACAACGCCAAAATATCTGTTTGATGGCATATGGCGATGTGTCCCAGAATGTGTTGGAAATTATTTTTGTTAGCCGAAGGTAGGTGAATAACAAGACGGCATGTCTGCTCTCGTTTTATTATAGGGATTTCTTTGTGTCTTTAGCCACTCGCAGTGTTTTCCTGTATAACTGCTACCTCATGACATAGATTCTGCAAAGTCGTTTACAAATTGATTTTAAGCGTGGAAGGAAAGGACTTCGTCAGGCAGAATTCGGGTCCTGTACAGAGACTGAACGGTGGCTAAGTAAGTCTGAGGTAAATATAGGACTCGCTTGATGATTTCTCAAAGATTCCCGCAAAATTTTGAATTTGGATTAGACCATGAAAAATGTAGAAGCTAATCTTTGAAATTATTTTAATGGTTGTTCGTTGTAAAAGACATTTGAATACACAAGGAAATTTTGTCGTATTCAATTTTTTTCGGATATTACACCGTTCTGGAAAATCCCCTCGGTTCAACTTTTAAAAATCGGCCCCATAATCTCATCGGGAAAAGTTTTTGACAGGTTCAGAACATTTACACACTATCATTATTACCTTTTTTAAGTCAGTGAACCTAGGAAGAATTTATTTTTAGCTTAAAGCATAAATTGTTTATTGAAGTTTTCCAGCCCACTCATTGTCGGATCACTAATGTCATCGAGTCAGTTTTGAAGGATAGCAAACTTCAATAACAGATGTCATAATTATAATGTGTAGGCCCGCTGAGTATACGTATATTGAATGTCAAAACAATCCTGCTTTTAAGTTTGACCTGTTTGCAGGTGTCGAGATACATCTGAATATTCTGTGCAGCCATAAAACATGAAGAAGAAATCCAGCTATTACTTTAAGGGATTTCGAAATGACTAGTTGAAACAAAGAGATGATTGGGCAAATTAGTGTTGCAAAAGTTGACGGCTCAAAAGACCGCGGATTTGGTTTAATTAGTCACTTGTAATTCTTGTTTTTGCCAAACAAACATGTTTTAAAACATGCTGAGGGGCAGTGAAAATTCGAAATTGCTGTTGGAAATTCATCCAATGTTACGGTTTATCATCTGTTACAATCTGTAGCCAGGTACTAAGCAAATTCCGTGTAAATCGCTCTAATTGCACTTAGAATGCCTCGCAGCTTCACCATAAATCGTGAATGGAGGCTCAGTGAATGATCTCCAATTAAGCTTTCAACGTTTTTTCCTGCGTAATGGAATATCATTAGACTACGGCTGGTGGTCTAGTAGAGTTTTCTAACCTGCGGACTCTCGCTCTTTAAACCCGTGCGCTAATAAATGTTCCAACCAATTGCTTTGCACGAACTGTGTTACTTAAGTCAATGCAACGCAGAAAGTCACATTTATCCGGGTATCAAACACATTTTTTTTCAGTTTTACCAGTTTTAACACAAGGCCGTCAAAATCAAAGCGATGTATCACACATAAAAACATCAATATCACCATCTCCAACAATAACGGCGCCAACGTCATCAATCGCATCGCCAATTAAAGACGACGAAGATTTAAACGCAAACCGAGAAGGAAACATTGTAAGTCCACGTGAGTTTAAAGGGCGATTTGCAATCACAAACATCGATTACAAACCCCAATATGCAAATGTCAAAAGTGACGAGTACAAAACTCTCAAAGACTCTCTCGAGAAAGCATTGGACAGCTCGTTAGAAAATACTGTTCCTGGTTATATCATGTGTGCAGTGCGCTGGTTCTATAAAGGAAGTGTGATCACAGACTTTGTTGTGTTTGTGAATGGAAATGAAAACGTCTCCCCTGAAGAGTTACAAAAGGCGATTGTCTCAGCTTCGTCCACGGGTTCGCTGGCAAATTTTAAGTTGAAGAATGTTGTTATAGAGTCACCGCAGGACCAAAGAAGTGGAGAAAATGAGGACAACAAAGGGTCTATGATCATGATCGAGCTGTGGATGATAATTACTTTCGGTGGTATAGTGATTGTTATTGTTCTTCTCTTCTTCATTCTTGGTCTTTTGGTAAGTAAAGGATGAGAGAGATCGATAATTTTTTTTATCAGCGTTTATTATAATAATGTATCAACCCTTTTACTCCATGATCTCATAAATAATTCTCCTTACTGCCTGCCTTACAGCTCTTATGATATTAGTTTAGAGAATTTGATATTAGATGCACAACCTAATCGACCCAATCCGGATAAATTGGCTCCTGGATATGGAATTTTTCGACAGGGCTCTCCAAAGTGGATGGATACGGAAACGCTAACTTTGCGTTTAAAAGTGAGAGGAAAGCACTTTGAAAAATTTTTTTTTAAACTTTCTTCTGTCCCTTTAATTTTTTGGTGTGAAAATTACGCCTATAGCATACAAACTATCAAGGGTGTATCAAAACGATACTGCCTCCGTTGTATGCAGTGTAGATTGGTTGTATGGACGCAAGGTCTGATACAACAGCACGAAAGCAATAATTTTCATTCCACTTGTTATAATATCATTTTATGATACCCAGCCAATTTCGTTGCGACAACGCCTCTAAAATCCTCATCACTACCACTTCGATCTTTGAACAAACTTGTTTTAGATAAGAAACAGATTGTTAAAGAAAGCCCTAACTCAAGAGAGACGTGTCACTGAAGACCTAAGACACCAACAACAGTTGCAGCAAGAGGGGACAAGGGAAACGTTGTCCATTGTGGCTGCGTCATCTACTGATGAACTTACGACCATGCTTGATAGCAAAAAGGAAGTAAAGGTGTAGTAACCTTTATCCGTGTGATTTTTGTCCCTAAAGAAGGAGTGACACATTCCTTGCCCTGGTGCTAGCATTCCTTTGTGTGCCTTCTGGTGGCCCCGCCTTCTTAAGAAACAGTACATTAAGGAAATTAGTTTTCTTCCGTTCTGGGCGTGCTAAAGTATGAGAATAAGTCTTAAGGCGGAGAGAAAAAATGAGTATAAAACTGTACCAAAGCATTCGTGACTTCTCAAGTACTTTGGATTTCAAAGGAATTATAAGATGATAAACCATTTTTTCCCGAGAGTGTCTGATAATCACGCTTAATAAAATGAGGAGCAAAATATTGCATGTAGTAAAGTAACAAAAGTGTGTATTGCTCCCTTAATAATTTTATCCTAATCCCCGAGCGGTTTGTCGTTAATCATCAGAAATACCAGAGTCGATCATTTTCCATCGGCACCTCAAGGTCAGCGGAAAGACTCATGGAGCTCTTGAAAGATTCTGATCAGGTGAAAACTGCCACAGGCGAACGAGCAGAACGTAACTCATCTACAGTTTTTTCAGGATCGGCTACTGTTCCCAGTGTCATATCAAACGTTTCAGCCCATGAGGTATGTAAAGTTCATATCATTCGTAGGGCTGGTGGGTGCACTTAAACCTCTTAATCCCTTAAAGTGACTTGAGTTCTAATTTCTCCTCACAGTATCACTGTTGAATCAAATGTAAAGGTCATGAGAATAAGGTAACTGATCTCTAATTGAGGAAGCTTCTGTTTGTCGAACAAATTCTCCTCGTCAGTGCCATTGGAAACGTAAACAGAATAGTATGGAGAAAATGCATATTGATGTTAGGGTGCAGGGGGTTAATGAAAAGTTTTCTTTCTTTTTTTGTCACTATCTTTCACATATATTTACTGGTAGAATGCTTATGTTCTAAAAGGTTGTTGTATGTCTCATGCCAAAACGGGCTTTCTCGCAGTATTTATGGAAGTTTTCCATCCTAAACTTGCGCCTCCGTTGTGTAAGTTCCCGGACTCAGTCAATTGGTACATCACCCGAGTTTCATGAAGTGATAACTTGATTTCAAAGATTCGATCCTTTACTACTCGTTTCATTTTATCTTTTGTGGTAAATTATTTTTTGCGCCATTTTTCAGGGTGAATTCAGCACTTCAAGCTCCCTAATTGATGACGTCACGATGTCAGGAGACCACACCCATCCAAGAAAGGTTCCTTTTGCAATGAGCAAACCGTTAATTTTCATCAGCCCTCCCAAGGAAAACACAGTGTCGACTGCTAAAGAGGTAAAATAAATGTTATGAGTTAGACTTAACTAATTTTTTACCGTCCCAAATTGGTCCCAAAATCAAACCAAATGCAATGTGTCTGAAACTATAGATTAAAATATCTGTTCTTAGGTGGGATGTGGAAAGGAATGATTCAGCTGTGATAAGGGTCCTGAATCCCGACTGTCATTATGTTGTGTTCTTGGGAGAAGCATTTTACTATTTCCGCTAAGCCTTTAACCCTTTACACATCAACATAATTGTGCTTATTCTCCATGAAACATTCATCAGCTATGAAACTGTAAGGAGATATTGAATGAAAGTCACTAGTAAGGGTTAAAAACTTAATTCGTACCTGTAATTTGCCAAGAACAACTTAACAAAACACTAAAATTAAGTCAAGAAGAGTAACAGCGCCTTTTGAAACTTCATATTACAGTACCAAGAAAAACTAGGCAGCTATGCGAGATCAGTCTAAAAACCCTTTCAATCCCAAGATCTCATTGGTAATTCTCCTTACTGTCTGCCATACAATTCTTATGATGTTAGTTCTGAGAATTTGGTATTGGGTCAACTAATAATCCCCTAACTTATATTACTCTTCATTCTCAACACTTGTCTATTTGATATTGTATTGATTTGGTAAGGAGAAATTTTGTCTTGGTCACTCATGGGAGTTGAATGGTTAAGCAGACTTTTTTTTATATATTTTCGTAGGATTGGCCTCAGGATGAAGAAACTCAGAAAGAAGGCGATGAATCTGAATTTACCAAATTAAAATATACTCCGGCGATACTTCAGCAGGTACAAGCGTTTGAACAAGGAACTATCAACACAAGCGACGAAGAAGAAAATGATAAAAATCAACTAATGAGAAGCGAGCCCAAAAAGCTGAGACATATTTCACTCAGCGCTACTGCATCACAACAAATGAAAACTTCCGAAGAGCGACGACGGAGAGAGCATGAGATTCGACCTTTAGGTGGAGTGATCAAGGTAGGTCTTCCTGCTTCCTAATCAGAAGTGGATATGAAAGGGGTTACGGTGCTGATACAATCACATTGGCCACGCTTAAAAATCCTATACCTTTATGACTCATAAAGGTATAGAAGTTCTTAGGTTGCGATTAAATCGCAGCCTATCACTTCGCGGTGATGGGCATCGTAGACCAACAGCTTTTCATTAAGTCGGGTAGAACAAAACCACCCTCTCATGGAGTCATATGCGTGTATACATGAGTGCGTAATCAACTTCAGTCACACTATAATATGATATAACTTTTATTTTTTAATGTATAGCGTACTGAGGCATTGAAGGAAATTTTCTGGTTTGAAGTGTGCCATACATATGGTAAGATGTAAGTTCGGAAAATTACAATGAGGAGCAAAAGTCTTGGTGCTCTCTGCTACATTTTGAATTTTTTGTATAACCGTCGATTATTTATCAACCTCTCTGCCTTATTTCAATGTTACCTGATGTAAATAGAATGGTTACTAATTTCCTACAACATTGCGAGGACTTTCAATGACGTATCGGAGATAAATTACAAGATTTCTGTTCATCATGTTGAGTGGAGGGTTGTTGGCCACCAAGTGAGGGAGGGGAGGGATGCCAACTTTTTTTGCCACTGAGTGTAGATCTGCAACGCATGATTACCTAGAATAAATATGTCTACTAATAACTGAAGTGTTGAAACGGCTTTAACGCTCCATCAATTAATCCGCATTTTTCCTGCGGAAACTGTACAGATACCAGGAAGTGGATTGAGTGGTGGAATTAATTTGAGCTTTTATGACATGTTAATAATGACAGCGTTTACCTTTTTTTTGCAGAGGTTTGCACTTCGCCCATCTGATACCGATAACAGTGCTACAGAATAATCTAACTGGTCTCGCTCCACGACTCGATAAGTGATAAACTCGTACTAAGTTTGACCAAAAGGAGCAGTGTAGGAATTGAAAAATGACGCATAAAATGGCGGTATGAAAACAAGTGTGACAAAAATAAACGAGGCGTACTCAGCTTTCTAACAGGATGGCACTTATAATTCTCCTATCCAGAGGCATGCTTTTTGAAAATTAAGCATATTTTTTTGGATTCTCTTATCAAATACTCTTTTTTTATTGAACACAGCATAAAGGATATTTCAATTCCGGCCACAATTGAATTTATCGCTGCAATTTAAAAGAATCCAGTTATGAAAGTGAGCCCATTTTCTATTTCTGGATAGCAGGCAAAGATTTGCTTCTCTAGAAAGCCCCTAACTTGCAAATTTGCTTTAATTTTGGTTGATGACCTGGCCGCACGAGTAAGGTGACTTTATGAAACATGCGCGAACCCACGGCCAGGTTACTAAAATGTTTTCAAAATGGCAGCGTTTTAGGAAAAATTTCAAGCATATCATTTGCACACAGTTTTTGAGGGTTATATGACTATTTGAAGACTAAATTCGCGGTAAGTGGAAATTTTGTAAACATACTTTTTAATGGGACAGAAAAATAGTGTGGGTTTCATAAGTATGCATCACAATTAAACCTAATATAAAACATTCAACATCACATCGAGAGTAACACCAGTCTTTAACTTTAATGATATGACCTACTCACATGACTACATTAGTATGATGAATATTTCCTCCGCTTTCTATGATGATAGAGTTTTCTGTTTGTAAGATTCTTATACAAAAGAGAAAAAAAAGCAAGCAAACACTAACTGTGTACAAACAACCATGTTCCTGGTTTTACATTGACGTAATTATTTTCCTTGATGTTATAATAGTGATAATAATAATGATAATAACTCTCTGAGGGGCTCTTCAGGGCCAATACAATCTAATTTAAAACAAACATAGTGTGTCAATAAACATAACGTTTAAAAATCCCAACTGACTAGAGACAGACTAGTTGACTATATACAATTGCAGCCACAGGGGGAGGGAGGAGGGAACTGAGAACAAATCTAGTGAGAAGCAGGGTGCAGGGCTTTAACTGGGACGACCAGATTACAAATCCCCCGCCCCAACTTATCGGCCACACTGCCTCCACAAATACACTGGTAATGAGAACCAGCAGACAGCATACCGGCCGAGCTAAGAGCGGGAGCCTTTTTCTAAATCGATTTACCATGAAACAGAGACGCCAAATACAAATAGGCATAAAACCCCTGTTGGCTGGCATCCTTTTTACAAGCAATGTATTTCTTAATTAAAAAGAGTTTTTATAGCTGGTAAATAGGCCTAATATCTAAGAAACCTCTTTAGCCTTTCATAAAATCAATTATCATGTCTACAAAACTCATCGACCTTCATCCAAATTAACGAATATTTACATTTTATTATGGCCTTTGCCGAGGTTTTGTTGGTTTTAAACTCTTGAAGAACATACTGACAGATTCCTAGCATCAAACTGGCAACAGTGTTTTGTACAGGACTGTACAAATTGTGATCGTGGGCTATTTCCGACACGCCCAAACCCTCCGTATGAAATGGTGGGTAAGTGCGAGGTCTTTGACGCGGACATGGTTTCCTATTCTATCCCAAAAGGAAAGATGTTGTTATAAGAAATATTTTGTCCTTAGCCTCATTTGAACGTTGAAAATCCGAAATGGTCTATCTATTATCAAATAACAGCGGAGATCCCGCACGCAGGGTATGCCTGTTTATTTCCTAAAGTTAATCTTAATTTAAGGTTTCAAATCTGTAGATGATTCATATTCCTAGATGAACATGCAACAGTAAATTGATGTTTACAGAAATTGCGGTCGTTTCGCCCTACGACTCACTCAGGTCACTTCGCTAACATTTTAGGTTATGTCATAACGTCTGTTTTTAGTTTTGTTTTCTTCGAAGTGGCGACAAATGAAATGTTGTACCGTGAACATACGGTCGATGAGAAGTTGCTCAAGTTCTGCCGATGGAACCGATCCGACAATAAACGTATTACAATACGTTATTAGCAAGGCGCTGCCCTGAGGCGTTGGCGTAACGACTCGTAGGCGAAATGACTGATCATCGTTTACATAGCAATTTATGATGTAAGCAATCTCTGTGAGTAGAACGTGTGTATATTGTTAAAACTGAGGCATAATAATCTCATGGAGCTTTTTCCACTATGCTGTGGCAGAAATGTCATGAAATGCTTAGAAAGCGCACCGCCTACTTTCCTACTCTAACTGAAGCCTCCGATCGAGAAAGACACCCAAATAGGGGAGTACCAACTCACTCCCGCCCCCCCTTCTCCCCCAACCGTTCACTAAGAGATTAAGTTAGGATTCAGAAGATACTGGATTATCATATGAATTTAACACAACAATGCAATCCTCACTGCTAACAGGTGTGGTCTTGGTCTCCTCCTTCTGGATTTTCTCGGGGAGATTCTTAGTCCTGCTTCGTCTTTTTCGGTACAACTCAAATTTGACCTCGGGTGCGTGCTCTTTGATGTATTTCCAATTCTGACGGATAACCTGTCAAAATTTTATTCACCTGCGGTGAAAAAACTATAATATTCTAATTTCCAAATAAGCTGGAAGATATTCTTGACAGTTTCAAGTTTCAGTGAGGAAGTTGTGCCTCTCTTAAGGTCTCACATAAACTCTCCGAAATGTTATAAGTTCAAAATAACGGCGTTTACTCTAATGTCGCTCAGTTTGCTATTCTTACTTGGGACCTGCACTAAAAGTCCGCAAACAAACTGCATATAGAGATTGGTCAACAAGCTCAGCTTCACGAATGTTGTATGCAATTTTGAGAGCAACTTCGACACGGGAAACCAACAGAAAAAGAAAGAAGGACAAAGATGGCTGGGAATGGAAAGGATTCATGTAGATTGACTATAAAGGACTCTCCGATTGAGGAAAAAACAAATTTAGCGAGCGATTACGAGCTGGGAATTTATGAATGAACTTACCACAATAAGGAAGAGTATCATCACTGCA
Organism: Pocillopora damicornis; assembly: GCF_964200805.1. Taxonomy (NCBI): domain Eukaryota; kingdom Metazoa; phylum Cnidaria; class Anthozoa; order Scleractinia; family Pocilloporidae; genus Pocillopora; species Pocillopora damicornis. The sequence goes on along the minus strand of NC_142679.1, from coordinate 13,974,529 downwards.
CAAATGGTTATCGCTGCCACCACAATCAAGCTTATTGTCAATTTGCTCCTCTCGTTCTCTTTATCCATCTCACTACTCTCAGTAGCAGTATTTCGTTTTTCGTGTATTCGCTTGGCATCAGGGAACGTCTTTTCATACGTGTCACTTTTTGTAAACGTTGTAAGTGTGTCTTGCAATTCTTTTCCTGTCGCGTTGGTGGCTGATGAAACCAAAAGATAGTACTCCACCTTCGCTAAGGTCCATCCGTCATTTGCTTTAGCGAGCGAAACGACCTCAAAATCCACGACGTCGTCTTTGTCTTGGTAGAATTCGTTAAGAGCATCTTCTATTGCTGTTTTTATTCTTCTGTACTCAGAATTGTTGTAATCAGTAAAGGTATCCTTCCATTCTACACCAGGCAACAGGAGGCTCATGTTCTGTCGAAGGTTCACGATCGACGCTTTTTCCATGCAAATGTCGAGGGCGTTGTCAAGTTCATTTTCGACTCTTTCTTTTCCAAGATCAGACTCAAATTCAAATTCGCAAAACGTTCCAGGGTTTCTGTGAATCTTCAAGAATTTTTTCACTTTAAAATCAGTAACGCCCGTCACGTTTTCAAGATCCTTTTTCAACAGACTTCTCACAGCCAAAGCCATTTCTTTATACTGAATGGTTTTCTTGTCCAAAGTAGTTTCGTTCCAAGTGATGTTTGTTCCATTGCATTTTACCTCAATTGTAATGCTTTGTTTTTCTGCAGGTTAGTTAAAACGATCGAAAAAGCTGGATCTTAGTAAAATTATTATCTTGTGACTTATAAATATACAATGAACCCACTATTTATTACACAAAACTGGCGCGTTTTATATAATTAAAGATTACATCAACAGATAACACAAAGGCTTTAGATGAGGTACAAACGCAGGACCAAAAAATAAAAAATGATCTTCATTTCGTCAGGGTACATATATTTTTTCTTATACCGTCCATTTTTGCCACAAATTTATGGACAAGAGAAGATTCCACATACAGACATGCTTTTAAAAAAAACCCGTTTGGTTCATGGAATTCAAAATTTACATAACATAGTGTTTCAATATGTAACAGTCATGATGGAGTAAGAAAAGATTCAAAGATTAGAATATTAATTTTCTAAAGTCAATCGAAAGCCTGTTTTCGACTGATGGTGAAACAAGTGATTCAATAACAAAGCCCTATTAATTATTAAGGCCCTTTTTCATTTCATTGACAAATTACCATAGGCCTAATTAAACACCTATTTGTGACTACGAAGAAAATAGTTAAAACAACTCACGCGATCGAATGAGTGAAATAGTTTAATCTACTGGCGTCAGCCATAAAAACATGTCCTTAGACAGTTTTTAAGTTTTTATTAAATTCGACAAGAGTAGCTCGAGGATACCTTCTTAAGTTACGATGTTAAGGTTGATTGGTAGAAGTTTCGAAATACTCCTCGTTGTAGGAAACTAACGGCTAGCGACGAAAAATTTAATTTTTCTCACTCGCAGAATTAGCATCACCCCGGCAACAACTATGTCATTTAAAGATCAAAATGGAACTGGTCCAAGAAATCGTGTTACCGCTACATAACTTTTATTTTCGTTCCGTTTCTACTATGAACTAATTCAGAGTTGAAGAGAGCAAAGATGGCCTTCTATTCCCGCAGTCATGGCTGCAAGATAGACAAGGAAGGTTCCTATGTTTAATAAAATCCTCGTTAAGCCAAAGTTAGATCAAGATAATACTAATAATCGAGAGGTTGTTTTTGAAGTTTAACCAATGAATCCAATTCATTTGAATATCCCAATTATTACCCACCTAGTCAACCCTATTTTAATAACTGTTTGAAGACGTTGATGTCACTTTCAAGGATGGTTTTTTTGTGTAATAGTTTGAATTAGTTTAGATCCATGTAATCATCAAGTTTTAAATCCCTTAGACATGTTACCGAGCGAAAGTTATTCGCCCAAGAGCTCATTTAACGGAGAGTTTAACGCGATGAATATACCGTACATAAAATAATAACAAAAATGCCTCTTCATCGAAACAGCCTGAAACTTACCGAGTTAATTCCAAGTTTTATCGAGGAACAGATATTTGAATTCAGCTACAAAATCGACCGTTGGTTTTCTTGGCAATAGCGGTTTTATAGTTAAATGGGAAAGCGAAAGTCTATCGAACGACGAATAGAACGTCAGAGTTATTGGAACGCCAATACACCTTACCTGACATCCAAACTGTAGCTGCAAGCATGGTCATTATTACTGTCACATAGCTTACAATTTTCAGCGATGCTTCCTTGGAAGCCATCACGAGGTTTTTCCGATAAAGCAGTTAAGGCGACAACTTGACCTAGGGATACAAATTTTGTGGACCCTACTTCAACTTGTTGAAGCTGCATCTGGTTACGTTTTGACAGTCTGAAGATGTTTTCCCCTCGGGTTGCATAAAGTAGTTATTAACGATGCTAATAGATTTATGTGAAAGCTTTTGTTTTGAGACGTTCTCTCTTGTCAGGCCACGCAGATGTTTCATACCTTTATTTTTTTATTTAGTGTTTTCATCCTCCTTTCCAATCCAACATCTCACTCAGTTGGTTGAAAAAATGGTTGAGAAAGATATGGGTACCGGATGAACTCATTCGTAATCTCGCGTTACTCAAAGATACTGTAATTAATTCTCTTAGAACTGTCTCGAAGAGTTTGTGAAGCATTGCAAAATTGTCTGTTTTTCAGCTGGAATTGGCTGATAATGTTTTCTCTGTGCTAATTATGAATGGCGCCCTTGTAACTAGTTTTAACAAAGGCTTTCGTTTATTTGTAATACTTGTATCTTTAACTTTTTTTCCCCTCAAACAAAAACATGACTGTTTATATTCATACTTTGCCTAAAAGCATCATCCCTTAGTTGGCAACTTTTTCGCCCAACTATCACACTTCGTCTCTAAGTTTTTACGGGCTCTTGCTTCATAATGTTTAATTTAAAAGTCTTTCGTATGTTTATAATACTTACTCCCCTAAGCTATTTCCTCCGCAAACCAAATTATGGCTTTTTATATTCATACTTTGCCTAAAATCTTTCATTCCTACGGGCTATTGTTTCATAATGTGCGATTTCATATAGTCTTTCGTATGTTTGTAATGCTTGTGCCCTTAAGCTTTCTGCTCCTCAAACCAACACATGTCTGTTTACATTTATACTTGGCCTAAAAGTGTTCATCCCTTTGTTGAGCAATGTTCGCCCATCTATCACCGTGAGATCGTTAGCGCCTATATATTACACGCCTTAACGCGTGTAATTTATTCGAAATGCTCTTGCGGCTTCGGCGGTTTAAAATTCGTCGTCTTGGCAGGACCGTTATTCAGTTCGCTTTAATTCACTTGGAAACACAACTGCAGTATACAGTGCAGTTTATGTATCCATTTCCATATCTAGGTTTTGTTTCGCTTTCGGCGCGGGCTTTTCTTCAATGTAACGTTGGTTTATGCGTATATTTCTTTCAGTAGTTTAACCGCACGCTACGCTAAGGTATCGCTCTACCGCAAGGTATCTTTGCACTGCTTGTCAAGTCAATACAGATTAAACGCGTATTAAAATGTCATTCCTGGTGTCAGCATCGAATCCGCTATGTTGGCAGTTATAATTACCTTCGCCATTTAGTTCTTTCGGGCTGCACGATTTAATAGTCTTTACTATACTTGTGCCTTTAAGCTTTAAGTCTATACTTGTGCCTTTAAGCTTTTTGTAGCCCAAACCAAACCGATGACTTTTTATATTCCCACTTTACTTGAAAGTGTTCATCACTTTGTTCAGCAATTTTCGCCCAGATAACTATTAGGGACCGGTCATTATTTATCGCCTGGGGGGGGGGGGGGGGGGGGTCGGAGTATTTTTGTTGTCACATCGGAGCATTTACCTGATCCCCCCGTAGAGTATCTAGTTTTTTAGAGATCCCCCCTTATCGGTAGTGGAAAGTTTCATGATCCCCCCCCCTTTTCTCCCAGCCACCGCCAAATAACTTTTTGAATATGCAAGTGATATTTTAATAGTGGTACTTACGTCTCATGGACCTTGAACCACAACGGTAAATATTTGCTCGTCAGATACGAACTGAATTGTCGAGGAAGTGCCAATCTCAGGCTGTTCATCCAAATCCACGAAAACATAGTCATCGTCGCTCTCTGCCTCTCCACTTTCGGATTCTTCATCCTCGGATTCCACGTCATCTTCATCACTCGACAGTTCTTCTGTTATCACAGTCTCTTTATTCTGTCGGTAATAGTGACATCGAATGGCCTTCACTTTGTCAAGTTTCCGACCCACAGTCGTCAAACCATGCTTGTTGAGATACAGGTCTAGTTCTCTTACCCGCAACTTTTCAACTTTGCCACCCTCGATGAGGTTATCCCATTGAAAGTCCTTGTACGTTCGTTCGGCCTCTTGCCTTCTTCGCTCCTGAGCTGCTCTTGTTCTGATGTCCTTTCGGCTCTCAATATCCTTCAAATGATTAACATATGCAATGACGTGCTTCTCTTCCACATTATATTTTGAGCAGAAGCTCTTCATGGTATCCTGATCGTTTCTGATACTGTCAGAATGTTCCTCGTACAGATCTTTAATACATTTTCTTGGAAGGTAATCATCTGGTGTCCTTTTTTTTTGGTCTGATCCCCCCCATTATGCTTGTCAATTACGGCTGATCCCCCCTAAAGGTCTTCAAAAAACCATGTGATCCCCCCCTAAATACTCCGACCCCCCCCCCCCCCCCCCCCCAGGCGATAAAAAATGACCGGTCGCTAATTTCGGCTTTTATTTCTCACGGGCTTTTGTTTCATAATATATAATTTTATATGCGTGAGCTACATATCGACAACCTAAGGGCCAGGTCTTAAAATTGCAACTTCTTCTAGCTAAAAAAAAAATTAACTAATCGCTCAAAACATTTTTAATGCTGACAAAGATTTAGGAAAATGCATTTTTCTTACACAAAATCGTCTTCTTACTGTGTGACTTGGAATCAAAGGTTTCACATAAGAAATCATTCCATTTTACGGGAAAGGCCCGTGACTAATTTTAAGATGTCAGTGAATGTTTGATTGTCAAGTTTTAATCATCGTGGCCTGATAACAGTAATCATCCTAAAGGGCATCAGTTTGAGAGTCTATCTGTAAGTTGCAAGTTATTTAAAGGTGGAGAGTAAGCTCTACCTTACACTCAAGTTATGAGAGTTGGAGTCAATTGCAAATTCTGAAAGCATTTGACAAACTCTATCAGAAAATCTGTATAAACTTATTTTGGACTAAGAGCTGAAAAATTTTCTACAACCCCATTCCTCTTTTCATAGTCGGATATTACCAGAATGCAATCTTGGGGACATAAAATTCTTCGTAACTTGACATTGAACGGGGAGGGGAAGCAGAAAAAATACCAATAGCAGACTTTTGTGACCCTTTTAACCAGGGTTGTTGTTTGCGTCTTGCGTGATGAAACGTCACTTTCAGGAGACGCTTCAATTATAAATTATCGATTTGTTTCAGGTGTGACCCATTACAGAGTTTCTATGAGAGATTGAATAGCAAACAAAAATTTTTTTTTACTGGAGTGGTTTGGACACTCTTCAAGATATAAATGACCTTCATTTATTTGTAAGAACACTTAATCAAAATAGTGTTCGTCATGTAAGCGTCAGAGCTGAAAAACGACCAAGCATGTCACGAAATTGCTTTTGATCGTAAATTAAAATGGCGGTCGTTTTGAAAACAGTCAACATGATGATATTCTCTGTCCACACAAGTTTTCATCACATCAGCAAATTTAGGCCGATTTCTACTGTGTAGACCTTCCCCTCTTCATTACAAATATCGACTTACCTGAAGCGCGATCTGGACAAACTGTATCTATGCAATGGAGATGCTAAAAGCTTCTAACATGATTTCTATTTGTGCCCTAAGATGAAAATGTGTTATTCTAACGATATTTCGTGCTCTCTCTCACAGGGATTTCTACAGCGAACCTTTATAGTACATTTAAGCTAGATCGCAAAACTAAGCCACTTTTCAAACTTCATCGATTTTCCGCGTTAGCCTGGAAATGTTGGTGACACGTTTCGGCCTTTTTAAGCTCTGTCATCCCTAGCAAGGTTACTTGTTTTTCCTCAAATCATGTACTAGTTTTTTTACCTCGTCGAAACACATTATGTAAAGGCTGATAATTATGCACATGCATATATCTCTCTTTAACTTTAAAGCTACTACAACTAACTTAGGCTTTGTAGACTTACGACTGCCTTTGACGTTGCAGACATTTATACAGATTCCATAGGAGAATGACTTTGCTCCACAAAAGTATAAATACATTTATTGTTATGGCTGAGAAGTGTACTCTTCAGTCCAAAGTTCTGTATAAGGTTGTTACTGTCAATTTCTGTGCAAACTGTAATTAGCTAAGCTGCAGTTTCTCCTGGAGATGGAATTGACACCTGTCTTCTCTTTTCCTGAGCAGTCTGGTTTCGATGGCAGAACTGAAAAAGATGTGATTCTTCAAGTAAGATTCTGCATTATTCTGAAGGTTAAAAGGTGATTCAAAGCCTTTTCCTCATTTTAAACAGTAGATACTTTTGGGTCGATTCTACCCCATATGTTCATTATTTCCTTGAAGGTTGCACATCAAACAATTGTTCACTACGTTATCAACGAGTTTCGATTAAAAAAAAAAAAGTATCATGTCAACAAGCAATGTTCCATTATGATATTTGAGATAAACAATAAGAGTGAGAGCGAAAGAGGAATCACAGCAAAAAAAACTAGCGTTCACCGAACGGAAAACAAAGATTGAATTCACGGAAAACGCGGCTTTTTGTAAACTTTTACCCATGTTTTGCGTACGGAAAATCCAACGTTTTCCGTGCGTTTTCGCATCGGTGAATCCCAGTATTCGTCCATTATAAGGTAGTTTTCCTTCGCGGTAAATGCAAGTAAACAAATCATCTTCCGACATCAACCACTCGGCTAACTCACTGCAAACAGCTTGTTTTTCTTTTGTTCATTGGCATTTTCCCCGTATGCAACAACGTATTCACCGGAGTTAGCGGCTGGAAACACGCATTTTCCTGGAAGATTAATGTGTGTAAATGCAGGAAAAAGCAGTGATTTCCTGTGTTTGCCGTTCGTACAACGCATAGAAAATGTCATGTTTTCTTCTGTTCGGAACCATTTTTCGCACGGTTAACGAAATGTTCACAAGAGTTTTCCAATCGAAAGCATGCATTTTCCAACATTTCTTCCCAAAGGTGAATTCGAGCAAGTTCGATGAAACACATTTTCCGATTGCCCTACTTTTAAGATTCAAATTATCAATAGTTTGAATGCATTTGTGTTATGTGAACTTGCCTTTTTAAAGACAATTGCTTTAGTTATGATAAGCAACGAAAGAAAAGCCAGCGCTTTGAGCACTATCGACCAAATAGACAGAGAGTCACTTTTCTCTTCGTACGTATCGTCTCCACCCACTTGAAACTCATTTGTTTTCAGGTTTGTGTGTGCCTGCGATCTTGGTGCAGAGGATAACTGTTGGTTACCTGCGGTGGACTGTGTTCCCGATACTGAACCATCTGTGGAGGACTGCGCACCAGATTGCGAAGCCCCTGTCGAAGACTGTGCTAACGATGATGAAGCACCTGTGGTAGACCATTTGTTACCGTTTGAGGACTGTGTCGTTGATGTCGAAGCCCCTGATGTGGATTGTGCTTGACCTAAGGTGAACTGTGTTTCCGATACTGATGATGTCGGCCAAGCTGCTATTGGCCTGGACTGACAGGGGTCCTGAAGTTTGGAAGGCTTCATCATTTCTCAGATTTTTTGAATTTTTTTTACCTTAGGGAGCTATGTTCATAATTACCTTAACCTTTTACCTCTTAATATCGGTATCCATATTCTCCCTTCCCTTCTTCATACATTTCCTAAGCTGCTTACAAGGAGAATTTGTTTAACAATCAAGAGGTCCTTTAGTTCATGATCATTTTCATTATTATCATGATCTTCATGTGTGATTCAGTGATATTGTGAGGAGAAATTAGATGCATGGCACTCTAAAGGTCAAAGGGTATATTGTAATTTAACTGTCGTTCAGAGTCATTGTTATGACCCAAAATTCACTCCTTCAATCTATCAGTTTTTCACTCCTTCCTTTCATTCCTGTTAACTGTTTGTTAAGTCCGCTGACCAGCGCATGAGACATTCGTATAATCAGTTCCCGTGTGAAACTCAATTGATGAATGAGAATTGTCAAAATTGGCTGCTGAGAAATAACCCGTTTTTCAATGATATATTTGAGCGCAATAAATTTTACTGGTGGATGGAAATAGGCTGAATTAAGACTGCGGCATATATTGCGCATATTAGACGCTTGCATAAATATTCGACTGGAGGGCGATAAGTCGTATTACAGTTCAGTATTTTTAGGGCTTCTGCACAAACCTTGTTGATCCCGAATTTAATTATTGGACTGCCTAAAAGCTCAAAATCGATTAATTGTACTTTAGAATGAATAAACTCACTTTTTCCAAAAACAGGAACAGGAAACACAAACGCTGTTGTTCGGCAGTTGGTTTCTTAAATTCTGATTACGGCGCACTAAATGGGTACACTCACACTTTATGAGGTGATAACTTGATTTCAAAGATTCGATCCTTTATTATTCGTTTCATTTTATCTTTTGTGGTAAATTATTTTTTGCGCCATTTTTTCAGGGTGAATTCAGCACTTCAAGCTCCCTTATTGATGACGTCACGATGTCAGGAGACCACACCTATCCAAGAAAGGTTCCTTTTGCAATGAGCAAACCGTTAATTTTCATCAGCCCTCCCAAGGAAAACACAGTGTCGACTGCTAAAGAGGTAAAATGCGTTGTACGAACGGCAAACACAGGAAATCATTGCGTTTTCTTGCATTTACACACATTAAACTTCCAGGAAAATGCGTGTTTTCAGCCGCTAATGTTACGAGTTAGACTTAACTAATTTTTTACCGTCTCAAGTTGGTCCCAAAATCAAACCAAATGCAATGGGTCTGAAACTATAGGTGGGACTTGGAAAGGGATGATTCAGCTGTGATAAGGGTCCTGAATCCCGACTGTCATTATGTTGTGTTCTTGGGAGAAGCACTTTACTATTTCCGCTAAGCCTTTAACCTTTTACACACCAACATGATTGTGCTTATTCTCCATGAAACATTCATCAGCTATGAAACTGTAAGGAGATATTGAATGAAAGTCACTAGTAAGGGTTAAAAACTTAATGCGTACCTGTAATTTGCCAAGAACAACTAAACAAAACACTAAAATTAAGTCAAGAAGAGTAACAGCGCCTTTTGAAACTTCATATTACAGTACCAAGAAAAACTAGGCAGCTATGCGAGATCAGTCTAAAAACCCTTTCAATCCCAAGATCTCATTGGTAATTCTCCTTACTGTCTGCCATACAATTCTTATGATGTTAGTTCTGAGAATTTGGTATTGGGTCAACTAATAATCCCCTAACTTATATTACTCTTCATTCTCAACACTTGTCTATTTGATATTGTATTGATTTGGTAAGGAGAAATTTTGTCTTGGTCACTCATGGGAGTTGAAGGGTTAAGCAGACTTTTTTTATATATATTTTCGTAGGATTGGCCTCAGGATGAAGAAACTCAGAAAGAAGGCGATGAATCTGAATTTACCAAATTAAAATATACTCCGGCGATACTTCAGCATGTACAAGCGTTTGAACAAGGAACTATCAACACAAGCGACGAAGAAGAAAATGATAAAAACAAACTAATGAGAAGCGAGCCCAAAAAGCTGAGACATATTTCACTCAGCGCTACTGCATCACAACAAATGAAAACTTCCGAAGAGCGACGACGGAGAGAGCATGAGATTCGACCTTTAGGTGGAGTGATCAAGGTAGGTCTTCCTGCTTCCTAATCAGATGTGGATATGAAAGGGGTTACGGTGCTGATACAATCACATTGGCCACGCTTAAAAATCCTATACCTTTATGACTCATAAAGGTATAGAAGTTCTTAGGTTGCGATTAAATCGCAGCCTATCACTTCGCGGTGATGGGCATCGTAGACCAACAGCTTTTCATTAAGTCGGGTAGAACAAAACCACCTTCTCATGGAGTCATATGCATGTATACATGAGTGCGTAATCAACTTCAGTCACACTATAATATGATATAACTTTTATTTTTTAATGTATAGCGTACTGAGGCACTGAAGGAAATTTTCTGGTTTGTAGTGTGCCATACATGTGGTAAGATGTAAGTTCGGAAAATTACAATGAGGGGCAAAAGTCTTGGTGCTCTCTGCTACATTTTGAATTTTTTGTATAACCGTCAGTTATTTATCAACCTCTCTGCCTTATTTCAATGTTACCTGATGTAAACAGAATGGTTACTAATTTCCTACAACATTGCGAGGACTTTCAATGACGTATCGGAGATAAATTACAAGATTTCTGTTCATCATGTTGAGTGGAGGGTTGTTGGCCACCAAGTGAGGGAGGGGAGGGATGCCAACTTTTTTTGCCACTGAGTGTAGATCTGCAACGCATGATTACCTAGAATAAATATGTCTACTAATAACTGAAGTGTTGAAACGGCTTTAACGCTCCATCAATTAATCCGCATTTTTCCTGCGGAAACTGTACAGATACCAGGAAGTGGATTGAGTGGTGGAATTAATTTGAGCTTTTATGACATGTTAATAATGAGAGCGTTTACCTTTTTTTCGCAGAGGTTTGCACTTCGCCCATCTGATACCGATAACAGTGCTACAGAATAATCTAACTGGTCTCGTTCCACGACTCGATAAGTGATAAACTCGAACTAAGTTTGACCAAAAGGAGCAGTGTAGGAATTGAAAAATAACGCATAAAATGGCGGTATGAAAACAAGTGTGACAAAATAAACGAGGCGTACTCAGCTTTCTAACAGGATGGCACTTATAATTCTCCTATCCAGAGGCATGCTTTTTGAAAATTAGGCATATTTTTTTGGATTCTCTTATCAAATACTCTTTTTTTTATTGAACACAGCATAAAGGATATTTCAATTCCGGCCACAATTGAATTTATCGCTGCAATTTAAAAGAATCCAGTTATGAAAGTGAGCCCATTTTCTATTTCTGGATAGCAGGCAAAGATTTGCTTCTCTAGAAAGCCCCTAACTTGCAAATTTGCTTTAATTTTGGTTGATGACCTGGCCGCACGAGTAAGGTGACTTTATGAGACATGCGCGAACCCACGGCCAGGTTACTAAAAGGTTTAAAAATGGCAGCGTTTTAGGAAAAATTTCATGCATATTATTTGTACACAGTTTTTGAGGCTTATATGACTATTTGAAGTCTAAATTCGCGGTAAGTGGAAATTTTGTAAACATACTTTTTAATGGGACAGAAAAATAGTGTGGGTTTCATAAATATGCATCACAATTAAACCTAATATAAAACATTCAACATCACATCAAGACTTCGATAAATACAAACTTTAATGATACGACCTACTCACATGACTATATTAATTTGATGAATATTTCCTCCGCTTACTATGATGATAGAGTTTTCTATTTGTAAGATTCTCATACAAAAGAGAAAAAAAAGCAAGCAAACACTAACTGTGTACAAACAACCATGTTCCTCGTTTTACATTGACGTAATTATTTTCCTTGATGTTATAATAGTGATAATAATAATAATGATAATAACTCTCTGAGGGGCTCTTCCGGGCCAATACAATCTAATTTAAAACAAACATAGTGTGTCAATAAACATAGCGTTTAAAAATCCCAACTGACTAGAGACAGACTAGTTGACTATATACAATTGCAGCCACAGGGGGAGGGAGGGGGGAACTGAGAACAAATCCAGTGAGAAACAGGGTGCAGGGCTTTAACCGGGACGACCAGATTACAAATCCCCCGCCCCAACCTCTCGGCCACACTGCCTCCACATATACACTGGTAATGAGAACCAGCAGACAGCATACCGGCCGAGCTAAGAGCGGGAGCCATTTTCTAAATCGATTAACCATGAAACAGAGACGCCAAATACAAATAAGCATAAAACCCCTGTTAGCTGGCATCATTTTTACAAGCAATGTATTTCTTAATTAAAAAGAGTTTTTATAGCTGGTAAATAGGCCTAATATCTAAGAAACCTCTTTAGCCTTTCATAAAATCAATTATCATGTCTACAAAACTCATCGACCTTCATCCAAATTAACGAATATTTACATTTTATTATGACCTTTGCCGAGGTTTTGTTGGTTTTAAACTCTTGAAGAACATACTGACAGATTCCTAGCATCAAACTGGCAACAGTGTAATGCACAGGACTGTACAAATTGGGATCGTGGGCTATTTCCCACACGCCCAAACCCTTCGTATGAAATGGTAGGTAAGTGCGAGGTCTTTGATGTGGACATGGTTTCCTATTCTATCCCAAAAGGAAAGATGTTGTCATAAGAAATATTTTGTCCTTAGCCTCATTTGAACGTTGAAAATCCGAAATGGTCTATCTATTATCAAATAACAGCGGAGATCCCGCACGCAGGGTATGCCTGTTTACTTCCTAAAGTTAATCTTAATTTAAGGTTTCAAATCCGTAGATGATTCATATTCCTAGATGAAAATGCAACAGTAAATTGCTGTTTACAGAAATTACAGTCGTTTCGCCCTACGACTCTTTCAGGTCACTTCGCTAACATTTTAGGTTATGTCATAACGTCTGTTTTTAGTTTTGTTTTCTTCGAAGTGGCGACAAATGAAATGTTGTACCGTGAACATACGGTCAATAAGAAGTTGCTCAAGTTCTGCCGATGGAACCGATCCGACAATAAACGTATTACAATATGTTATTAGCAAGGCGCTACCCTGAGGCGTTGACGTAACGACTCGTAGGCGAAATGACTGATCATCGTTTACATAGCAATTTATGATGTAAGCAATCTCTGTGAGTAGAACGTGTGTATATTGTTAAAACTGAGGCATAATAATCTCATGGAGCTTTTTCCACTATGCTGTGGCAGAAATGTCATGAAATGCTTAGAAAGCGCACCGCCTACTTTCCTACTCTAACTGAAGCCTCCGATCGAGAAAGACACCCAAATAGGGGAGTACCAACTCACTCCCGCCCCCCCTTCTCCCCCAACCGTTCACTAAGAGATTAAGTTAGGATTCAGAAGATACTGGATTATCATATGAATTTAACACAACAATGCAATCCTCACTGCTAACAGGTGTGGTCTTGGTCTCCTCCTTCTGGATTTTCTTGGGGAGATTCTTAGTCCTGCTTCGTCTTTTTCGGTACATTTCAAATTTGACCTCGGGTGCGTGCTCTTTGATGTATTTCCAATTCTGACGGATAACCTGTCAAAATTTTATTCAAAAATCGGTTCCAATTTATTGAAAAAACTATAATATTCTAACTTCCAAATAAGCCGGAAGATATTCTTGACTGTTTCAAGTTTCAGTGAGGAAGTTGTGCCTCTCTTAAGGTCTCACATAAACTCTCCGAAATGTTATAAGTTCAAAATGACAGCGTTTACTCTAATGTCGCTCAGTTTGCTATTCTTACTTGGGCTGCACTTAAAGTCCGCAAACAAACTGCATATAGAGAGTGGTCAACAAGCTCAGCTTCACGAATGTTTGATGCAATTTTGAGAGCAACTTCGACACGGGAAACCAACAGAAAAAGAAAGAAGGACAAAGATGGCTGGGAATGGAAAGGATTCATATAGATTGACTAGAAAGGACTCTCCGATTGAGGAAAAAACAAATTTAGCGAGCGATTACGAGCTGGGAATTTATGAATGAACTTACCACAATAAGGAATAGTATCATCACTGCACAAATGGTTATCGCTGCCACCACAATCAAGCTTATTGTCAATTTGCTCCTCTCGTTCTCTTTATCCATCTCACTACTCTCAGTAGCAGTATTTCGTTTTTCGTGTATTCGCTTGGCATCAGGGAACGTCTTTTCATACGTGTCACTTTTTGTAAACGTTGTAAGTGTGTCTTGCAATTCTTTTCTTGTCGCGTTGGTGGCTGATGAAACCAAAAGATAGTACTCCACCTTCGCTAAGGTCCATCCGTCATTTGCTTTAGCGAGCGAAACGACCTCAAAATCCACGACGTCGTCTTTGTCTTGGTAGAATTCGTTAAGAGCATCTTCTATTGCTGTTTTTATTCTTCTGTACTTAGAATTGTTGTAATCAGCAAAGGGATCCTTCCATTCTACACCAGGCAACAGGAGGCTCATGTTCTGTCGAAGGTTCAAGATCGACGCTTTTTCCATGCAAATGTCGAGGGCGTTGTCAAGTTCATTTTCGACTCTTTCTTTTCCAAGATCGGACTTAAATTCAAATTCGCAAAACGTTCCAGGGTTTCTGTGAATCTTCAAGAATTTTTTCACTTTAAAATCAGTAACGCCCGTTACGTTTTCAAGATCCTTTTTCAACAGACTTCTCTCAGCCAAAGCCATTTCTTTATACTGCATGGTTTTCTTGTCCAAAGTAGTTTCGTTCCAAGTGATGTTTGTTCCATTGCATTTTACCTCAATTGTAATGCTTTGTCTTTCTGCAGGTTAGTTAAAACGATCGAAAAAGCTGGATCTTAGTAAAATTATTATCTTGTGACTTATAAATATACAATGAACCCACTATATATTACACAAAACTAGCGCGTTTTATATAATTAAAGATTACATCAACAGATAACACAAAGGCTTTAGATGAGGTACAAACGCAGGACCAAAAAATAAAAAATGATCTTCATTTCGTCAGGGTATATACATTTTTTCTTATGCCGTCCATTTTTGCCACAAATTTAGGGACACGAGAAGATTCCACATACAGACATGCTTTTAAAAAAAACCCGTTTGGTTCATGGAATTCAAAATTTACATAACATAGTGTTTCAATATGTAACAGTCATAATAGAGTGAGAAAAGATTCAAAGAGTAGAATATTAGTTTTCTAAAGTCAATCGAAAGCCTGTTTTCGACTGATGGTGAAACAAGTGATTCAACAACAAAGCCCTATTAATTATTAAGGCCCTTTCTCATTTCATTGACAAATTACCATAGGCCTAATTAAACACCTATTTGTGACTACGAAGAAAATAGTTAAAACAACTCGCGCGATCGAATGAGTGAAATAGTTTAATCTACTGGCGTCAGCCATAAAAACATGTCCTCAGGCAGTTTTTAAATTTTTATTAAATTCGACAAGAGTAGCTCGAGGATACCTTCTTAAGTTACGATGTTAAGGTTGATTGGTAGAAGTTTCGAAATACTCCTCGTTGTAGGAAACTAACGGCTAGCGACGAAAAATTTTAATTTTTCTCACTCGCAGAATTAGCATCACCCCGGCAACAACTATGTCATTTAAAGATCAAAATGGAACTGGTCCAAGAAATCGTGTTACCGCTAGATAACTTTTATTTTCGTTCCGTTTCTTCTATGAACTAATTCAGAGTTGAAGAGAGCAAAGATGGCCTTCTATTCCCGCAGTCATGGCTGCAAGATAGACAAGGAAGGTTCCTATGTTTAATAAAATCCTCGTTAAGCCAAAGTTAGATCAAGATAATAATAATAATCGAGAGGTTGTTTTTGAAGTTTAACCAATGAATCCAATTCATTTGAATATCCCAATTATTACCCACCTAGTCAACCCTATTTTAATAACTGTTTGAAGACGTTGATGTCACTTTCAAGGATGGTTTTTTGTGTAATAGTTTGAATTAGTTTAGATCCATGTAATCATCAAGTTTTAAATCCCTTAGACATGTTACCAAGCGAAAGTTATTCGCCCAAGAGCTCATTTAACGGAGAGTTTAACGCGATGAATATACCGTACATAAAATAATAACAAAAAATGCCTCTTCATCGAAACAGCCTGAAATTTACCGAGTTAATTCCAAGTTTTATCGAGGAACAGATATTTGAATTCAACTACAAAATCGACCGTTGGTTTTCTTGGCAATAGCGGTTTTATAGTTAAATGGGAAAGCGAAAGTCTATCGAACGACGAATAGAACGTCAGAGTTATTGGCACGCCAATACACCTTACCTGACATCCAAACTGTAGCTGCAAGCATGGTCATTATTACTGTCACATAGCTTACAATTTTCAGCGATGCTTCCTTGGAAGCCATCACGAGGTTTTTCCGATAAAGCAGTTAAGGCGACAACTTGACCTAGGAATACAAATTTTGTGGACCCTACTTCAACTTGTTGAAGCTGCATCTGGTTACGTTTTGACAGTCTGAAGATGTTTTCCCCTCGGATTGCATAAAGTAGTTATTAACGATGCTAATAGATTTATGTGAAAGCTTTTGTTTTGAGACGTTCTCTCTTGTCAGGCCACGCAGATGTTTCATACCTTTATTTTTTTATTTAGTGTTTTCATCCTCCTTTCCTATCCAACATCTCACTCAGTTGGTTGAAAAAATGGTTGAGAAAGATATGGGTACCGGATGAACTCATTCGTAATCTCGCGTTACTCAAAGAAGATACTGTAATTAATTCTCTTAGAACTGTCTCGAAGAGTTTGTGAAGCATTGCAAAATTGTCTGTTTTTCAGCTGGAATTGGCTGATAATGTTTTCTCTGTGCTAATTATGAATGGCGCCCTTGTAACTAGTTTTAACAAAGGCTTTCGTTTATTTGTAATACTTGTATCTTTAACTTTTTTTCCCCTCAAACAAAAACATGACTGTTTATATTCATACCTGCCTAAAAGCATCATCCCTTAGTTGGCAACTTTTTCGCCCAACTATCACACTTCGTCTCTAAGTTTTTACGGGCTCTTGCTTCATAATGTTTAATTTAAAAGTCTTTCGTATGTTTATAATACTTACTCCCCTAAGCTATTTCCTCCGCAAACCAAATTATGGCTTTTTATATTCATAGTTTGCCTAAAATCTTTCATTCCTACGGGCTATTGTTTCATAATGTATGATTTCATATAGTCTTTCGTATGTTTGTAATGCTTGTGCCCTTAAGCTTTCTGCTCCTCAAACCAACACATGTCTGTTTACATTTATACTTGGCCTAAAAGTGTTCATCCCTTTGTTGAGCAATGTTCGCCCATCTATCACCGTAAGATCGATAAGATATATTACACGCCTTAACGCGTGTAATTTATTCGAAATGCTCTCGCGGCTTCAGCAGTTTAAAATTTGTCGTCTTGGCAGGACCGTTATTCAGTTCGCTTCAATTCACTTGGAAACACAACTGCAGTATACAGTGCAGTTCATGTATCCATTTCCATATCTAGGTTTTGTTTCGCTTTCGGCGCGGGCTTTTCTTCAATGTAACGTTGGTTTATGCGTATATTTCTTTCAGTAGTTTAACCGCACGCTACGCTAAGGTATCGCTCTACCGCAAGGTATCTTTGCACTGCTTGTCAAGTCAATACAGATTAAACGCGTATTAAAATGTCATTCCTGGTGTCAGCATCGAATCCGCTATGTTGGCAGTTATAATTACCTTCGCCATTTAGTTCTTTCGGGCTGCACGATTTAATAGTCTCTACTATACTTGTGCCTTTAAGCTTTGAGTCTATAATTGTGCCTTTAAGCTTTTTGTACCCCAAACCAAACCGATGACTTTTTATATTCCCACTTTACTTGAAAGTGTTCATCACTTTGTTCAGCAATTTTCGCCCAGATAACTAATTTCGGCTTTTATTTCTCACGGGCTTTTGTTTCATAATATATAATTTTATATGCGTGAGCTACATATCGACAACCTTAGGGCTAGGTCTTAAAATTGCAACTTCTTCTAGCTAAAAAAAAAATTAACTAATCGCTCAAAACATTTTTAATGCTGACAAAGATTTAGGAAAATGCATTTTTCTTACACAAAATCGTCTTCTTACTGTGTGACTTGGAATCAAAGGTTTCACATAAGAAATCATTCCATTTTACGGGAAAGGCCCGTGACTAATTTTAAGATGTCAGTGAATGTTTGATTGTCAAGTTTTAATCATCGTGGCCTGATAACAGTGATCATCCTAAAGGGCATCAGTTTGAGAGTCTATCTGTAAGTTGCAAGTTATTTAAAGGTGGAGAGTAAGCTCTACCTTACACTCAAGTTATGAGAGTTGGAGTCAATTGCAAATTCTGAAAGCATTTGACAAACTCTATCAGAAAATCTGTATAAACTTATTTTGGACTAAGAGCTGAAAAGGTTTCTACAACCCCATTCCTCTTTTCATAGTCGGATATTACCAGAATGCAATCTTGGGGACATAAAATTCTTCGTAACTTGACATTGAACGGGGAGGGGAAGCAGGAAAAATACCAATAGCAGACTTTTGTGACCCTTTTAACCAGGGTTGTTGTTTGCGTCTTGCGTGATGAAACGTCACTTTCAGGTGACGGTGAGGACGCGTTCTTATAACACGTCGATTTTCATCAGTACGCTTCAATTACAAATTATCGATTTGTTTCAGGTGTGACCCATTACAGAGTTTCTATGAGAGATTGAATAGCAAACAAAATTTTTTTACTGGAGTGGTTTGGACACTCTTCAAGATATAAATGACCTTCATTTATTTTTTAATATATGTACAATGTTCTATCAATTTAGTACGGTTTGTAAGATCACTTAATCAAAATAGTGTTCGTCATATAAGCGTCAGAGCTGAAGAACACGACCAAGCATGTCACGAAATTGCTTTTGATCGTAAATTAAAATGGCGGTCGTTTTGAAAACAGTCGACATGATGATATTCTCTGTCCACACAAGTTTTCATCACATAAGCGAATTTAGGCCGATTTCTACTGTGTAGACCTTCCCCTCTTCATTACAAATATCGACTTACCTGAAGCGCGATCTGGACAAACTGTATCTATGCAATGGAGATGCTAAAGTTTCTAACATGATCTCTATTTGTGCCCTAAGATGAAAATGTGTTGTTCTAACGATATTTCGTGCTCTCTCTCACAGGGATTTCTACAGCGAAAGTTTATCGTACATTTAAGCTAGATCGCAAAACTAAGCCACTTTTCAAACTTCATCGATTTTCCGCGTTAGCCTGGAAATGTTGGTGACACGTGTCGGCCTTTTTAAGCTCTGTCATCCCTAGCAAGGTTACTTGTTTTTCCTCAACTCATGTGCTAGTTTTTTTACCTCGTCGAAACACATTATGTAAAGGCTGATAATTATGCACATGCATATATCTCTCTTTAACTTTAAAGCTACTACATCTAACTTAGGCTTTGTGGACTTACGACTGCCTTTGACGTTGCAGACATGTATACAGATTCCATAAGAGAATGACTTTGCTCCACAAAAGTATAAATACATTTATTGTTACGGTTGAGAAGTGTACTCTCCAGTCCAAAGTTCTGTATAAGGTTGTTACAGTCAATTTCTGTGCAAACTGTAATTAGCTAAGCTGCAGTTTCTCTTGGAGATGGAGTTGACACCTGTCTTCCCTTTTCCTTGTTTCGATGGCAGAACTGAAAAAGATGTGATTCTTCAAGTAAGATTCTACATTATTCTGAAGGTTAAAATGTGTCATTCAAGGTGGTTCAAAGCCTTTGAAGATACTTTTGGATCGATTCTATCTCATATGTTCATTATTTCCTTGAAGGTTGCACATCAAACAATTGTTCATTACGTTATCAACGAGTTTCGATTAAAAAAAAAAGTATCATGTCAACAAGCAATGTTCCATTATGATATTTGAGATAAACAATAAGAGTGAGAGCGAAAGAGGAATCACGGCAAAAAAACTAGCGTTCACCGAACGGAAAACGAAGATTGAATTCACGGAAAACGCGGCTTTTTACAAACTTTTACCCATGTTTTGCGTACGGAAAATCCGACGTTTTCTGTGCGTTTTCGCATCGGTGAATCCCAGTATTCGTTCCATTATAAGGTAGTTTTCCTTCGCGGTAAATGCAGGTAAACAAATCATCTTCCAACGTTAACCACTCGGTTAACTCACTGCAAACGGCTTGTTTTCCTTTTGTTTATTGGCATTTTCCCCGTATACAACAACGTATTTACCGGAGTTAGCGGCTGAAAACACGCATTTTCCTGGAAGATTAATATGTGTAAATGCCCGAAAACGCAACGATTTCCTGTGTTTGCCGTTCGTACAACGCATAGAAAATGTTATGTTTTGTTCTGTTCGGAACCATTTTTCGCACGGTTAACGAAATGTTCACAAGAGTTTTCCAATCGAAAGCATGCATTTTCCAACATTTCTTCCCAAAGGTGAATTCGAGCAAGTTCGATGAAACACATTTTCCGATTGCCCTACTTTTAAGATTCAAATTATCAATAGTTTGAATGCATTTGTGTTATGTGAACTTGCCTTTTTAAAGACAATTGCTTTAGTTATGATAAGCAACGAAAGAAAAGCCAGCGCTTTGAGCACTATCGACCAAATAGACAGAGAGTCACTTTTCTCTTCGTACGTATCGTCTCCACCCACTTGAAATTCATTTGTTTTCAGGTTTGTGTGTGCCTGCGATCTTGGTGCAGAGGATAACTGTTGGTTACCTGCGGTGGACTGTGTTCCCGATACTGAACCATCTGTGGAGGACTGCGCACCAGATTGCGAAGCCCCTGTCGAAGACTGTGCTAACGATGATGAAGCACCTGTGGTAGACCATTTGTTACCGTTTGAGGACTGTGTCGTTGATGTCGAAGCCCCTGATGTGGATTGTGCTTGACCTAAGGTGAACTGTGTTTCCGATACTGATGATGTCGGCCAAGCTGCTATTGGCCTGGACTGACAGGGGTCCTGAAGTTTGGAAGGCTTCATCATTTCTCAGATTTTTTGAATTTTTTTTACCTTAAGGAGCTATGTTCATAATTACCTTAACCTTTTACCTCTTAATATCGGTATCCATATTCTCCCTTCCCTTCTTTATACATTTCCTAAGCTGCTTACAAGAAACATTTTTTAACAATCAAGAGTTCCTTTAGTTCATGATCATTTCCATTATTATCATGACCTTCATGTGTGATTCAGTGATATTGCGAGGAGAAATTAGATGCATGGCACTCTAAAGGTCAAAGGGCATATTGTAATTTAACTGTCGTTCAGAGTCATTGTTATGACCCAAAATTCACTCTTTCAATCTATCAGTTTTTCACTCCTTCCTTTCATTCCTGTTAACTGTTTGTTAAGTCCGCTGACCAGCGCATGAGACATTCGTATAATCAGTTCCCGTGTGAAACTCAATTGATGAATGAGAATTGTCAAAATTGGCTGCTGAGAAATAACCCGTTTTTCAATGATATGTTTGAGCGCAATAAATTTTACTGGTGGATGGAAATAGGCTGAATTAAGACTGCGGCATATATTGCGCATATTAGACGCTTGCATAAATATTCGACTGGAGGGCGATAAGCCGTATTACAGTTCAGTATTTATAGGGCTTCTGCACAAACCTTGTTGATCCCGAATTTAATTATTGAACTGCCTAAAAGCTCAAAATCGGTTAATTGTACTTTAGAATGAATAAACTTACTTTTTCCAAAAACAGGAACAGGAAACACAAACGCTGTTGTTCGGCAGTTGGCTTCTTACTGATTCTGATTACGGCGCACTAAATGGGTACACTCACACTTTATGAGGTGATAACTTGATTTCAAAGATTCGATCCTTTATTACTCGTTTCATTTTATCTTTTGTGGTAAATTATTTTTTGCGCCATTTTTTCAGGGTGAATTCAGCACTTCAAGCTCCCTTATTGATGACGTCACGATGTCAGGAGACCACACCTATCCAAGAAAGGTTCCTTTTGCAATGAGCAAACCGTTAATTTTCATCAGCCCTCCCAAGGAAAACACAGTGTCGACTGCTAAAGAGGTAAAATGCGTTGTACGAACGGCAAACACAGGAAATCATTGCGTTTTCTTGCATTTACACACATTAAACTTCCAGGAAAATGCGTGTTTTCAGCCGCTAATGTTACGAGTTAGACTTAACTAATTTTGTACCGTCTCAAGTTGGTCCCAAAATCAAACCAAATGCAATGGGTCTGAAACTATAGGTGGGACTTGGAAAGGGATGATTCAGCTGTGATAAGGGTCCTGAATCCCGACTGTCATTATGTTGTGTTCTTGGGAGAAGCATTTTACTATTTCCGCTAAGCCTTTAACCCTTTACACACCAACATAATTGTGCTTATTCTCCATGAAACATTCATCAGCTATGAAACTGTAAGGAGATATTGAATGAAAGTCACTAGCAAGGATTAAAAACTTAATGCGTACCTGTAATTTGCCAAGAACAACTAAACAAAACACTAAAATTAAGTCAAGAAGAGTAACAGCGCCTTTTGAAACTTCATACTACAGTACCAAGAAAAACTAGGCAGCTATGCGAGATCAGTCTAAAAACCCTTTCAATCCCAAGATCTCATTGGTAATTCTCCTTACTGTCTGCCATACAATTCTTATGATGTTAGTTCTGAGAATTTGGTATTGGGTCAACTAATAATCCCCTAACTTATATTACTCTTCATTCTCAACACTTGTCTATTTGATATTGTATTGATTTGGTAAGGAGAAATTTTGTCTTGGTCACTCATGGGAGTTGAATGGTTAAGCAGACTTTTTTTTTTATATATTTTCGTAGGATTGGCCTCAGGATGAAGAAACTCAGAAAGAAGGCGATGAATCTGAATTTACCAAATTAAAATATACTCCGGCGATACTTCAGCAGGTACAAGCGTTTGAACAAGGAACTATCAACACAAGCGACGAAGAAGAAAATGATAAAAACAAACTAATGAGAAGCGAGCCCAAAAAGCTGAGACATATTTCACTCAGCGCTACTGCATCACAACAAATGAAAATTTCCGAAGAGCGACGACGGAGAGAGCATGAGATTCGACCTTTAGGTGGAGTGATCAAGGTAGGTCTTCCTGCTTCCTAATCAGAAGTGGATATGAAAGGGGTTACGGTACTGATACAATCACATTGGCCACGCTTAAAAATCCTATACCTTTATGACTCATAAAGGTATAGAAGTTCTTAGGTTGCGATTAAATCGCAGCCTATCACTTCGCGGTGATGGGCATCGTAGACCAACAGCTTTTCATTAAGTCGGGTAGAACAAAACCACCTTCTCATGGAGTCATATGCATGTATACATGAGTGCGTAATCAACTTCAGTCACACTATAATATGATATAACTTTTATTTTTTAATGTATAGCGTACTGAGGCATTGAAGGAAATTTTCTGGTTTGAAGTGTGCCATACATATGGTAAGATGTAAGTTGGGAAAATTACAATGAGGGGCAAAAGTCTTGGTGCTCTCTGCTACATTTTGAATTTTTTGTATAACCGTCGGTTATTTATCAACCTCTCTGCCTTATTTCAATGTTACCTGATGTAAATAGAATGGTTACTAATTTCCTACAACATTGCGAGGACTTTCAATGACGTATCGGAGATAAATTACAAGATTTCAGTTCATCATGTTGAGTGGAGGGTTGTTGGCCACCAAGTGAGGGAGGGGAGGGATGCCAACTTTTTTTGCCACTGAGTGTAGATCTGCAACGCATGATTACCTAGAATAAATATGTCTACTAATAACTGAAGTGTTGAAACGGCTTTAACGCTCCATCAATTAATCCGCATTTTTCCTGCGGAAACTGTACAGATACCAGGAAGTGGATTGAGTGGTGGAATTAATTTGAGCTTTCATGACATGTTAATAATGACAGCGTTTACCTTTTTTTTGCAGAGGTTTACACTTCGCCCATCTGATACCGATAACAGTGCTACAGAATAATCTAACTGGTCTCGCTCCACGACTCGATAAGTGATAAACTCGTACTAAGTTTGACCAAAAGGAGCAGTGTAGGAATTGAAAAATAACGCATAAAATGGCGGTATGAAAACAAGTGTGACAAAATAAACGAGGCGTACTCAGCTTTCTAACAGGATGGCACTTATAATTCTCCTATCCAGAGGCATGCTTTTTGAAAATTAAGCATATTTTTTTTTTGATTCTCTTATCAAATACTCTTTTTTTTATTGAACACACCATAAAGGATATTTCAATTCCGGCCACAATTGAATTTATCGCTGCAATTTAAAAGAATCCAGTTATGAAAGTGAGCCCATTTTCTATTTCTGGATAGCAGGCAAAGATTTGCTTCTCTAGAAAGTCCCTCACTTGCAAATTTGCTTTAATTTTTGTTGATGACCTGGCCGCACGA
Organism: Pocillopora damicornis; assembly: GCF_964200805.1. Taxonomy (NCBI): domain Eukaryota; kingdom Metazoa; phylum Cnidaria; class Anthozoa; order Scleractinia; family Pocilloporidae; genus Pocillopora; species Pocillopora damicornis. The sequence continues at coordinate 13,950,288 of NC_142679.1, read as the reverse complement.
GTAAGGTGACTTTATGAGACATGCGCGAACCCACGGCCAGGTTACTAAAATGTTTTCAAAATGTCAGCGTTTTAGGAAAAATTTCAAGCATATTATTTGCACACAGTTTTTGAGGCTTATATGACTATTTGAAGTCTAAATTCGCGGTAAGTGGAAATTTTGTAAACATACTTTTTAATGGGACAGAAAAATAGTGTGTGTTTCATAAGTATGCATCACAATTAAACCTAATATAAAACATTCAACATCACATCAAGACTTCAATAAATACAAACTTTAATGATACGACCTACTCACATGACTATATTAATTTGATGAATATTTCCTCCGCTTTCTATGACGATAGAGTTTTCTGTTTGTAAGATACTCATGGAAAAAGAGAAAAACAAAGCAAGCAAACACTAACTGTGTAGAAACAACCATGTTCCTGGTTTTACACTGACGTAATTATTTTCCTTGATAAAATATATTAAAGTTCACACGGCAACCAGGTGGACAATCAGACATAGTTTGATGCTACACTGGTTTGCATATTTAATGAATGTAACCGAAGAAGTTACAATTCATAGACCCAACGTTTCGACACTCCTGTCTAGTGCCTTCATCAGGGGTGATCTAAACGCTGCAACAAGAGGTCCTTTTATATGATCACTAATTAGCGGCCTTTTTTCTGACGAGGTGTAAATAGGCGTCAGGAAGCAGACCGCCATCGTCACGATGTAAAGGAGCGTGGGCGGAGTCAATGTTATCCCACCCAATTGTATGGTTGGTTAGGCAAGTATGCTCCGATAAAGCTGAATTTTCCTTTTTGCAAAGAAAAACCGCTTTTTGGTGCTCTTTTAACCGTGTACCAAACTGGCGTTTGGTCAGTCCGATGTATTCGTTGTCACAGTCATTGCAAGGAATAGAATAAATACCATACAATTGGGTGGGATAATTCTAAAATGGGTCTATGAATTGTAACTTCTTCGGTTACATTCATTAAATCTGCAAACCAGTGTAGCATCAAACTATGTCTTATTTTCCTTGATGTTATAATAGTAGTAATAATAATGATAATAACTCTCTCAATGGGGGTTTCAAGGCCATTACAAACTAATTTAAAACAAACATAGTGTCTCAATAAACATAGAGTTTAAAAATCCCAACTGACTTGTGACAGACCAGTTGACTATATACAATTGCAGCCACGGGGGGAGGGAGGGGGGAACTGAGAACAAATCCAGTGAGAAGCAGGGTGCAAGGCTTTAACTGGGACGACCAGATTACAAATCCCCCGCCCCAACCTCTCGGCCACATTGCCTCCACATATACACTGGTAATGAGAACCAGCAGACAGCATACCGGCCGAGTTAAGAGCGGGAGCCATTTTCTAAATCGATTTATCATGAAACAGAGACGCCAAATACAAATAAGCATAAAACCCCTGTTGGCTGGCATCCTTTTTACAAGCAATGTATTTCTTAATTAAAAAGAGTTTTTATAGCTGGTAAATAGGCCTAATATCTAAGAAACCTCTTTAGCCTTTCATAAAATCAATTATCATGTCTACAAAACTCATTGACCTTCATCCAAATTAACGAATATTTACATTTTATTATGGCCTTTGCCGAGGTTTTGTTGGTTTTAAACTCTTGAAGAACATACTGACAGATTCCTATCATCGAACTGGCAACAGTGTAATGCACAGGACTGTAAGAATTGGGATCATAGGCTATTTCCGACATACCCAAACCCTCCGTATGAAATGGTAGGTAAGTGCGAGGTCTTTGATGTGGACATGGTTCCCTATTCAATCCAAAAAGGAAAGATGTTGTTATAAGAAATATTTTGTTCTTAGCCTCATTTGAACGTTGAAAATCCGAAATGGTCTATTCATCATCAAAGAACAGCGGAGATCCCGCACGCAGGGTATGCCTGTTTATTTCCTGAAGTTAATCTTAATTTAAGGTTTCAAATCCGTAGATGATTCATATTCCCAGATGAACATGCAACAGTAAATTGTTGTTTACAGAAATTGCGGTCGTTTCGCCTTACGACTCACCCAAGTCACTTCGCTAACATTTTAGGTTATGTCATAACATCTGTTTTTAGTTTTGTTTTCTTCGAAGTAGTGACAAATGAAATGTTGTACCATGAACATACGGTCGATGAGAAGTTGCTCAAGTTCTGCCGATGGAATCGATCCGACAATAAACGTTTTACAATACTTTATTAGCAAGGCGCTGCCCTGAGGCGTTGGCGTAACGACTCGTAGGCGAAATGACTGATCATCGTTTACAGAGTAATTTATAATGTAAGCAATTTCCGTAAGTAGAGCCGTCTCTATGTGTATATTGTTAAAACTGAGCCATAATAATCTGATGGACCTTTTTACACTATGCTGGAGCAGAAATGCCATGAAATGCTTAGAAAGCGTACCGTCTACTTTCGTACTCTAACTGAAGCCTCTGATCGAGAAAGACACCCAAATAGGGGAGTACCCACTCACTCCCGCCCCCCCCACCCCCACCCCCACCCCCACCCCCTCCCTCGACCGTTCTCTAGGAGTTTAAGTTACGATTCAGAAGATACTGGATTATCATATGAATTTAACACAACAATGCAATCCTCTCTGCTAACAGGTGTGGTCTTGGTCTCTTCCTTCTGGATTTTCTCGGGGAGATTCTTAATCCTGCTTCGTCTTTTTCGGTACAACTCAAATTTGACCTCGGGTGCGTGTTCTCCGATGTATTTCCAACTCTGACGGATAACCTGTCAAAATTTTATTCACCTGCGGTGAAAAAACTATAATGTTCTAATTTCCAAATAAGCCGGAAGATATTCTTGACTGTTTCAAGTTTCAGTGAGGAAGTTGTGCCTCTCTTAAGGTCTCACATAAACTCTCCGAAATGTTATAAGTTCAAAATGACAGCGTTTACTCTAATGTCGTTCAGTTTGCTATTCTTACTTGGGACCTGCACTAAAAGTCCGCAAACAAACTGCATATAGAGATTGGTCAACAAGCTCAGCTTCACGAATGTTGTATGCAATTTTGAGAGCAACTTCGACACGGGAAACCAACAGAAAAAGAAAGAAGGACAAAGATGGCTGGGAATGGAAAGGATTCACGTAGATTGACTAGAGAGGACTCTCCGATTGAGGAAAAAACAAATTTAGCGAGCGATTACGAGCTGGGAATTTATGAATGAACTTACCACAATAAGGAAAAGTATTATCACTGCACAAATGGCTATCGCTGCCACCACAATCAAGCTTATTGTCAATTTGCTCCTCTGATTCTCTTTATCCATCTCACTACTCTCAGTAGCAGTATTTCGTTTTTCGTGTATTCGCTTGGCATCAGGGAACGTCTTTTCATACGTGTCACTTTTTGTAAACGTTGTAAGTGTGTCTTGCAATTCTTTTCCTGTCGCGTTGGTGGCTGATGAAACCAAAAGATAGTACTCCACCTTCGCTAAGGTCCATCCGTCATTTGCTTTAGCGAGCGAAACGACCTCAAAATCCACGACGTCGTCTTTGTCTTGGTAGAATTCGTTAAGAGCATCTTCTATTGCTGTTTTTATTCTTCTGTACTCAGAATTGTTGTAATCAGCAAAGGGATCCTTCCATTCTACACCAGGCAACAGGAGGCTCATGTTCTGTCGAAGGTTCAAGATCGACGCTTTTTCCATGCAAATGTCGAGGGCGTTGTCAAGTTCATTTTCGACTCTTTCTTTTCCAAGATCGGACTTAAATTCAAATTCGCAAAACGTTCCAGGGTTTCTGTGAATCTTCAAGAATTTTTTCACTTTAAAATCAGTAACGCCCGTTACGTTTTCAAGATCCTTTTTCAACAGACTTCTCACAGCCAAAGCCATTTCTTTATACTGCATGGTTTTCTTGTCCAAAGTAGTTTCGTTCCAAGTGATGTGTATTCCATTGCATTTCACCTCAATTGTAATGCATTGTCTTTCTGCAGGTTAGTTAAAACGATCGAAAAAGCTAGATCTTAGTAAAATTATTATCTTGTGACTTGTAAATATACAATGAACCCACTATTTATTACACAAAACTAGCGCGTTTTATATAATTAAAGATTACATCAACAGATAGCACAAAGGCATTAGATGAGATATAAACGCAGGACCAAAAAATAAAAAATGATCTTCATTTGGTCAGGGTATATATATTTTTTCTTATGCCGTCCATTTTTGCCACAAATTTATGGACACGAGGGATTCCACATACAGACATGCATTTAAAAAAACCCGTTTGGTTCATGGAATTCAAAATTTACATAACATAGTGTTTCAATATGTAACAGTCATGATGGAGTAAGAAAAGATTCAAAGATTAGAATATTAATTTCCTAAAGTCAATCGAAAGCCTGTTTTCGACTGATGGTGAAACAAGTGATTCAATAACAAAAACACTTTTAATAATTAAAGCCCTTTTTCATTTCACTGACACATTACCATATGCCTAATTAAACACCTATTTGTGACTAGAAAGAAAATAGTTAAAACAACTCACGCGATCGAATGAGTGAAATAGTTTAATCTACTGGCGTCAGCCATAAAAACATGTCCTTAGACAGTTTTTAAGTTTTTATTAAATTCGACAAGAGTAGCTCGAGGATACCTTCTTAAGTTACGATGTTAAGGTTGATTGGTAGAAGTTTCGAAATACTCCTCGTTGTAGGAAACTAACGGCTAGCGACGAAAAATTTTAACTTTCCTAACTCGTAGAATTTATCTTTTTTCAAGCTTAGTGAAGCATCATCCCGGCAACAACTATGTCATTTAAAGATCAAAATGGAACTGGTCCAAGAAACCGTATTACCGCTAGATACGGCTTTTATTTTCGTTCCGTTTCTATTATGAACTAATTCAGAGTTAAAGAGAGCAAAGATGGCCTTCCAATCCCGCAGTCATGGCTGCAAGATAGACAAGGAAGGTTCCTATGTTTAATAAAATCTTCGTTAAGCCAAAGTTAGATCAAGATAATAATAATAATAATCGAGAGGTTGTTTTTGAAGTTTAACCAATGAATCCAATTCAAAATATATTAAAGTTCACACGGCAACCAGGTGGACAATCAGACATAGTTTGATGCTACACTGGTTTGCAGATTTAATGAATGTAACCGAAGAAGTTACAATTCATAGACCCAACGTTTCGACACTCCTGTCTAGTGCCTTCATCAGGGGTGATCTAAACGCTGCAACAAGAGGTCCTTTTATATGATCACTAATTAGCGGCCTTTTTTCTGACGAGGTGTAAATAGGCGTCAGGAAGCAGACCGCCATCGTCACGATTTAAAGGAGCGTGGGCGGAGTTAATGTGCCATGCCTCCAAACATAGTTAGTTGAGGGGACTACTAACTATGCTCCAAAAAAAGGCGCTGGTGGTAACGCCGATTAGTGGTGATAATTTTAGAATTATCCCACCCAATTGTATGGTTGGTTAGGCAAGTATTTGCAATTCGAAAGAACTGCAGACGTTTACCAAACAGAGAGAGAAACATGACAGAAAACTCCGTCACTTGGTCAGTAAGAGGTCTCCTGTTAATTCAGGCTCATCTCTGAAAGATAAATGGGTCATGAACCTTTCCTTCAAGGAATTATCCGCGCTGGAACGGAGTGGTTTAGAGAAGGGTCTAAAGTTTGCTATTGCTCCTCGCAAAATACCGACCGCCGAAATTGTCGCCGCTGTTGAGGATCCTGTCACGAAAGGACAACGAACCGACGCCATTTATTCTATTCCTTGCAATGACTGCGACAACGAATACATCGGACAGACCAAACGCCAGTTTGGTACACGGTTAAAAGAGCACCAAAAAGCGGTTTTTCTTTGCAAAAAGGAAAATTCAGCTTTATCGGAGCATACTTGCCTAACCAACCATACAATTGGGTGGGATAATTCTAAAATTATCACCACTAATCGGCGTTACCACCAGCGCCTTTGTTTGGAGGCATGGCACATTAACTCCGCCCACGCTCCTTTAAATCGTGACGATGGCGGTCTGCTTCCTGACGCCTATTTACACCTCGTCAGAAAAAAGGCCGCTAATTAGTGATCATATAAAAGGACCTCTTGTTGCAGCGTTTAGATCACCCCTGATGAAGGCACTAGACAGGAGTGTCGAAACGTTGGGTCTATGAATTGTAACTTCTTCGGTTACAATCATTAAATCTGCAAACCAGTGTAGCTTCAAACTATGTCTGAATCCAATTCATTTGAATATCCCAGTTATTACCCACCTAGTCAACCCTATTTTAATAACTGTTTGAAGACGTTGATGTCACTTTCAAGGATGGTTTTTTGTGTAATAGTTTGAATTAGTTTAGATCCATGTAATCATCAAGTTTTAAATCCCTTAGACATGTTACCGAGCGAAAGTTATTCGCCCAAGAGCTCATTTAACGGAGAGTTTAACGCGATGAATATACCGTACATAAAATAATATAACAAAAATGCCTCTTCATCGAAACAGCCTGAAATTTACCGAGTTAATTCCAAGTTTTATCGAGGAACAGATATTTGAATTCAGCTACAAAATCGACCGTTGGTTTTCTTGGCAATAGCGGTTTTATAGTAAAATGGGAAAGCGAAAGTCTATCGAACGACGAATAGAACGTCAGAGTTATTGGAACGCCACTACACCTTACCTGACATCCAAACTGTAGCTGCAAGCATGGTCATTATTACTGTGACATAGCTTACAATTTTCAGCGATGCTTCCTTGGAAGCCATCACGAGGTTTTTCCGATAAAGCAGTTAAGGCGACAACTTGACCTGGGGATACAAATTTTGTGGACCCTACTTCAACTTGTTGAAGCTGCATCTGGTTACGTTTTGACAATCTGAAGATGTTTTCCCCTCGGGTTGCATAAAGTAGTTATTAACGATGCTAATGGATTTATGTGAAGGTTTTGTTTCGAGACGTTTTCTATTTTCGGGCCACGCAGATGTTTCATACCTTTATTTTTTTATTTAGTGTTTTCATCCTCCTTTCCTATCCAACATCTCACTCAGTTGGTTGAAAAAATGGTTGAGAAAGATATGGGTACCGGATGAACTCATTCGTAATCTCGCGTTACTCAAAGAAGATACTGTGATTAATTCTCTTAGAACTGTCTCGAAGAGTTTGTGAAGCATCGCAAAATTGTCTGTTTTTCAGCTGGAACTGGCTGATAATGTTTTCTCTGTGCTAATTATGAATGGCGCCCCTGTAATTAGTTTTAACAAAGGCTTTCGTTTATTTATAATACATGTATCTTTAACTTTTTTCCCCTCAAACAAAAACATGACTGTTTATATTCATATTTTGCCTAAAAGCATCATCCCTTAGTTGGCAACTTTTTCGCCCAACTATCAAACTTCTTCTCCAAGTTTTTACGGGCTGTTGCTTCATTATGTTTAATTTAACAGTCTTTCGTCTGTTTATAATACTTAGGCTTAGTTTATACGTCGCGCTACAGTCGAATTTAATTCAGACGAATTTAATTCCATTAAATTCGTCGTTCCGTCGACATAAATCGTGGCGTGGTTTTATGCGTCGAAATCAATACGGTCGAATTTAATTCTCTTCCCAAATGCAGTGTCTCTGGTCAGAGGTGTCATTTTGAAACAAACATGGCGCGGGCTAAAGCTCTGAAAACAATTTTCCTCGAGAAAATTTCCTGGGAAAGACAACGGCGACGTCATCCGTTTCCCATTCAGAGTGTGGTTAATGAAACCATATGGTAATGCTAACCTTACACCTGAAGAGGGCTATTTTAACTATCGTCTAAGCCGCGCAAGAATGGTAACTGAGCAAGCCTATGGACAACTGAAGAGCAGGTGGAGAGTTTTGTATCGAAAGTTAGAATGTAGACCAGATTCGGTGAAACTGGCCGCGCTCGCGTGTATTGTACTTCACAACATCTGCATTACCACAAAGGACAGCCTTCCTGCCCAACTGGATTTGTCAATTGATCCTTTCACACAAAAGAAAAGGTCCAGAGAAGAAATACGAGATCTGTTGCAGATGCGCAACTGCCCTAAGAGAAAGGATTCATCTCGCAAAGCTGGAGCAATACGGGAGGCTCTGACAAGGAAAATGTGGCAGGAAAAAGAAGCAAACGAACTGGAAATGTAGACGTAATTAAAACAATTTTTTTGTCATCCATGTTATTTTCAAAGTTCTCCATAGATTGTAACAAATAAATCACTTCACTACATGAGCCTGAAAAAAACCCATTTGAAGGCGCATAGCAAACTAAAGGTGGTGCAAAAATATACAAAACGGAAAGTGATATAAAGCGGAAATTCCATGGCATTTGGCAAATCATAGTCAAACAGTTCCACTCGACTATAAAGTTCCCATCCTGATAGAGCACATAGAGCCCCGACATATGAGAAAAGAGCGTGAAAGGCAATGTGTTAAAACTATAATTTACCATGTAGCAAGTGTTATGAACCTTTAACAACGTGACTCCGCGGACTATTCCGCACATTTTAGACTAATCGAAAACACTACGTCTCGGGTTTGATTTCTTTCACGAATTCTCCCAAGCCCCATAAGTGTTAAGATGGGGTTCTGTAACCACGCAAAAAAACTGCTAGCGTTTCAGCGCTCTCCTCCCAACGAAAAGATTCTTCAAACATTCTGGCTTGCAGTCTGTAAATCCAAAACCTGAACGCTTGGAATAGGTTTTGAGGTCGGTTACCCTTTAACAGATCCTAACTTAGGGTTTGTTAGATCACTTTTTTTGTTTATGGTAACTTCTTTAATAAGAGCGTGGGACAAAGAAAAAATTCTGACTCCCTATGAGGAATCGAACCTCAGACCTTTGGATTCCGCTCACTGTCTTTCTTATTCTATTTATTTAGAAAATGTAGTCGACATATAAAATCCATTACCTCGGCATCGTCTGCCAATGTTTAAAAAGTGAGAAGCTATAAGGACGAGAATGCTGTTTGCCATACATGTCCAATACACCCAGACCGTTGCGATTCGTCTACGGCCGTTGACGAATCGTTACACCGGATGTCGAATCGTGCGTTAACATACCGAAAGTCGAGAGGCGCGCACGTGAGCAATGAGTGAAAATGAGTGGCATGGTACGAAAACATGACAACATGAACCTTCCACGTTCTTAAAGCAAAAAACGACCGCAAGTCTATCGTCAGAATACTAAAAACCATACAGAGTAGCAAATGTTGACGATTCGACACGATTCGACTTGAATCGAACGACTCGTCACAGCAAATGACGATGCGTCGAACCGGATGTCGATTTGCAAATCGACATCCGGTATGGCGGGTCGTCATTTGTTGTGACGAGTCGTTCGATTTGACAATATCTTCAACCCCCTATCGCAGACAATTACGAATTTTTTCTAAGTCTCTTGCAAATTGACTTCCGGTATGCGTATCCGTGTCATAAGAGATGGTTTCTCAGACCTCTGGTATCACAACACCACTTAGCCGCGAATCGACTTCCGGTTTGACGATTCGTCAACTGCCTTTGACGATTCGCAGCGGCTTGGGTGTATTGGACAACCCTCGAACGTTTTTATTCACGAGTAGCGATGCATAAAAAAAATATGTAATACCTGCTCAACGAGCTAGGTTTTCAAAGTTTGTCTTTCGGTCATTTTCTATGGTTGGACTAAGTTGGCGCCTAAGAAATATCTGACACGTACCCGTGAATTTTTTTTGTTTACTTTTGAGATTATTTCTGCCGGCCACTTCAATGAGTTTAACATTATTTTAAATCAGTCATCAATGGAATTGGGAGCAGCTGTACCGATGCCGCTTGTGACTCCGTCGCTTGTGCTCTGTGAAGGCTAAATTGCTGAAGTCGTCGGCGATTGGATGTCCCGAGAACTCACATTTTTATTGGTTGGTTCTTCTGCTTCTGCTTGCAACACCGATGATCTAATTTTGATCTGCTCTCACTTATGTTACGTATGGATGACGTCACCATTAACAACCTTCCTTGTTATCATATAAAACAAATAGATTCAGTGTTACCGTGGGTCTCTACCAGATCACATAAGCCGTCAAAATGCAACTTTCTTGTTCTTAACACATTTTGACGTCATCTGTCATTTATTGCTGATCATGAACAGACGCATGGCAACACTGGATGAAATCTACTTGTTAACTAGATCATGAGCGCCGTAGTCATTGGCGAATTCGGAAGAAAATGAAACCGTTCGGATTCTCCTGGCTCCAGTTTCATCAAACTTTATATGACTCCTACTACAATGAAACTCCTGATCTTAGCTTGGCCGGTAGTGACCTCACAACTCCGACTACGATTCGAGCCCTTCTCCGTCGCTAATGAAAACTTGTACAGGTCGAGATAACGCGCAAACTTAATTTGCATGCCATTTTGGTACACAACGAGCCAGTTAATTGATTTCCAATAGACGTCACCGCCATTTATTTATTTGTTTATATTCGTGAGAACCATCCGGACAGTCATTTCCAGGATTAAATGAAAGCTCTTTTGCTCGATCTCACACGCAAAAAAATGCTTTTTTCAAACAGAACAAAGCGTAGGAAGTAACTTCGAAATGAGTGATTGTTATCTGAAAGGAAACCTTAAAATTCAGCTGGCTACAACTGGAAGCGAGGATACAGTTTTTTATTAATTAAGAAAGCCGCCCTCTAAGATCTAAATAACAAAACCACTCCAATAACTCATAAATGAGATGTATTGTTCAATTTTGTTCAGTTGGTAAACTAGCGCAGAGCGCGCCTCTTGATTGCATCAAGAAATACGTACGTGGCTTTGAATTTTTTGGTAGACACTTCGCACTTGTAAATTTGACAGGATGTCGCAACACTTAGTTAAACTTTTCTTTGTATTCAGTCAATTGAATTTCTGTTACCTCCTCTTAGCTTTTATGACAGTTTCTCCGCTATGACAAAACATACTCTGAAGAAGCGGTTTGCGCTTTAAGCCTTCATTTCCAAACTTTGTTATTTTAAATCTCACTTTTTCTGTCGCATCTTTATCAATCGTTGCGTCTGTTAACCTCATTCGTAGCTCTTTGCTGTATTTTTTACCCCTGCAGGCTCTCATGCATTTCCTCCTATTTGACAGTAGTTGAAACACAGCTCGTACGAACACGACTCAAAAAATCATGGAACTCATAACACCATCAACATCGTTCAATTAAGACAATTTAATTTACTCCTACCAGCTCCACTCAGCTTTTGATTTTATCGTGGATTATTTAAACAATTCTCAGTAAATATTGAAATAGCTTATCTTTCTGCCCAACGTTTCCATTGAAATTAAGTCACAAATAATATATATGAAAAACTTTTTTTTTCCTTTGCTGTTGACAAAAAGTGACGATTTAACCTTTACGGCTAAAATGCAATTTAAGCAATAATAAGGGGAAAAGCTAGACAAAAAATACATCAAATCGATGATAAGTAAAAAACCGTGGGCTGAAATGACTTAACACTTAAAAAATTTTTGGAATTATTTACAACAAACAACGGCTGTCAGGTAACTATTTTGATAGTCCCTGTAGTGCAAAGAGGCCTTGGGAACCCACATATCATCTCGGCAAGATGCAGATATTTCATTACATGTGCGCCATTCACGCAATCTAAAACCGCAGTTTTGAAGAAAATCTTTGTGGAAGGCTTTCATTTTTATAAAGCCGAAAGCGAACGCCGCCCCTTTTTTGTTATAATGGTGATGGTAAAGATGAAGGCATATCGCGTTTCCCATTTGATGGCAATCAGCATCACTCTTTTCATGTTCACAGGTGAGTTAGGATTGTTCATTTTTTTATCAGCAAGAAAAAGCAACTGCAAAAGTGTTTCAAAGTGTTTTTTAAATGGTGACTTTTAAATCAAATTGATGCTAATACCGTTGTGCATCTAGACAAAATCTTTAATTTGAAAATGCACAGCACCGTGCAATTTCAGGGAAAGGGAAAGAGATGATTTTTCAATGGTCAGTTTCTAACTGCTAACGAGACGACGAAAAATGTCCAACGTTTCTCACGAACGTATGACGTATAGGAAAATGAAAGAAACAATAGGAATAATCTAGAGAGCTTCTGTAAGATTTCCAACCGAGCACTTTTCGATTTCGCTGTTTGTTGAATACGTAACCAACTGAGTCTCGCTACTGGAGACTCGTTGGTAACGGAACCATGTATTAGCTTTACATATGCCTTTCTTTTTTTGTGCTATTGTTAAAAAATTAGTCGCATAATCAATTTTCCACCGGGTTGAGCAATCGCTATTCGGATCTTCCCAAAGTTATTTTTGCCAACTGCATCATTTCCGTGGTTGTTGACATTTCTCAGGACATTAGTGAGGTATGCAAATCGCGCCTATTCTTTAAATCAATACTTGTTCTTCGTTTTGGTTGTTGAGAAGGGCGTTCCAGCCACTTTGTTTATTGTTCGGTGTCTCCAGGTTACCAATTGTCTTTCCCCGAGAAGCAATAAAGCACCTAGCGGGGTGTTTTAATGAGTGAATTGTCTCGAATTTTTTAGTAAAAAGTGTGAATGTTCGACCAAACCGATGTCAATCAAGGATCAGCAAAATCAAAGCAAATAAAGCAAACCACGTCGGGTTGCTATATTTATTCATCTTAGGATTTAACAGAGCTTTTTCTCTTTTTCTTTTTCTTCCTTTTCATATAAAAAAGTAATATGACCTCTGTGTATTTGAAATCTCATTGACAGACATAATTGTTAACAACCTCGCAACAAACATAACTATCAGATCCATCCCAAGCTCGTTAATGAAATATTATTTTCATACCCTTCTGCCTGTCTGTAGCGAAATCTTATAATCACTATATAAACAGCACAAACGCCGCATGAATTGAAGTGTCAGTGCTGTTATTTTTCAATAAGGTTTGTTACCCTGGAAATCAGACAGAGCCCTCACAAAAGGCATTTTTGGTATATTAGGAACAACAAATATTAAAAAAAAAAGTCAAAGGAAAGTATTTCCTCAGCAAAATGTTTCCGCAGAGGAAATACCTTGGAAAAACTTCCTTTGTTGAAAAAATATTAGCTAAATGTGTGCAATTTTTGTACCTCGGCTATCTAAAAAGTTTCTAACGTAGCTATTTGTGCAGTTCTCGGGTCAAATACGATACTTGAAAAAATATAAATAAACAACTCTATTAACTTTTCTTTCTAGAACGGAGTTTTATCTCGGGTTTAAGGAATTTTTGGAATAAGAGAAATAGCCAAACAGATTATTATGCATTTGGGGCAGTATCAGACAAGCATAATTTTCGTTAAATAATACCCTATAAATAAAAATAATTATAATACTCTTCATCGTTAATAATAACCTCTGATTCTACAGCTCACGCCTTAAAAGAACGACGAAAGAGGAAACAAAAATTGCCAAAATTAGGAAAATTTGAATTCCAAAAGTAATCAAATAACGAATACACATAAGTATCAGTTTTTTAAGTGATGAGTACTTACCTCGCAGTGAGATAGGAGTCTCACAGAGGGTAGCAAAATGAAGACTAGAGCAAAATCCTGAAGACTATCCGCCAGAATACCTCGATGTTTTTACCTCAGTGGATTTTACATTATGTTCGAGAGCATAACTGTGAAAACCATCAACCAAGTTTGTAAAGGATTTGATTTCTACCAATGTCTGATATGTAACGCAACCAACCACATGACGGTCAGGGACACTATGCTTCTCAATGCAAAAATTCTCAAAAGTGTAACGCACAAAAAAATGTGTCAGACATGCCTTGCTAACGCAAGTGTCAAAGCTGTTATTTTTCAATAGGTTTGTTACCCTGGAAATCAGACAGAGTCCTCACAAAAGGCATTTTTGGTACATTAAGAACAACAAATATTAAAAAAAAAAAAAAAAGAAAAAAAAGTCGAAGGAAACTATTTCCTTAGCAAAATGTTTCCGCAGAGGAAATACCTTGGAAAAACTTCCTTTGTTGAAAAAGTATTCGTTAAATGTGTGCAATTTTTGTACCTCGGCTATCTAAAAAGTTTCTAACGTAGCTATTTGTGCAGTTCTCGGGTCAAATACGATACTTGAAAAAATAAACAAATCTATTAACTTTTCTTTCTAGAACGGAGTTTTATCTCGAGTTGAAGGAATTTTTGGAATAAGAGAAATAGCCAAACAGATTATTATGCATTTGGGGCAGATATCAGACAAGCATAATTTTCGTTAAATAATACCTTATAAATAAATAAAAATAATCGTAATACTCTTCATCGTTGGTGATAACGGCTGATTCTACATCTAACCTTAATCACGCCTTAAAAGAACGACGAAAGAGGAAACAAAAATTGCCAAAATTAGGAAAATTATAATTCCAAAAGTAATCAAATAACGAATACACATAAGTATCAATTTTTTTAAGTGATGAGTGCTTACCTCGCAGTGAGATAGGAATCTCACAGAGGGTAGCAAAATGAAGCCGGAGGAGGTGGGATACTTATCCCGTTTCACGCACATATTTTAGAAAAATTCACGCGTCACGTTTATTTTAAAACACCATTTCAGACATCTCAACTTCAAAAGAACAAACCTCAAGTCTCTCTTCTTTTATGCGAGGTTTCAGGGAAACCTTGAGGCTTTCACGAAATGAAAGAAAATAATTCACGGGTCACGCATATTTCAGAAGACAAATTACGCTTCGTGCTTGATCATAAATTCACGAATCACGCTCGCCTTTCGGTAAAATTCACGCCGCGTCACATTTTTTTTCTGGCCTTAAAAACTCCTTCCCACTTTCCTTTCTGATTTGAATAATAATAACAATAATAATAATACTAATAGTGATGATGATAATGAAGGATTTTCATATCGCTATATCCATCAGCTCATGGCGCTTTACAACATTTTGTGGGGGACTTTACTCAGACTGCAATTAGCCGTTGACACTTAAGAAGGAAATGTTTTTCAGATGTCCCCATTTCAGACCACCAGACCTGTGCAACGTCAAAATGACGAGCTGAAAAGCTGTTCCGTTTGTATGAAATTAATTTAATCGTCGTGTGACATTTTGATACCCTTGTCAAACCATAAAACACGATGCTTGGGAAAATACTGTGCGTTCTTAATGGTTTGCTAATTACTTCTGTGTCGGAAAAGCATATGAATATGGATTCCTTTATAAGCTATTTATAGTTAGACGGTTCAAAGATTCGTTTGTGTTGTTTTCAACTTTTTCCTTGCCTTAGGCATAGTTAGTAGAGGAGACTAACTAACTCCTCTACTAACTATGCCTTAGGCGATTGACGTGTTGCTTATTCAAGGCCGTTAGGTGTATTTCGAAAACTAGAAGCCAAAATTCTAGAAAATGAAATGATAATAGTGGAATAATAAATCTTTTATTCAATAATTCAATATATTAAACGAACAGACATGTTACTTACTGCTTCACTCAAATTTTTTGTCGCCCCAAAGAAGCGTAGAAAAAATATTACGTAACCCGCAAAATAACTGCGGGTACTATTTGTAGACCATGGAATGAGGTAATCCTGAAGACTATCCGATTACCTCAATGGTTTTACCTCAGTGGATTTTACATTAGTTTCGAGGGCATAACGGTGAAAACCATCAACCAAGTTTGTAAAGGATTTGATTTCTACCAATGTCTGATATGTAATCAGATAGGTAAAACTCAAACTAAAACAACGCAACCAACCACATGACGGTCAGGAACACTATTCTTCTCAATGCAAAAATTCTCAAAAGTGTAACGCACAAAAAAATGTGTCAGACATGCCTTGCTAACGCTAAATGATACTAGCCGCGTATTTGCTGCTACTTACTCCTCCCCTGTGACCTTCTCAATTAGGTACATCTCCACCCCACCCCTGCAAGAGTGTTTTTTAAGTTTTTGGTTTTTCACATTTTACACAACTCTTCATTTACGTGTAAACACGTCAAACGTGACTAAATATTTTCCGGGTTCAAACTCTGACGATTTTTATAAATTTCTCAGAATTGCCGTTACGTCATAACATCCCACGAAGTGTGTATGTGGCAAAATAGCATTCTTTCGCGAGAGATCTGGGTAAAAAAGATTAAATTCCATGCCTATTTTCAGACCAAAAGTGGCTTTATTTTTTTATTTTTAACAGAAATAGCAAGTTTTGATGTTTTTTTTAACTGCTTCAAATGTTTTTAACTCGTGCATTACAAGTGCAAGATTTTGAAGTGAGAAAGCCATAGGTAAATTCATTTCATCAAAGGTCTACGACCTTCACAGATCAGGCTCGTCTCTTGACTTGATTTTTCTGCGAGGGAAAGATACTTCTGTAAGAGCAAATATAGTTGGCACAAATGCGATTTCTGTGTAAAAATATGTTGAAAGCATCTTTTGAAAAAAAACTAACATCCTGGTGAAAAAAAACTGGTGAAAGCTGAACTCAAACTCTGGTGAAGCTGCCTTACATGACCTCGTCTTAAGGTGTAATGGCGTGACTGTCATCGCCCGTGACGAGCTTACCAAATAATTCTATATGATAAAATCAATAAGGAGCAACATACTTGACAATTCTCAAATTTATTTTCCTGGAAACATCCCAACGAGGCCGGATGCAGTGTCATCTATGTCACACAGAACATCGGTTTTTGATTTCACAGACGGCGCCTGAAAGTAGATGGAACATACCTCTCATCTCATTGCGCTTCTCCTTTCTAAATTTTTGTGATCTAAGTTTTTGATTTACGATCGAAGAGTATTTCTGAAGTTTCGAAGTTTCCTAGTTCATCAACTGGTTATTTTGGCGTGTAAGGCTTTGAATATATCGAGAGCAGAGCAGAGCTGGCCACGTGCTAAATGAGCTCATTGATCATCTTAAGGATTATTTATACAGCTACGAGTACAATCAGTACAACGTCCACCTTCGAAACGAGTGTGTTAAGGCATTGCATCAGCAGAAAAATATCGGAATGGCTTCAAAAATTGCTTATTTTGTCGTATTTTTCATTGGTCTACGCTTCGGTTTTAATGCAGGTAAGATGGCTTCTGTTTCTACTACAACCTCATCCATTCTTATCGCTTTCAATGTTTCTGCATCGCATAATTTTTTTTTTTTTTTTGCTTGAACCTTCCGCTGAGTTCGGTCGTTTTAAGTCGAGAAAGTTGTCTGTTGTTTTTTTAAAGGTGGCCTTTTCATCTCCGAAGGTGAGGGACTTTTGTGATAGAAAATGTAGAATCGATAAAGAGGCTTTTCCAGAGCGATATCGCTTTTCCAGTTTTGATTTTCACTGGACAGAATACAAACAACTGAAAAATACCCGGACTACTTTCTTTGAAAAAAAAAAACAGTGATCAGATGGCAAACTGGCGTCTCTCTTTTAAGTTCATCCATCCCAATAAGAAGTAGAATTTTCCAGTTGTTTTTTTTCTCGACCGCACGAATAATTTGACAGATGCTGTAAGTTGCAAATTCAGGCAATTGCGACAGACACTTCTAAAATGAGAGCCCATTTCACAACAGAGGAGGACCACTATCGCATTATGCTTTTGTTATTTATTCACGAACACCACAGAGATTAGGCATTTTGAATGTATGTGTACTTTTTCCATAAATCAATCGGAGTCCCCTGTCTTCGTGAAGACCCCTCATTGCTTTTTAGGTAACGGAAAGGTTCTTTATTCCGCGTGAAGCAAATAAAATAGAAAACGCCAGTGCATGCTCGTCATCGAATCAGCAGGTTTTCTTCCATAATCTTAACTCATATGAAGCATATACATATAGGAATCGTCAAACGTGTGGCGGGCAAATGAATTTGTCCGTGGGTGAGTATTTACCTCAAAATTTCTCGTGTTAGTACTTACCATTCATAGCGGCGTTAGTCATTTGTCTGAAAAGTCACTTTCAGTTTGAAATTATATGCCATAAAATACATATTCTCGCCAATTTTTATTCGTACATTAAAAAAAGGCGTTCGATTTGAAGACATGCAGAGAGGGTTGATTTTATCAAAATACTTATAATGATAATCGCCAGTTGTATTGTATGACTGCTAATCGCCCAAAAGGTTTTTTCACGAGATTCGCGGTACAATTTATGAAGTCACCCAGTTTTTGCATTCAAGGCGTAAAGCCTTAATGTCCATGAAACCTGTTCCGGATAATAATAAAATGATAAATCTCTCCCTTTTCTTTGATTCCATCTCCTCAAGAGGTTTACAATCTCTTTCAAATTATTTTGGTCGAATATTTTAACCTAACGCGCCACATTTCTTAGATTTGGACCGAAATTTTTATTGAGCTAATGTCCTAATTGTAGCAGTTAATTTTATCTCAGTTTGAGAACGTCCACAAGAGTCAGAGAATTAATCCCTCTTTCGACTTTATCTTCGTTATCCTTTCCTTTTTGTCCCACGCTCGAAACAAATAAAAATTCAATGTCCATGTTATCCATCGCAGTTAAAAATTTCTACCCACTGTTTTTACCGCTATGTACGTCGCGCACTAAATTTCACTCGTTTCGTGTTTTGGAGGAGCGTGTGATACGTGAGAGGAATTTTGGCTCATTTTCCGCCGGCAGTTTTCCGAGAAACTCAGTATTTATAAAATTCTCAGAAGATTAAAAGGCGGATCTGTTGTGTCCTTTTATGATTAAATGACGCATGTGATGACAGTTGTCTGACGGGATCTCATGTGAATCTCTTAACAAACGGTATTATTTTGTCTCCGCGTTACTGACCTCGTCAGCTGTGAAACTGTAGATATTATTTGCATGAAAACATTTGTTACCGTTCCGAATTTGATAACCTTTAAAGGCCTTTTAGTCGGCTTACACACAAATTGAAATTGCTTTTTAAATAAACTCCTCCCTGAATATTTCTGTTTTCTTTCCGGCCGAAATTGACAAATGTGTAAATGTCTTCTGACTTAAGTCTGATTCGCCTTCGCTTTTCGACTTGGTTGTAAACCTCAAGGCTCTTCAAGGGCCCATTGTTTGAGAGAGACGCAGCACTAACCCAGGATTACAATTCAAAACTGGGTATGACTTATCTGAGTCGCATATATTTTTCGTCAACTGTTAAAGGTACCACAATGTCGTGTTTTCGAATAAAGATTGACGGCTGTACATTAATTAAAGTAAAAGGACTAAGATATAATTACATAAACTTGTAATATGTAAACTCTTCGCTGTAACGCTGATATTTTCAAATCCTTGCTGTTTTTTGAGACTGTACTTATCGGGGAACATATTCTTATAATCTTAAATTTTATTCAGGGGTAAAAATATAGGTTTATTCCAGATCAATCCAGCATCAAAAGATGGTATTTCTAACTTGGAACTGTTGACTTACAATGCTGTTGTCTTTTCACATACAGGGGCTTTAGGAAACAGCACCGGAACGACCTCGCTCCCTTGTACCTCAGCTACTACGTTGCAAAGGGCACAATCAACAGTTGTTTCAGCTACGACGACGGAGAAATCATCACCATCAGTTTCAGTCACTAGGTATGCTTCCACGTCATATCAAAAAGCAAAACTGTCGAATACATCAACTATGTCACTCAGACAGTCGACAAGTACATGGAGTTTGGAATCAAGTAACACACCCCATAACCCATCATTACCAGTTTCGTCACTGCCGAATATTTCAGCCACAATTCTGGACGAGTCAAAAAGCACGCCAGTATTATATTCATGTACTGTCGTGTATTCTTTAGCATGCGCAGCCTTGTCGAATGTCTCAACTTCTACCATGACACGGAAACAATCGAACAGTATCGAATCGACTATTTCAAGTTCTGTACTACAAAAGACAAACAGTACATCAAGTTTTGATTTAAGTAGTATGCCTTATTCTACATCTTTTCCTACTTCGCCGTCTTCGAGTATTTCAAGTCCTGTACTGCAAAAGACAAACAGTACATCAAGTTTGGATTCAAGTAGTCCGCTTTATTCTACATCTTCTCCTATTTCGCCATCCTCGAGTATTTCAAGTTCTGTACTACAAGAGATAAACAGTACATCAAGTTCTGAATCAAGTAGTACGCCTTATTTCGTATCTTTTCCAACTTTATCAGCATCAAGTATTTCAAGCTCCATACTGCAACTGACAACAAGTCTATTAACTTCTGATTCGAGAAATTTGCCGTCCTCCACATCCTCTCCAACATCGACGCTTTCGAAGATTTCAAGTTCTATGGTGCCAATAACACAAAGTTCATTAACGTCAGATTCTCGTAGTGTGCTATATTTTACATCTTCCCCTACCTCGTCATCAGCGAGTATTTCAAGTTTCACGCCACAGCAGACAACAAGTTCATTGAGTTCTAACTCTAGTACTATCTCGAGTTCTACACTACAACAAAAAACTAGTTCTGTAAGTTCAGATTTAAGTAGTGTGCCTTACACCACATCTTCTGTTATTTTGCCATCATCGAGTTCCATACTAGAGCAGACAACAAGTTCGTCAACTTCAAATTCTAGCACTGTCCCATATTCTACATCTGCATCTTCGTCATCTCTGATTATTTCCACGCCAGGATTATATTCATGTACTATCGTGTATTCTTTAGCATGCGCAGCCTTGTCGAATGTCTCAATTTCTACCATGATACGGGAACAATCGAACAGTACAACAACACTACATTCTGGTAATATTACAACTACGACGACTGAACAACTCGTACCTTCATTGACAACAGCCCCAAGAAGTGCGAATTATTCCACATCGTCCACTATATCTTCCTCTCTATGCAGTTCCTTGGCATGCGCAGCTTTATCAAATGTCTCAACTTCCATCCTGATAAGCGAACAATCAATCAGTACAACAACACTACATTCAGGTAACCTTTCAGCTACCACGGAACAACTCGTACCTTCATTAACAACAGCCCCAAACAGCGCGAATTATTCCACATCGTCCACTAGATCTTCCTCTCTATGCAGTTTGGTTTATTACAGTTCATGTTCAGCTTTCTCTCCGTTGGATGTTTCGAGTTTATCACGAAGACAATCCTCACGTTCTTCATCGTCAGTATCGGACACCACGACTTTTCTTACATCATCAAAAATCATATCGACGTTGCCTGTTCCAAGCAGTGTGCCTTACTCTACATCTTCTCCAGCCTTGAGGTCATCGGGTATTTCAAGTGCCATGGTGCACCAGACAACAAGTCCATCAAGTTTGGATTCAAGTAGTACGCCTTATTCTACATCTATAGCCTTGCCATCATCGACTGTTTCAAGCTCCATGATGCAACAGACAACAAGTCTATCAAGTTCTGAATCAAGTAGTACGCCTTATTCTACATCTTTTCCTATTTCGCCATTATCGACTATTTCAAGTTCTGTACTGCAAGAGACAAACAGTACATCAAGTTCTGAATCAAGTAGTACGCCTTATTCTACATCTTTTCCTATTTCGCCATCATCGACTATTTCAAGTTCTGTACTGCAAGAGACAAACAGTACATCAAGTTTGGATTCAAGTAGTACGCCTTATTCTACATCTTTTCCTATTTCGCCATCATCGACTATTTCAAGTTCTGTACTGCAAGAGACAAACAGTACATCAAGTTTGGATTCAAGTAGTGCGCTTTATTCTACATCTTCTTCTACTTCGCTGTCCTCGAGTATTTCAAGTTCTGTTCTACAAGAGACAAACAGTACATCAAGTTCTGAATCAAGTAGTACGCCTTATTTCGTATCTTTTCCAACTTTATCAGCATCAAGTATTTCAAGCTCCATACTGCAACTGACAACAAGTCTATTAACTTCTGATTCTGGAAGTTCGCCTTCCTCCACATCCTCTCCAACATTGACGCTTTCGAAGATTTCAAGTTCCATGGTGCCAATAACACAAAGTTCATTAACGTCAGATTCTAGAAGTGTACTTTATTTTACATCTTCCCCTACCTCGTCATTAGCGAGTATTTCAAGTTTCACGCCACAGCAGACAACAAGTTCATTGAGTTCTAACTCTAGTACAATCTCAAGTTCTACACAACAACAAACAACTAGTTCTGTAAGTTCAGATTTAAGTAGTGTGCCTTACACCACATCTTCTCTTATTTTGCCATCATCGAGTTCCATACTAGAGCAGACAACAAGTTTGTCGACTTCAAATTCTAGTACTGTCCCATATTCTACATCTGCATCTTCGTCATCTCTGATTATTTCAAGCTCCTTGCTGCAACTGACATTTAGTCCATCAAGCTCAGATTCAACGCAGGAAACAGTCACCTCGATCCAAGATTTTAAAAAAAGTCCTATCAGGTTGACCACCATTCGGACTTCCGTTTCAAGCCGTGTCCTGCCTACTTCATCATCTTTACCACATGAGTCCAAGAGTGTGTTCTCTATCCTATCACCAACACCCTCATCTACAAAGCTAACGTTGATCACTTCATCAACAGCCATCAGTCCGCCAACTACTCCTGATCCAGGAACAACAAAGCGATTTACCGTGAAATTTGTAATCACAAACGTGGATTATGAAAAAGAACATGGAGACGAGTTTATATCTCTTTCAGAGAAAGTAAAAAATTCAGTTGATAAAGCACTTGAAGAAAATATCGGCAGGGAATTTGCTTACTCCATTGTGGAACGGTTTAGTAAAGGTGAAAATATTAACTGCCAGATAACAGTCGTCGTCTCCAGAGCTTCCAACGTCACGGAAGAAATGATTCGAAACGCACTCGGGGAAAAGCTTGGAGACTTAGAAATAACGAATGTTGTTATTGTAGACACAGAGACAGAAAAACCAACTGCTGAGAAAGAGATCGCTTTTGTAGTCACAGCGACATTAAAAGACGAGGTGTACAACAATAACCTTGGAGACTCCTCTAGCAAGGAATTCAAAACTTTAGCTTTAAAACTACGTGAACTACTAACTGGAGTTTTCGAAGAAAGATATAAAACTTTGTTTGTTCGAGTGGAAATCATAGCCTTCCGCCAAGGTAGTGTTATATGTGAATTTAACGTTATCACGAAAGAAAATTCGAAGGTGACGAACGCTGATGTAAAAGAAACACTAACACAAGCAAGTAACAAAGGAGAGATAGGAGATTACACTTTTACTGAGATTCAAGTCGAGAAAAAGGCGAGCACAAAACAGCAAACTGGGGATGAAGAAAAAACGTTGCCCAGCTGGTTGTTCGTTGCGATTGCGGTCTTGGGAGTAATGGTGCTGCTTGCAATTGTGATTATATTTTTGGTAAGATCAAGTTATTATGGATGGGAGCTGATATTCAAAATAGTAAAGAAGAGCTCAATTATTTTTTAAATCCGCCTAGCCAAAGAAAAATAATTTTAACATCTATCTTCTGACCTCAGTAGCAGATGTCAGACATCTACCAAATCGGAGATCCCTTTTGCAGAATCTAATAGGGTGGAAAAGGAATAACAGAGACGCAATCAACAGTGACGCATGGTATACTAGCCCCGTGAAATCCACCGTTTTCTGTGCCAAAATCTAAAGGCCTTTATCTAAATAACGGTTCTCGATCTTCCATATCCTTGTCCATCCTCGCCTGTGTATACTACGCAGGTCACGTAAATTGTGTCATCGCCTCTTAACGTTATCAGTATTATAATTATTTGCATTTACTTTCTCGTCGATTTGCGTCGATAATCGTAATATTTTTGTGGTTTGCCGTATGTTAACAAACTTATGGGCGAGGTTAGGAGCGTAACAAGAAATTTTTCAAAGGGAGATTCACGGTTACGAATTCCCTGCGCCCTACGTTTATTGGCCATACAGCATCTGTACCTTGTGCATCGGGCTCGTATCCATACGAGAGAAAAACTTATGAATTGAGTGTGAAGCATCAAATAAGGTTCGTGCTATGCTCATTCCTCAGATTAGCACGTTTTCGCCACTTGGATCATATGTTTTACAGGCATTTGAATAACAAAAGAGTTATCTCTTAAAGGGGTGGTGGGGTCACAGGTAACCGAGCGGCCCTGCTACAGCTACGCACCTCGGCAAAGGTTGACTAGGATCCTTGGAAACGACGGACGTTGTCATGAAACGCCCTTATGGTTACCCTGAAACGTTATGTAGCTTCCAAATTAGCAAAAACTAGAGCGGCGTTAAGAAAATACGGCTTATAACCTACAGTGTTTGATGAAGCACAGATTGTAAGATTGTTTAAAATAATCTCAAACAGCTATAAAAAATATATAACCAGATACATGTAACCTTGTTTGGCTAGCTTTATCGGAACGTATGGCACTGGACAAGGAAAAGCTCCCGAAGTTTGGGCGATTCCATTATCTTAAAGCGGGATAATAAAACTACCACATTACAATTCCTTGTATCAATTCTGTTTTTTATTCTCAGGCTTGTAGAAAGCGAAATAAACGAAGCCACAACCTAGCATTTCTGGACGTATATGAGAACTATGGTATTGCGATGGAGGAAGTTCAGGTGGGAAAATCGAACATGAACCATCAAGAGGATGACTAAAATAAAAGGTGAAAAATCAACGAACTCTCTGCATGCTTTTTTAGAGTTTCTCTTAGTAGTTTTTATTTCAATAGTTAACCCTGGAGCACTGAGTGCTGGTAAAAACGTTTGAAACGAAATGGCAAGATGCTTACTAGAGAAAAAACATTCATTTAATGGTCGATGACATTTAACTGTTGTTGTGAACGACGCTTGATTATAATAAGGAACATGGGACGCTTTGCGGTTAAGCGAAGAAAAAGCGAAACCAAAGCAACCCTATGAGAGGAAAGGAAGTCTAGCTACGATTCTTATCAGCTACATGTATCTGATTAGACGTTTTGGTGTGTAGTATCGCTGAGTATTTTTACAAGTTGTGCCGTATTTTGACTTGCCCTACTGGCTTGTTAAAATACAAACAACGAGTACAAATACTCAGCGATGCTACGCTCCAAAACGTCCAATAAGTTATTTATTATCCAACTGCTTTTTTTTCTGGTAACTCTTTTGGCTCATTTCTCATAGGGCGGGAAAAGCAAAGCAGATAGAGAAGCGTTGCGCGCGCAGCCGACTGGTTAAACAGGTTTTTTTAACAGTCCAAAACAACCAACTGTCCAAATAACCGTACAGTATCGCAGGATATTTGTACTCTGTAACATTATTAATCCGATTTCATTCTCTGTTATAGATAAGCTATGGCCAAAAATGAAAACGAAATGAAAAAGAGATATATCGCGTTCAAGATGAACAACACAATGCACATTTTAGAGATATTGTACAGATGCAGGGAAAATGCCCGTGAATAACATTATACTTGAGACCCAAGTAATCTACAAGTTACAGAGGACGGCATGTCTTTTAATTCCGAAAAAAAGACTGACACTTAAGAAAGAAAAAATCAGAGTGAGGGGAACAGTTTGTTCCTTCAAGATTCATCACCATTTGGTAATTTCTCCCTAGCATTTGCAACGAAGGATGGCCACAATGGATATAATGTGGATAAATTACAGGGAAACTGACCACGTACATTGAGATTGAACGAAAATTCCAGTTCAATGCCGGCTTCTGTTTGACTTTGCTCCATGCATTTACATAGGTCACGAAGGATAAAGAAGGACAGTGTCACTGACTGGAAGAAAAATCCCCCCCCCCCTAGGGGGGGGGAATTGTATCAGGGAATACAAAAAGGTTAACTTTGCTAAAGAAACGATAAAAAACATTACATCCCTTTTTTTTATAAATCATCGATTAGAACCCATTAGAACTAATATAAAAAATATGAAACTAGATCAAATATCAATATCATTGATGTTAACATGGTGAAGATCAAATTTTGAAATAGGAGGCAGTTTGTTGGTGTCTCATCTAGAGAAGTTCTGCTCAATTTAATAGGAGTAAGTTTTGTACGTCATAGTGTTAGCAAGAGATATTGGCGAGTCTTTGAAGACTTGTTTTTTTGTGAGAAAAAAAAGGGCAAGAATACCCAAGAAATAGCGCACAATATTGATAAATATAACGCAGCATAGCCTTAATAAAGAACCTCTAACCGTTTTTGTCACTTTTTTCTTATATGTTAGAGCTTCACAAAAGAAAAAGAATTGACCATAGTGGGAATAAGGGGTGATTAAGATGTTTCTTTTTCTTCGCTTTTACCAAATATCATTCATCTGTACCGTTTAGTCGACCTTAAAATGCTACATCAAGGCTACTCACATACTCACGGCCAAAGTATGATTTAAAACAATTTTCCGCCTATATATCCAGCACGAGGATCTACCCTTTAGGTACTAAAAACAACGCATGATTACTATTTTCAGTTCGTTTTAATTTTAAGATTGTATGTGTTCATTAAGTCTCCATTTCATTTGGGACGCCCCAAATATGATCGGAATGTCGTCGTGAATTGTACCCCGGGCCCAAATTGTATCTTTAAGATGATATTCGAATAAATTAGCATCATGGCATAAAGATTTTTCTTTAAAATTTTGGACACACTTTTTAAAAAAATCCGTGAACAACATCAGACACTCTGAAGAAGACCGAGACAGAATTTCTCCTTACGATATCTATACAATATCAGGCAAACAAGTGATGAGAATAAAGAAAAATATAAATTATGGGATTACTAATTGATCAGATGCCAAATTCTCCAAACTAACATAATGAGATTCATTTGGCAGACAGTAAAGAGAACTACTAATGAGATCTTGGGAGTTAAAGGGTAAAGTGTCTCTAAAAACTTGATCAGTAAGGCAGATAAGTGCAAAGGACAAATCACACGCTGACATTAAAATGAACAGTAAAAGTTCATTTCAAGCAGAGCAACATGGGGATAATTAACTTCATTTTTTTTAATAAATCAAGGGCTTTTATTAAGCAAACCTAATAGCAGATAAAACTAAATTAAATATTTATAATATTAGAAGTCAAATGTTGATTAAAATAGTCCTTTGTTAGAGGTGCCTATGTCCAAAGAATTTAGACTCCAATGAATACATATTGTACGCATGTCACTGCATTTGCTAGATATAAAAGAGAGTCTTAAAACACTAACATTCTTAAGGAAAAAAAATCAATTAACTTTAACTGTTTTTGTTTGTTTTGTTGTTTTTTTCCAAAAGCAAAGATCCATCATACAATAACGTAACAAAAATAAAAATAAAGAGTTCCAGATTAAAGTTAAACACATTGGTTGTCACTTAAAGAAGAGTTGTGATAATTGACAATCCAAATTTATTTATTGCTAAAATTGCTTTAATTCAGGACCACAAAAAGTATGGTCTCACACTAAATATTCAGCTATCTTACACAAAAGATATATACAATACTTACAGTTCATGAAATTACATGTCCATTTTTTTTCTATTATATGCATCAACCAATTAATCATGAACAAATTCAAAGAGCCTTCTTGGTAGTATTAGGAATTCCACTTTTTGGTCTGCCTGATTTTGGTCTGGTTGAAGGACTGTTAAAATAATTTGAGGAAATTAATTCTGACAATGAATTAATCATCAACAAATAGTTATTAATTAACCATAACTAGTAATTATTATTGATTAATTCATTCTCTACTAGGGGTTATTTTTAACTGACTCTCAACAGTAATCCAGGAATGCATTGGCTTGGCTTAAAATCTTTCTGTGATTGCTCTAGTTAAGTCCAACCACACTATTTCACCAATACTAGAAATCAAAATTTAAAAAATGGCAACTTGGTCACCAGCTTTCTCCTGCTCTTCAGGCTGGATGCTTGTTTCTCCTCTGAGCTCTCTTTTGCTAAGTTAAAAACTTTCTTTCTTTATAACTGATTCCTTTGCTTTGTACTTTAACCCTTTAAACCCAAGGAATGATAAACATCCAGTTTCTCCAAATAGTGTCACCCCTAGATCAACATTAAGGCCATAAGAGTAAAGGAAGTGATTACAATGTTAAGAAGCTCCTGATTATTAAGTAAATTCTCCTTGTGAGTAGCATTGGGAACATATAGAGAATAGTATAGAGAACTCGTAAACTGATGTTAGGGTGTAAAGGGCTAATATTCAATAAAAGTATGCCCTATTCAAAAACACAAAATTAATATCAAACCTGCTCAATTCCTGATCAGTTTCTTCCATGATAGCTGATTTATCAGGTAAGGTTGCTGTTAACAACAATGAAAATAGGGTTATAATTTAAAGTTAGTGTCAAATAATTTTCTGTACCTGTCAGAGTGGCCATAAAGGTTGCAGCTTGGAGCATTGTATTATCATTCTACATAAATCCAAAAGTATACTTCCAAATCAGCTTTAGCCTCGTTATCACAAGACCCCACAAGCTTTGAGCTTTAAACCCTATTGTGTTTAAATAAAGCAAGCCTTTCTATTGCTCCTTTCACATAGAAATAAGAACTTATTTATAAATAAAAGTGAACTCCAATACTAATAGCTATTTACACTCAGGCTTCCTTTTTATAAAAAGGCTTTTTTGCATTAAAAGAGTGACATGTGGTTCCTCTTACCAACATTGTTATTGACTCCAGGGTGTTTTGCAAGGCCAATAAGAAATCCATAAAAAGTAACTCTTTCAACAGATGATAACAGTTCCTTAATGACCTCAACAGGTGGACAACTGAAAGAATGATTTTCAAACTACAGTAAATTCCTTCAAAATAGGAAAAAAGTTTTTAAATCATTGAGCCTCAAGGCTCTATTTTGGATTTCAGGAAAAGTCAATCCAATGTAAGGCAATCAGTTTGTATAAGGCTTTAGAGTGACAAATGTCATACTTATAGAAGGATGTTTTTTCGTCTTGTCACGAGTGTGGGACAAAGAAAAATTCTGAGTCCCCATGAGGAATCAAACCTCAGACCTTCAGATTTGCACTCCAATGCTCTACCACTGAGCCACAAAGACTCTTCGGTGATCAGGGTCTATTACAAAGTTCTAATGACACGTGTCCCACATACGGCTAGGATCAACAATGTCGATAGCGTAATGTTTTTTGACAGAAAAGTAGAGGCAGAAAAGCAGTAGCTAAGATCAGAAATATCAAAGACATCTGGTACAGATACACATATGGACTAAGAAAGATGATAAAAGTTGGGAACTTGCTCGTCAAGTAAAAAGATTTGAAACATTTGCCATGGATCTGGGAGAAAAAAGAAACAGTTTAGAAAGGAGTATACCTGAAGGAGCCATTGCTGGTATGAATAATTTGAAGGATGGCCTCCAAGAAAGAATGAACCTCCACTCCATCCTCAGGACTGACCTGAGCAGCATCTGGTGCAGTGTGTGCAGGCTGCTGTGTCTTGTGCTGAGTGGGCCTGGACAGTGTTGGCACTATCACTATCTGACCAGGTCTATAAGTACCTGATATCAGGGCTTGATAAGTGCTGTGAAGTTTCTCTATAAACTCTGTAAAAAAAACTCTTTGTCAGAAAAGAATTTATGCACATCAACATCAACTTTACTTTCAAGCCTTTCTTTAGAGGTATGGACTGGTAACATTTAAAGGAAAGATTTCCACAAAAAACAAAGATCAGAAGAATGTCAAAGTGAAGAAATGAAGAAGGTGAAAAAGATTGGACAAAAATAACTGTAAATGAGGTTTGAGGATGAATTTTTAACATATTATGTCAAAATATATAAGCATTGCTCAATTGGAATCAAAGGAATAAGTAGGATTAAGTGTACGATTACCTTTAACAGAATCTTATTGAATGTTGGAGCTAAACATGTACCAAAATGTTTTATTCATTACTAAAAAATTACTTTTTTTCTTTTTTACCAGAGACAGGGTCAAATGCAGTCTTGCAGACCTTCCCCCTCTCCACATAAGTAAGCCCCATTAGAAGTCCATTATAACAAAGGGTGAAAAGCAAGGTGATGTTTCCACTAGATGGGATTTGCCGAAAATAAAGGGCAAACACAAATTCAATTGCAAAAACTATTCAAAAAAAGAAAAATGTATTACTCAAGTTATGAAACCACCATGAAGACAAAGGTAAATAGAGAATAATATCTATTTAGGGAAATTATTACAGAGGACTAAAGCTAAACAAATGTAAGAGCAAATTAACCCAGATTGCAATTCAGTTTTGGTTTAGGTTTGTGTGTAAATGGCATCTCCTGAGACAATCAAATTTGCTGTAGTTTTAATTTGCAAACATGTGATAAGATTTTCACCTCTTCAGACTGAAATAGTCAAGATTACTATTTGCTAACTTACCCTCATAAAAGAACTGTGTTTGGAAAGCATAAAGAAAATCTGGAAATGACATCAGACAATCCATAGCATCTTCCATTAAAATAATCCTGAAAAAAGGCAGATGTTTTAACCCTTGAATTTCCAAGATATGATTGTCAATTCTCCCCTCTAGCTGCTACACATTTCCTTGTAAATTAGTTGGAAGAATTGGGTGTTAGATCAAGATATAGACTTCCACCTGATAAGTTTGAGTGTTCTCATTACCTTTTTGCTAGATAACGTATTAACATTATAAGGAGAAGTTACATATTAATCACTACTGGGAGTTAAAGGGTTAAAGGATACCTAGTTCTAAAGTGAGTGACAAAGAACAGCATGCTAGTGATCCATGTATAACCCACCTTGCTGTCTTCTGAACTGGCTCAAATGGAAAATCAGGGCACAACAGGCACACTAGAGAATGATATTCCTTTGCAGATAACAAATCTGTGGTCAATAAAAAATTAGCTCCCTTAAGATGTTTGCCCATTTTCTTTTTGTTTGCAGAGTAGTGCATGCAGACCAGGCACTGAAAGCTCTCTCGATAATTTGTTTATTTATACTTAGTCTTAGAAGTTTTCCATCAACTTAAGTCTCACCAGGAATAACTGTTGACACTAAATACAGCATTTCCTTGAATAAGTGCCCTCCCCTGAACATTGGTTCCCCCCCCCAAGACCACAATATCAAACAACCTCCCCCTCCCCCTAAATGAATGCCCCCTCCCCCTAAATGAATGCCCCCTCCTCCTTCACTTCTCTTAAGAGGTAGAAACAGAAGAAAAATTTTTTCCTGTTGAAACTTTCTTTCTATCTTTTAAGGATTCAACTAAAGTAGAATCAGTTCAGGTTAATAGTGTCTTAATAAGCACACCCCTCCCTTCAACAAACACCCCTTCCTTCAACAAACACCCCTCCTACTGGCCAAAAATTTTTAATATGTGCCTGATGATTAACTGAGGAAATACAGTACTCATAATATAGGCTAAATTATATTAGGAACTAATTCACCATCTTCAAATTAAACTACGACTGACAATACACAAAAAAAGGAACAAATTAAAATCAAAAGGAAAACAAGAACGACACAACAACTTTTACAGACTCAATATTATTTCCATGCAAGCTCTGAATTTTTTTTTCTATCATACCTCCATTCCTTCCGATATGTCTAAAACATTTCCAAAACACTCTGATAAAAGAGGCAATATTGTGAGGTGTCTTCTTGATGTAACTGTACTCCCTGAATAGAGTGTGATTCCCTTGCACAACACTCCTGAAGCTATGAAAGACAGTAGATAGATACATTAGACACTAGAGAATGATTTGCAGGGACAAAACTTTCTCTACCTGGAGTTTCTTTAAAGAATTCTGTACCAATCAAGTTCCTCAGGAGACAGCAGAAAAGATTCATTGATTATTTTCTTAGTAGTAGCACTATTCCCCAATTGATGACAACATGCTGAATAAAAAATTAATGATAATGCTACCTCAAGAGGTTACCATAGCCAAAGAAAAAATAAGGCTGTGCTTAAGGCATTCCAGTATCTCAGTAACAAACACCTGACTACAGTACCACAGCTATTACTTAATTAATAAAAATAAAAAAGAAAATTATGATGATGAAAACAATGATAACTATACAAATGGATAATAAATCATACAACAAATAAATGAATTTCATTAACCACTCACTAATCACTCAGAAATCGAGCTGGAATGACCCTTGGATTCTCTTCTTTATGCTCCAGTAGCTGTGCAACTGCATCCTGTCAGATACAATTAAAACATAAATCATGAAAAATAAACATTAAAATACAGTTCCTACCTAATCATTTGTAATAGTGCTCGCTAATTACTAGAGAAATTGAGTATCAATTTTAACATCCATTTAAACTTCTTGTGACCCTGACCTGTAATGAATACATAATACTTTGATGAAAACATCAATAGAAAAGATGGTATTGATTGGCCTAGCCTCAAAGCTGCTCGGTAAATATCCACCACTTTGATGATTACCCATGACCTTGAGTGACCTCGACATGATTATTGTACAATCTGCAGTTAGATGACATCCTAGGCACTGATTTTGAAAATTCACTGTATGCTTTCAGCCAATCAAACAAGAGATGGTGAATTGAATGTATAATAATAATAATAATAATAATAATAATAATAATAATAATAATAATAACACAATCTCCTTAACATTTGTGAAGAGGTGGGAAGACTCACAGTGACTCAGCTATACAAGTAATGGAACCCCACAAAAACTCTTTTCTGCTCCTTGCAACCTACAATCTGCATAACACATCCTCCGCTATACATCTGCATATCTTACCTGAAGGTAGGTCAGTACGTGGCACTTCGCTGAAAGAGAAACATATCCTATACCTCAGAAGAGAGAAATTGTTTATCCAGTTGTCATGATCGGACAAACATCTGACAGTGTCAATTATAGCGATGCGTAGTCTGTCAAGTTACCAGGTGACCTTACCTAAATATTGTTCAGCCGTTAGGGAAAATCTGTCACTTTCATCGGACATTTCATGAAGAAGCGACTTTGTCAGGTTTAAAGAAATATATTTTATCAAGACTTGGGAATTTTTGATTCAAATAGCCCCTTTTCCCGCCATATTGGATGGCCTGCAATACTAAACAGCGGACGGTACCAACAAAACTCATGCCTAAGAGAGCCAGCAGTGAAATGAGTAATTAAAGATGGCGGAGGATAGTGTTAGCTTAGAAGACGAATTCTACAAGAAACTGTTGTTAGAAAAAGCCAAAAAGCTAGAAAATGCACCTCCTGATAGGCACGAATTTGTACCAACTCCACAATTTGTTATGAAATTGCGAAACAGTAAAGAAGAGAAAGTCTTTATCAATATTTGTACTTCAGAGAAAATCCCTCCAGCTAAAGATGTAACGGAGGAAACTTTAGTTGAAGTTTTGGAATCTGAGGACCCTACTCAATATCGTGTACCTATGAGTCTTGGAGAACCTCATGTCGAAGTTGATAATCGTGGCCAAGGTGAGGGTCCTATGTTTTGAATGTTCTTTTCTTTACAGAGGCGTAGTCTTATATTAATTTACTGTTGTTGTGGATGCCGTGTGCCACTTTAATAAAGCAATCCGCATACTTGCATACTCAAGCGCTCTCCACTCACTATTTTTTTAAACTGTGATATTTCTAAAGCTCTTTTGCTCATTTCAGGTTGCACAGCATATGATGTGGTTATAAATCCAACGTTTTACAACAAGATTCAAAACAGTGAACTCTTCAAAAGCTTCTTCTTGACAATTGTTTTTGAGGGACTTGAAAGTAAATATGATATGGAACTAGAAAGGAAATGGACTGTACTGAAGAACAAAAAATGCATAGGAGTTCTTCAGCCCCATTGCATAAGGAGCAAAAGTAAACCAGTAATAATGGAAATGGAAAGTGAAAAAAAACCACTTTCAAAACCAGGTAGTATTAGAAGCAAAGTTTTTTTATTTAAACCTTTTGGGCCAGTGATTTGCAAGTGGTCTAACCCAGTTTTACACAAGCAGCGTACAATACTTGTTGTTACTTTATTCGGTAAAGTTTCCGAACAGCCCCATACTACATTATGCATTCAGTTCTTGGATAGAGAAAATAACGACAAAAACAATACATTGCCATTGGGAAAACAGATTTGTTTCACAATAGTATAGGGCTGTCTGGAAATTTTTCCCTTTATTCTTTTGAAACTGAGACAAGCTACCACAGTTAACCCTTTCACTCCCAAGATCTTATTAGTAATTCTCCTTACTGACTGCCACACAATTCTTATGATGTTAGTTCTGAAAATATGATAGTGGATCAACTAATAATCCCCTAGTTTATATTTTTTTTCATTCTCTTAACTTGTTTTCTTGAATTTGTATGATAAGGTAACGAGGAATTCTGTCTTGGTTACTCATGGGAATTAAAGGGTTAAAGGCCACCAGGCTCACAAGGCTAAGATGAACCAATCCCTCAACACTTTACTTCTTGTAGTTCTGTTAGGGAAAAGGTTGGGGAATAATAACTCAGCAGTGAAGAAGCTGGGGTCTGGTCTAAAACAGGAACAAGAATTAATAAAAAGGAGAAATGTCAAGAAATGGAAAAATATTTTTGAGCTTTAGAATGAGAGGTTAATAAAAAGATATTTTAAAACTAGATCAAGAGTTGCAAATACCCAAGATAATTATTTCATGATAATAGTTATCATGATAAAAGCAGGGAGGATATGATTATATAATAGTACTGCTTTATTTTTCACTAAGTATTTTAGAGCCAATCACACCAAGTATGCTCAGCTAAATCCACCAATCACAGATTTGATCACAATAACCATAGCAACAACCATTTATCCTAAGAAAATCTGGAGAATTTCCAAAATGGAGAAAGTATTAACTTTAGAAATCATTTCCTTTCAAAATGTTTGTGGATGTAGATGTATTTTGTTTTTTCGGAAATTGTAATGTTTATGGTTGATTGGTAACAGGACTTCATGTTATTGAATTCTGTCTGCAATCATGCTCATGATTAAAAAATCGGATTCCCACTTGGTGGTTGTTTGATTTTGGTAATCACTTGTATGATTCAGACCAAATTGGACACCACTCAGTCCTATTACCATTAATAATAATAATAATGATGATGATGATGATGATGATAATGCTGGTGCTATCAATCATCTCTCATCATATTGTACCTCAATTTCTACTACATGTACATATAATCAATTTTTTTTTTTTTGACCCAAAAAAACTAATTTATTTTATGGCTTGCTCGCAATTTCACTCCCAAGATCTTATTAGTAATTCTCCTTACTGACTGCCACACAATTCTTATGATGTTAGTTCTGAAAATATGATAGTGGATCAACTAATAATCCTTTAGTTTATATTTTTTTTCATTCTCTTAACTTTTTTTCTTGAATTTGTATGATAAGGTAACGAGGAATTCTGTCTTGGTTACTCATGGGAATTAAAGGGTTAAAGGCCACCAGGCTCACAAGGCTAAGATGAACCAATCCCTCAACACTTTACTTCTTGTAGTTCTGTTAGGGAAAAGGTTGGGGAATAATAACTCAGCAGTGAAGAAGCTGGGGTCTGGTCTAAAACAGGAACAAGAATTAATAAAAAGGAGAAATGTCAAGAAATGGAAAAATATTTTTGAGCTTTAGAATAAGAGGTTAATAAAAAGATATTTTAAAACTAGATCAAGAGTTGCAAATACCCAAGATAATTATTTCATGATAATAGTTATCATGATAAAAGCAGGGAGGATATGATTATATAACAGTACTGCTTTATTTTTCACTAAGTATTTTAGAGCCAATCACACCAAGTATGCTCAGCTAAATCCACCAATCACAGATTTGATCACAATAACCATAGCAACAACCATTTATCCTAAGAAAATCTGGAGAATTTCCAAAATGGAGGAAGTATTAACTTTAGAAATCATTTCCTTTCAAAATGTTTGTGGATGTAGATGTATTTTTGTTTTTTCGGAAATTGTAATGTTTATGGTTGATTGGTAACAGGACTTCATGTTATTGAATTCTGTCTGCAATCATGCTCATGATTAAAAAATCGGATTCCCACTTGGTGGTTGTTTGATTTTGGTAATCACTTGTATGATTCAGACCAAATTGGACACCACTCAGTCCTATTACCATTAATAATAATAGCAATGATGATGATGATGATGATAATTATAAATGCTGGTGCTATCAATCATCTCTCATCATTTTTTTTTTTACCCAAAAAACTAATTTATTTTATGGCTTGCTCGCAATTTCCCTGGACACTAATGTGTATACCATAGATCAAGTGTGGTTACTTTAATGTTATGGAAGTAACCACACTAGATTTACAGTATACACAAACTATCTGTACAGTGAGTGAATTTTCAAAATTATTTATCATTCTTAAGAAACATTAAAAATGCTGTACTGCGGTGCACCTTTATTTACTTTTTATCTCTGTTTCCTCCTTAGCAGAACCTAAAATGATTGAGGTAGTACAGGACTCCAAATCAAGGGCCTTGACTCCAAAGTATAATATAATAAGGGAGCCACCAGATGGAAAACCAGAGTTTTTGGTCATTGAGATTAACCTCCCAGGAATTGTGAGTAAGGACAAATAACTTTTTATCAGGGTGGAGATGACAAACAACTGTGATGTGATGTGCTATTTGGGGTGTTGAAAGTTTCTTGTTCTCTTTTTAACCCTTAAACTCCCAAGATCTGATTGTTAATTCTCCCCTCTAGCAGCTAGACATTTCCTTGAAAGCTAATAACAAAACTTGGTGTTAGATCAAGATGAGTATTCTCATTACCTGTTTACTGGATAATATATTAATATTGTAGGGAGAGGCTACATACTGATCACTTCTGGCAGTGAAAGGGTTAATATTACATTTTGTGAGTTTTAATCCTTTTCATGGGATTAGTTTAAGCTACTTGCTTGTATTATTTATTCTTTCTTATAAGAATTCAGTGTTTGTGAGTTTTAGTCTTGAAGACTTAAAAATGAAAACTAGACAGGCTTAGATTAATACTTCCTTCAAAGGAAACTGCTCATATAAATAAATAGCTTGTAAACATCCTGCTCCTATGATTGGGCACCTCAAGAGATCTAATAGCAGCGAGACCATCTGTCTGCTGAGCTGGAATTGATGTGTCCAAGGAAACTGCTTTTTCTTTGTGATGGAGAGAAATCCTGGTTTTCTTCATGAAAGATAGAAACAAAATATTGTTGTTACAGTATCCTTCCTGGAGCTTTCATGGAGTTGTGGTTAGAAATGGATATGAATGCGTACATTCATATTGTTTCATTTTGTTTTAAACTTTTTCATATTTTTCCTATTCAATCCAGAAGTCAACTAAGGACACCACTCTTGATGTTGGTGAAGACAGATTAGTCCTGAGAGTCAATCCTGACAAGTACCAACTGGATCTTGACTTACCTTTTGATGTTGATAATGACACATGTGGGGCACAGTATAACAGGAAAACAAAGGTGAGGTACCTTGTATCATAATATTATTTGGCTTATTATTGTTACATCTGTTTCATTGATGCCTGTTTGCTTTTTTCCATCTTAGCACATCAGAAATATCCTAGCATGATAAGGCCATATTAGTCCTTTTTAACTCCACAATCTTAAAATCAGTTATCTGCATCTTTTTTGTTGTGTTCATCATGACTATAGAACTGAAAATTCTGTTGGGGTTGTGTCAATCCATAACACCTGGGCCCAGTTGTTCAAAGGCCGATTAGCTCTAACCCAGAGTTACATTTTAATCCAGCTTTCTTTATTTCTTTGTTCAAAAGTCTTTTGGGGAAAAATGTTCACTATTCTTTTTAGAACATCCAATGATCAAATTGCAAGCAAAAAGATTTGAACTGAATTTCCCTTAAAGTTTTCAGACCTGAAATCAAATTTCACATTAACCCTGGGTTACCTTAACCCAGCTTTGAACAACAGGGGCCTGGTTAATATTTCTATTTCTTCTTAACACTTTGACCTTTGACACCTGATAGTGACTAGCATCCATTTTCACCTTGCAATCACACATTAAGGTCAGGAGAATAAAGGAAATGATCACTAACAAGAGAAGCTCTTGATTGTTAAACAAATTCTCCTTATCAGCACCCTAGGAAATTGTATAGATAACAGGATAGAGAATATGTAAACTGATGGTAGGTTGTAAAGGGTTAAAATTTACCTACTTGAAAATGAGTTTATGGTGTACCCGAAGAGGAGTTCCAAGCAGGGTTTGAACACAATGCACCTATCATAAAGTCACCTCACCTCCCTTAAATGTGACGTGGACTTTTTCTTTTATTTATGCCATGTTTTATTTCTTTCCCCAGGTTCTTACTCTTACTCTTCATGTTCTCAGCAGCAGCTGACAGCAAAGTAAATCAATTTATTATCATTAAGAAATGTATAATTTAAAGTTGCTATCTTTTCTTATTCCATCCTTAAATTTTTTGTACCATAAATGTATTTTATGCTTATAATATTATTTAAATTTATGAAAAATTAACAGTTTAGGGCACAATGGTTCCTCATATCTGAGAGAGATTATGTAATGAGCCAGTAGCCTGTGCTAGGTGTTCAGTCGATGAGTGGAGAGCAAATATGTGGCAGAATGATCACATGGTGAGAGGTTCTTTGTTTTTTTTTGTTTTGTTTTTTTAACAGAAAATATATTCAAGTGAAAAAAGTATTTGGTACAATTTTCAATGTTTCTGTAAGTCATCATTTGTTGATTAGAGAAACATAACACCACCACTTAAACATGCCTGCTGTGTGTAGCATTGATCCTAATGTTTCAAGGTGTCAAGTGACTGTGTACACTTCTGCTATGTAACAGAACTCCCTAACCCTTCACCAGTAACCCCATATCTATTATTAGTATGTCCCTCCAGGCTCTATACGATTTCATGCAAAATGCTTGGGAGAATTTGGCTTTATATAAAGATACCAGTCAACACATCTGTTATCTCTTGTAACCTGTTTGATGACATTTGTCCTGATATGGCATGTGGAAGGAAAGTGCTGATAACTGGTGCTGGAGATGAAGAGTGAACACACCTTTTTCAAACCTTTGACCCCCAAGAGTGACCAGCATCTATTTTTTCCTTACAATATCACCCCTGAATCACTCATTAGGGTCATGAGAGAAGAAAATAATCACCAAATTAATAAGCTTGTGATTGTTAAACAAATTCTCCTTGTCAGTACCTTAGGAAATGTATGGATCACAGTATGGAGAATCTGCATACTGATGTTAGGGCGAAAAGGGTTAAAGCTGAATGCTTACTGTATTTCCTAGAAACACCCCTGTCCAACGATTCAAACACAAATACTTCACAGACCTTTGCTAGAACTTATTTTCTGGTGTCATTTTATACACTGCTGTCTGACTATTCAAACAGAAGTACTCAAGAATACACTTTGTGAGCTGCTGAATCACCCTATCATTTTTGTAAATAATTTGGAGTGTAGGATGGAAACTTTAACACCACAAATAGAAGTGGTAGAGTATCAAGGAGACTGTTGGAATATAACCTTCTTTTGAAATGGGGGAGGGTGCAGTGCCCTTATGTACTCTAATGAATAGTCAGATTTGGATAATATTTCCAATGAGTTGCTGATTAAGTGTCTTCCACCCCAGTTGTTAGCAAAGAGGGCATGGGTCTGCCTCCTAATGCAGATAATTGCTATTTTAGTAAAAAGTAACTTATCAGGTGATCCTGTTCCAAAACAACTGTAGAAAAATAAGGTGCTACACTCTACCCTGTAATTGTTGGGCTGATTAACCTTCATTTAAAGAGTGGATCTAGAAAATTTACAAAGAAAGGGTCCAATCAGTGATGTCTCAGCTCAGCCTTTTTTCATACTGAAAAAACACCTAAATATTTGCTTGAGTGACTCAAGTGTTGGTTACAGAAGAGAAAA
This sequence comes from Pocillopora damicornis, assembly GCF_964200805.1. Taxonomy (NCBI): domain Eukaryota; kingdom Metazoa; phylum Cnidaria; class Anthozoa; order Scleractinia; family Pocilloporidae; genus Pocillopora; species Pocillopora damicornis. The sequence continues at coordinate 13,910,679 of NC_142679.1, read as the reverse complement.
AATGAAGACCCCTGGAAATTAAATGGGGTGCACGGCCTGCTGAGTGGCCTCTTTAAACCTTTAAATCTGTCCACAATTTTGCCAAGTCTGGTCGGAATTTGTGATTTATCTTTAACAAAACATCATTCAGAGAAGGACCGCAAATGGGTTACTAGGCATACTTGATTACTATATTGCTAATCCTGACACAGTAGCCCATTAACGCAGTGAGTTTTGCCTCATTCACATTTTTCTATCATGTGCTTGGCTGTACACAAGCCCCTTTTCATGTGACTGCATCTGTCCTACAAACAAACTGTTCAGGAGTGTCGCCTCAATGTAAAGCTTCCTATGCAACTTCAGTCAAGGAGCCTCTTGGCTCGTCGTTTTGAAGTGCCTCTTCGTACGTTGGAGGGAGATCAAACGAAAGGGTGCTGTAGGGAGGTGGTGACGGTGGTAATTCTTCAACCAAATCATGAATCGCTGTGCTCTCAGTTCGCTCACTAGAATATTCAGGGGGTGGTATAGCCAGCCCTGCTTCGCAAGAGTGACAGTCTTCTAAACTAAACGCGCTATTTTCTATAGCTGTCGAACGTAACTCTGTAGTTCCAGATCTAGAGCGCGGATGATGAGAGGACCGTCGCCTCCCGCGATTACTTCGCCTTCTCGACCGCCGACGTTGTCGATCGGCTCTTTGTCTAGCGTACCTGCTTTCTCGAACAAAACAACAACACAGTATTAAAAGGAAAATTGATCCGGTCAATATAGCAGCGGAAAGGAATCCCGCCTTTGTTAACATGACGTTTGAGGTGCTTTCGCAGTTTCCGTTACTGCAGTGTTCTCCGTCCAAGCATTCCCTTGAATTTCTGCAAGGTAAACGGCGATTTGGTCCCAAAGGTGAAGTTAAGGTTGAAGTTGATGTAAAGCATGCTGTGGAACATCTCATGTCTCGGCAACACAGAGAATAGTTCTGGCGTCTATCATGGCAATCGCCGTCGACAAAACAACGTTTGACAGTTGCGCTAGAGTTCTGAGTCGGCACACAATGAGAATGTTGGCAACTCTCTCCTTTATGACACATTTTGTCTGTCAAACACCAACAATCACTTCCCGCACGGCAGTGTGTCCCACAGCAAATCTGCCCTTCCGTACAGTCGTCGCGTTTTGAACATTTCGAGCAAGAAATTTCCACGAAAAAACTAACAGAAAGAACCAGTATCAAATCAAGTCCATAAAGCTTCTTCTTCGCCATTGACAGTTAATAAAAGAATCTTCTGCAAATCAGCACAATAGATGGAGCAAAAAAATTTCAGCCACGCGAGGGTTCAAATTTCATCTTGTTTACCTGAAATCGATCTTTGGCTTTCTCCCACAGTGGAGAAAGCATGACTAGATCGGTGCACGCTCACGAAAATAGACGGAAAGCAGGCGTTTGTTATGAATATCAACAGATTTTGCTTTGGTGTAACGCGAGCCTTGTTTTTACGAAAAAACAATGCTGATTATGGACGTTTTCTGAAATAAACGTCACGGCTCGGAAATGGCACGCGATCACAATTACCAGTTTCCCAGGGAGTCTGTGAGCTGAATTAAGTATGAAAATGAGGTAAATCGGAGTTAAAAAAAACGAAGATAGTTCATCTATAACTGTTTAAACGATTAATTTTACGACATTTTTTAAATTGCCTAGTCATGAGACTCTGACCTCGGTCATGGACTTTGCACCACCCATGTTTTTGTGTTTCATCGTTGCGTGACCGTACAGTTTGCTAACAGCAGTCATGGTTAATGAGTCTACCTTTATAATTTATTGTAATTTACCACCACCAGGTGAGCGGGTAATATAATTTTTGTAGCATGAGGCCCTGAAATCACGCTCCATGTAACAAAAATACCGCCTTTTATTTTCTCTCTTCTCTCTGTATAAAAATCTAAGTAAAACAAGACCTTGCATCGGGCAGGTCACGCTCAACAATTATTCCATTCATTCTGAAGAAGGCAGTCTGCAAGCAGACTGTTGCATAACATCCATCGATGAAACATCAGTTTATTCCTAAAGCATTTAAGTTTGAATAGTCTAATGTAAACAACTGCAAACTAAAATGCGTTTAAAAACTATAAATATATATACATTTCTCCCTGGCGCTTGGGCTGGAACCCATAAAATGCGTCATTTTATCTTGGTGTTTCATTGTTTTCCTCATGTCCGTCTAAGTGTCTCTCAAATTTCATTGAACTACACGATGGAGGAAAAAGTGGTTGCTGAGTAGCTGTAATTCCTTCTATCTCAATAACAGCCGCACTATTACAAGCTGCCGTTGCAGTGTTAATTTCCGCTCGATGAGATGCTCCATTTGTCTTTGCACCCTCTGTATTGACTACCCTTCGACCGCCTCGAGGCAAGAGTAATTGCCGCTTGACTTTCCTTTCCCGCAAGAAATATAGAATTGAAATAATTGTCGCTACTACTCCAAAAACGATTATAGTTATGATAAGTCCCCTGTTTCCCTTTCGTTTTCCTGTAGATTCGAGATTGTCGACGAGAACACATTTTCCTTCTTGACAGGCTTCACTTCCTACGCAATTACCATCCGAAACACAGTTCTGGTTGTTCTTGTTGTTGTAACTATTCGATACATAAGGAGGTGTATACGGCTTTTCAGTGGAGACGATGTCAGTAAGAGAGTAAAATGTAGTCTTGGTGGGCTGTGTTGGTCGACCACAAAGCGAATCTATACATTCCTCGCCACCAGAACAATCCGCGTCTTCCGAACACAGTTGTGGGCACTGAACATCCCAAAAGCAATATCCTGAGCAACATATGCCATTCACGCATTGTGAATTATCGCGGCAGGCCACACAGATACCGCAAAAGATCATCACTAGACCAAGTAAGAGCGACCAAGCGTTCATTTCTAACCAGACAGGTCTTTAGGGATCGAAAACAAATCTAGAACTGATAAACAGTGATTGAATTTCCAATACGCTAAATTCCCAGAAAACTAACAGTGCAGTCAGATTCTCGGAAACACAGGAAGTGAATGTTAACTGCAGTTCAACGTCATCGGAAGCAACTGTTTAACTTGAAGTTTTCCTTGCTGTCCAGTGGTTTCTCCAAACAGTTAATTTTAAATATGATTTAAACAGAAAGGCGATAAGGAGAGAGGGAATGATCAATGCCAAATTCGTAAAACTGGGTATATGAGAATGTATCGCAGACGGTGTGAAGTGGATTTATATCTTACGATTGATCTCGAGTTGAGTTGGGGCAAAAAAAGTTTCCAAGAAAATAACGAGGTGTTTCCTGAAGGGATTAATCTCTTCCAAGCCAGTGCCGCGCTAAAGCAAAACTAGGTTGAGGTGCAGAGGCCCGAAACCAGACTAGTCAGCAATGATAAATAGCGACGCAGAGAACAAGAGCACAGTTGGTAAGGTCTTAAAATGCATGTGAACCCCTTTGTCAGAAATAAACGTTAATAAATTGAAAGACAAAGCATGGACCCGCCCCCCCCCCCCCCCTCGAGAGAACCATTTACCATGTCACAAAGGGTTCAACATCTATAGAAAATACATTTTTCACAGCCTCCATAACTCGAAAAGTTCTTAACTTTGGGTGTGTTATTGTTAAATTGACGCACATAATTTTCCCACGTATCTCCGCATGGTATGCGGTAAAGGGAAAAAATTTAGTTATCGATCAATCAATCAATCAATCGGCAAATCAAAATTTTTCTTAAGACGGGCAAAACAGGATTGTGTCAGATTGGCAATTGGTAAATAGTGATTTGATTGTATTAAAGAGTGATCTTGTATTAAAAATTATCTCTTGACTGGCAGAAGGGAGGGGACCAATCCTGCCGTGAAACTGTGCCATAAAATAGAACGGGACCGTCCCTAGTCTGCCACTACGTTCGAATTCACCAGGAATTCAAACGGCAAAGGAAAAGAAAATTATTAACAACCAAGAAATTATTAAGGTTGTCTAAAGCTTTAAAAGTACCGAATAATTCATCGTTCTCTATCAACATGTCTATTTCCGTGACAGAACTGAACACTAATGAAATTATTAACTCATTTTTATCGGAATCTTCGCTGATATTTCACACCTTGGTGTACCGCACATCCGGGCATGAGTACTTAGATTACCTTAATTTAGTTCTTGTCAAACCATGTTTTTTAAAAGGAAAGTTGATGCTTTTCCCTTAAGCCAAGAGATATGTTGTTTACACGTTTACAGTGGATCAGGTTTGTTGCTTGCTTACAGTCTCTGATATTTTTGATATCATTAAGCGCCTTCGAACATTAGACTACTGGCGCTAAATAAATAACTCCCTTTTCTGTCTTAAATCGGCAGATGCTACTTAACTCCAGACAAACATAGAAGGCAGCACAATATCTTAAATACTGGCAAGTTCACACTGCATATTTAACTAGTAAGGTAACAACGAAGAAAGACCGCAACAATCGGTTTCAAGTGATGCACTATACGTCACAGGCTGTTCTATGGCAACAACTTAAACCGCAACTGGAGGCACAAAAGTTGTCAACGGTTTGTACACTAAGGCATGACGAAGAAATACTGCACATTACTCCGACTTGTCAGTTTTTTGTCTTCCCCTTGTCACTGCTTCCATCTTTAAGTAGCTGTTACATTAACTGTAACGATTCTTCATTGCGTCTTCATAAGACGGCGGAGCCTGCGATGGGAGTTTCCCATCACTTGACATGTCATAAGGGGGGAGGGGTGGTGCACGTGGTAGAGGGTAGTGGGGTTGTAGCGAATGTATCACGGATGGCATTTCTGTTGACTGCTCGTGATGATCTTGAGCCCTTTCGTTCATTCTAGTTCGAATCAACCGGATCTTATGGTTTGCGAAGCACACACCAATCACCAAAAGTATTACAACGACTGCTGGAATAATAAAAGGCAACAGAGAGACGACCAGAGTTCGTGTATTTCCCGATTTTGGCACATCTGTGTCGTCATTTTCTTTTCTCATTTCCTTGCACTTTCCATCGACGCAAATTTCCGTCACTGGATCGCATTCATAACTGTGATGACATTGCTTGGGTGGCAAGGTGTCCGTTGTGCACTTGTTACTGAAGCAGTTTTCTTGCTTTGAAATGTCGCAGTCATCATTTTTAAAGCAGTTGTTCCCACAATATTTCCTGAGGGAGCATTTATCAAAGCAACACTTCCTTCCCCCAGAAAGATAACAGTCATTGTCTTCAGAGCATGGAGTAGCGATAGAAATCGAGGCTCTAGATGCGACGACGACTATGAAAAATTTGATAAAAGCAGCCGAAGACATGAAAATCAAGGAAACTTCCTAAATTCTGAGAATTTAATATATCGTGACCGATATCGCTCCCGGTATACAGCGCTCCTCCAGCACGTGGCAGTACATAAACTCTTATGAATTCGTATTCGTTCGTTGTATGTTAATGATATTGTCACTAAATGCTAATAAGAAGAACAATTAGCAACGCTTGAGAACATTTATTCAATCAACCAATGCTGCAAAGGATAATGATTTTCGTCGGGCGGTAGGGACATGACTGAAAAGCCGGCGAAAGGACATTAGCTACTGAAGTCAGCGCTAGACTGAAAGTTCCCTTTATCAAAAGATCAGATACCGTGAACATACGTGTGGCTCTATAAGAACATCCTCAACTTATACACTGAAGTTTACGGTAACATGTTCAGCCGTTTTCGGGGAATAGAGGAGCGAGGGGGGAAGGGTGGAGATCATCATTTGTTCTGTGGATCCGCCTGACTGCGAGGTGACCGTGAGGGTGGGGGAGAGGACTAGTGGATTTGAAATATTTCATACTCATGACCCTGATCTTGACTGTAATTTTAAAACTGTAGTTCCATTTTCTTCTTTTCTTTTCTTTCTTTTTTTTTTTTTTATTATTATTATTTTTTTTTTTTTTTTTTACCCACAACCCGCACCCGCCATCCACGACCTCTACCGACGACTCACGACATTAAACTACACTTGCCTCTGTTGACAACTGAATATTTTTTTATTTAGTTGCTTGTTTTCACACTAATTTGCCAACAGAGACACTTAACTTTTAAAAGAGAGACAAAGATAATTCATATTTTTAAAATTCAATTCATAAATGGCATCGCGCATTTGCATATGCTTACAATTATGAGGTATGAACACTTTCAAAGAAAATGTGATAACCTCGGGTTTGCAAACCTGCTATGATCTTTGATGATACTGGCTTGGTAGCTTTTCTGTTTGAGATGTCGTTCAAAGCCGGGTACGGCATCCCTCGCAGTGGTGTGGGCTCATAGTCTAGTCATCTCCATCTTTGGTTCTGACACGAACTTGCTCAGCAATTCATTGAGCAGCGCAGGAGGAATTTTTTCTACGTTCCTGAAGTCTACCTTCCTCTGAAGAAGGGTTTTTAGCAGGCTTACGTCTCTGTTGGTCTTTGCTCTGGAGTTTTTGTTTTCTTGCTCATCCATGAAGTCATCTCTTATCTCTCAAGGGGAGCAAATCTTGGCACTTCTTCCATTTTGTTTTGAAAGAAAGCCGTCCGCTTGTTTCCCTCCACTGTGAAGAACTACCGTTTGTGTCTCTGATTGGACGAAAGATGAATTTTCACAATCATTCGCTTTTCTGATTGGTTGGTTGGGTATTCCGTACGAATTTTACGCGGACTCTATGCGTAAATCTCAGTATGTATGACTGAAAATCAAGTGTTCTTTATTGTTCTTCTCACTATTGAGGGTCCCCAGTAGGTTTTTCGGGATCCGGGAGGGAGCGAAAAGCGGGATTGTTACAGATCACGGGAATCGACGATTTCGAGGGACGGGATTTGGAAAATAATTACTTAAACGAACCGAGAACCGGGAAGTCCATTGACGAGAAATTATACAGAAATTGATCAACGACAAAGTCCGAAAAAGCCTAGCCTCACACGCAGGCGTTTTTAGGAGATCGCGATTCCCTTCTCCCCACCAAACGCAGAAATGAAAAGCGATCCCCCTAAAACGCCTTCGCGTTCGTGGAAGGCTTAAAAAAGCTGCACAAAGGTTATTAGGACAGAGTTAGCTGGGCACGTGCCAGGCACACGGCCTTTGCCCTACGCTGCTGTTTTCATTGCGACCCCTCGGCGCGGTGATATCTGGACGTTCTGAGCCTTTGCCTGTCCTGTAATGGTGACCTTTGATTTCTTGCTGACCGAGCAATTTACCTCTGTTAGAGAGAAATTCAGCCGGGTGAAGCAGTCAGCCTCGAACGCTCTGAAATCGAGGGGAAGCAAGAAAACAGGGGCAACATGAAGAAGAGAAAGATGAGATATTAGAGTACGATTCCCCAAGCAGTGATGAAGAATCGGATCAGTCATTTCCGGAAGTCGAGACGGCACGTGATGATGGTGACATTCCATCTTAGGAACGTGAGGCTGATTTTTTCCTAGGAAGAGTTTCCCGCTTCGGAAGAAGTCTTCGCTTCAACAGCAGAATTGGGTTCAGTTAATTGTTCTATACTTGCTTTGTTATGGAGCTATGTGATTGCCTCCACCTTTTGTAGCTTTATGCATAGCATTCCCTCGTTCCCGTACTTTGCTGGATGAAGGTTATGCCTTCACCTTCAGCCCCCACTAAAAAATATGCTGCGTTGGCCCTGAGGAGGTACGTCATTCGTGCAGATCTTTGAAAACTTCTAAAATTTAACGATTTCATCGTTTTGGTGAAAAAAGATAAACTTACGCCTCACGGTGACCAAAGACTTCAACGGATCATTGCTGGTTGAGGAATTCTTCTCCCACCGAAAGGCCTTGTCTGGCTTAATCAATCCCCTGGGATTGCGAACTGACCTTTAATCCCGTAATCCACGGGATAGCGGGATTAAAGGACCGTTTTGGGGCCATGGGACCGTTTTGGGGCCATGGGACCCTCGCTATCATTTAGTGACGAACTTTTCGGCGAATTCGTTTTTGCGACGTTGAGCTGAATTTTCCAAGTCATGGCTCACTGACAACTGTCTTTGGCCTTTTTGCTTCCCAGATCTGTTGTACATGGTATGTAGGCATGTGTCTTAACAACCGTTACAGTCTCGCCTCAATCATCTCCGGTTTTATCTTATTTTGTTGCTGTGTTTTGGTGATAATTTTTCTTATTGCCTCTTTGGGCTTGAAGTGCTAACTAAAGGATAAACTTCGGTGGAACGTATTTCTGACAAGGCCCCCAAATCCCTCACCTCTGTCAGTTCATTGTTTATTTATTTAGCCTTCGGTCTAACCAGTTCATTTATCTCAAAAAATGCGTGAGCTTTGTCTCATGAGTTTAAACTGGCGCCGTTTTCTTCATGTTCATGTGGTATTCGAAACGAATGGCGCCAGCTTCATTCTGTCTTGTTTATTTCAGCAGAATACTTCTGCCATACGAAATGGATTTTGAGTCAAATTGTACTATGAAACTCGCACATTAAAATTATCAAACTTTCTCTGATACTTAAATATCATTATGAGACGAGTGATATAACAAATGGATAATTACTCAAGGGGCTGGAACTCCTTGTTTCATTAGAATGTTAACTACAGTATTTCTGTCGTATTTAAAAGCGAATTTCGGGTTAAAATGTGTTCAAACTAATTTGACTTGCATTTCACTCTGCCAAAATGTCTTTATCCTTTAATTTTTATTTCCTAATTGAGACTGATGATAGGAAATAACTTTTATGTTCTCTTTTGTTTAGGGAGATGTGAAGTGACCCCACTACAAATAGTTGGTACTATGGAAAGAATGGATTGGTGTGACATTTACTATGGCAAGCTGGTATCCAAGAGAATGTCATTAGTACCTGAAGCTTACTACTGGTATAGATTATCAATTTTTTGTTCTCTTCAAGCAACTTGCCTCAACTAGCTTATGCTATATCAACTTGTGTCTATACTTTTTTTGCAACTATAAAATTACCCATAAAAGTTTTGAAAGTTTTGTCCAAATTTCAATGGAAGAGAATATGAGGAGTGATCAAGTGAAATATTGTCATTATTGTCAAGAGTGTTTGAGCTTCCAGTGAGAGCTTAAGTGACTGATGTATGATTTGTTTGCTTTAAAATTGGCACAGCCAAACTCCTGGCTAAAAAACTATAAATTTCCTCAAATAGGCATCCAAGCCAATGCCCATTATTGCAGAATGTACAATGTCAAAGTCCGATCCCCTTTTGAGTTTAAGTCTCATTTCTCTAAAATCTGATAGATGTTAAATCATCCATTTTCATAAAGAGATCAACAAACCTCTCCACATTAGTTTAATCTGACCTCATTTAGTCTTGCTCCCAGGAAAAAAAAAGAGGCTTTTGCAGGGCATGGAATTACACCTAATACAGGTGCCAATGTGACTAGATTTTTCACTTTGGTGGCCAAATCCTGAAAATTAGTCACCAAATTGGCAACTAGAATGTTTCATCATAACCTTACCTAGAGATATAGTGAATAAAAAAGATTTTCAAAGATAAATCCGCGGTAAACTTCCTCACTAATTTTGTTTCCAAAACACAGCACATGCATCTCGATCAATAACTAGATGCTATCTTGGATTTAGGTGAGCTTGAACGTTGCATATTATCCATCCTAGTGCCCACTTTGAAGCACATAAAAGATCTTTTCCCTAGCTTAATTTCTAGAACGATGACAGCATAAAAAAAGGTTATTTTTGTCTTTGAAAATGGCAAACAGCTTTATTTTAGTTGGCTACCACTTTGAAGAATTTCGGAGCCAATTAAGTGGCTATCAGAAAAAAAATTAAATTTCACACCTTGTTTTGGAAATATTTTGTTTTTTATCCTCACTGTTAAATTTTAGCCCTACTGGTTCTTTGTTGTTTGGCATGTAATAAGAGTTTTTTTCAGACCATCGAATTGTCACCTAACTCTTGTAATTTAAGGGGTTGGAGGATAAGGTTGCAAAAAGTATATACAATTTTGTTGTGCAATTGAAATGATAAATGAATATGAATTTTATTAGGAAATAATTGATTTATTTAACTATTTGTATTACACTGGAAGCCCAAACTAGTAGTTGTTTTAATTCACAATTTCCCCACATCATTGATCATATCTGATGATATTTCCAGGACTAATGATTCAAGAGACTTTCCTTACTCCCGGACCGATATAATCCATAATTGTTCCTCCAGTTCTAACAAGCTCTTTGATGTAACGATGGTATCTCTAGTACTGACATTGTCTTACCTTTATTTACTTGACACTTACCCTTTTTGTTTTGGTAATCAGCCCCGCAGGTTGTGATTCATGACAAAAAAAACTTTTGAAACAAAACATTAACTTCTGTAAATTTTAATTTCTGGCTAAAATTGGAAGTACATAGCACTAGCAGTACAAATGCTCACAGGAAAGTGTGTACTTCAAATGATTAACATTAACTTTGAGATAGCAATGACACAATAAAAGTAAACTATCCAATTCGTTTGATCTCTTCAACAGGCCTCTTGCATCCTTCACAAATAACATCATTTACATTGATGGCCCAAACAATCACAAGACAAGACTCTAAGTTGTTTGTACAATCTTTTGCTTTTTGAAAATAACTTCCTTCCACACACCACACAATAATTTTAAGACTTAGCTGCTTCCATCTAAGTTACAGAGGGGAACAAGAGAGGTTTTCTGAAATACTCCACTGTTCTTTTCGGACATATTTTTCTGCTTCTTTTCTTTCTTGATTACCAATGCAGGCCCATGCTAGCGGTTTCTCACATCAAACTAAAATAATAATTTACAGAATATGCACAACAAAATGCCCCTCTGTTGATCAGAGGTAGGAGAGGTGGAAAAAGAGAGTGGGGCCAAGTGGCTGGGGTTGTAACAGAAGGAGGCTGGAGGGAGACTGGTACCAATTCTACTCTATCAGTCTATACTTTTCTCGGACCCATGTTGCATGTTCCTCCTCAACAGAAATCATTACAAAAATCAGTCTGACCAAATTCTGATCCTGCTGATTTGCATCCTATTTTAACAATCCTAGAAAAACACCAAGTTAACATTAATACTTGCAACTTTGGTTCGATCACTGATGATTCTCTTTTTTCAGAAACCCATCAGTGGCATACACCAATTTTCACCCATTGACCCTAAAAGTAACTGGTAGCTAATTTCTCCTTACAATATCACCCCCTAATCACACATTAAGGTCACCAGATTAAAGACAATGATCACCAACTGAAGAAGCTCTTGATTGTTAAACAAATTCTCTTTATCAGCATCTTAGGAAATGTCTGGAGGAGAGTATGGAGAATATGCAAACTGGCATTAGGGTGTAAAGGGTGAAACAAAGAAGGACATGGCAGCTACTTGCTAGTCACCTTCAAGGTATAAAAAGCTTTTTGATTAGTAGAGTAACATATATGTAGAAATATTGCATGTCAGACTGGCTGAAAACAAGTGCATTTTTCATGTAACACAGGTGCGATGTTGTATCAAGAGTGCAAAGTTGTAACACAGGTGCAAATTAAATGTAGCACACCTGCTGTCAAAGTTTTGAACTGTCTTGACTTTCTGTGAAGCCTTTTTTTGCTTCTAGTAAGAACAAGAGTTCTAGTACACTTTGGTACAAATTTGCTGTCTTTGAAAATTTTACTTGTGCTTATTTACACCAAATTGTAAGTGAAATGTTATTACCAATACTAATTTATCACCCCTTGGTGACACTGATGTTACATGCATCCTTGAGAACTCCCCCACCTTCACCCTCCCCAAGCTATGTCTTGGATTGTAAAACTAATCTTCCCCACATGTACATCGTTTATGTTTATAGAAGGAATCCACTGTAGGGAATGATGCTGGAGAAGAACTACAAAAATCTGTCAATCAAGTGGAAGATGCCTCTTTCTAGTTATCCAGAGGATAAAAAAGGCAAGTATGGTCTGATCATGGTTAGCAGGGGCATAGCAAGAATATTTTATATGAGGATCTTTACCTTAGCAGCTAACTCGGAACCATACCAGGTTATTTTATTGCTAATGTCCATCTCATTTTATTCACTCTTTGACCCTTAGTGACTAGAATCTAATTTCTCCTTACAAGCCACCCCTGCATCACTCATTAAGGTCACAAGTTTAAAAGAAATGATGAACAGCCAAAGATACTCCTGATTGTTCAAAAAATTCTCCTTGTCAGTGCCCTAGGAAATGTATTGATAACAGTAGAGAGAATAGGTATACTGATGGTTAGAGTGTAAAGGGTTAAACAAAGAGAAAGGCTCCATAAGGAGCTTTTTTCAAAGTCTCAATTTGGCAACCATACATCATAACATGTTCACCAGATGTAAAATTTTTGGCCACCACAAAAAGGTTCACAGGGCAACTCAAGGTTTAGTACAAGGATAACCTAATAGAAATAGGCAAATCTTTATAACCAAAAAGAAAAAAGTATCAGTATGGGTTGTAACTTTCAACCATAAAAATACAGTAATTAAAACATTACAGATTGCTACCCAACCACCAGATGCTGGCTGCCACATAGGCAACATTGCCCACAGATCAAGTATTGAGGCCAAAATGTTTTCTTCTCACCATTGGTACCCAAGTGGACATAACTCAGAGAGCTAAAGAAAAGTATTGCCAGCAGACCATGACCTCCTTATTCAGCCCTTAAATGGATAGATATATGCAAAGCTGTTTACTCTGCAGTCTAATATCTTAAAGATGACAAGACATTGAAAATCTGTTCTGTAACTGCAAGTTTATTATAAAAAATATTTATATTCATATTTTTCCATAGTTTTCCTTTGCTTCTTTTTCTCTTTTTGAGGCTTAAATTGTTAAGGGTAACATGAATAAAATAACTTTTACCATTAACTGACAAAATTTACATGGAAGTGGACACAGCTTCCTCCTTAAAGATGTGACACAAAGTCTGAATACCACATACATTGCAAGATGTCTCAATAACAATACAGTTGTACCTTTAACATAACAATGCTTATAGAGATTGTGTTAAGTGACCAAGGCTGTTTGTGAAATGCCTCCATTGCAGTAACTTCTAGCTAGAATAACTTGGCCTCATGGAAAGCCATGGCTTTCATCTGGTAGACTTGTCATACAAGTCTCAACATTATCACAGAAAAATACACATCTCTTCAATTTTTTAGTGCAAACACTAAATTTTAAGAAAAAAAAAATTTTCTTTGCAAATAGCTGCTGATATACTTTTTTATGGAACAGTACCAGCTCAGTTGCTATAAGTATCAGCATTACAAATTCTGTATAATGAAAAACAAAGCTGCCCTAATTGACTGTTGCTCCATTTTCAAATAAGTTTTAAAATCTAAATGAAGAATTGCTAGGCACTTTGATTTCTTTATGACTAAAGGCTTCAATGTAAAAGATAAATAATCCTACACATTTTCAAAGGCTTTTTGGTAACATCAAACAACCCCTAAGGTAAGCAATTGATTAAAGTGACAATGGAAAATGGTGTGATGATCCAATAAACCCAGATTAATTGAAATTTAAGGTTATCAATTGTGGATGTCCACTGATAAAAACTGATACTCAGACTAAAGCCTAAAAGTTACCCATTTTATCATTGACGCCTGGATAGTTTCATGGCTAAAACTTAATTAACGATCAGGTTTTTTGAGACAAGTTATAAGAACTCTTACTAGAAATTGCTTTTTTTCTGTCTTCCAAACCTTCGTTTACTAAACTAAGAAGAACTTCCAATTCTGTGATTTCTCTAGTTCACCCAAAATTGTGAGAGCTCAGTAGCTTACTTCCTTTAAATAAAAAGCTGTTGTGCAATGGTTCTGGAACCCACTCATGTTTCCCAGTCAATCCGCGTGATTCACCTATGTACTAAACTAAATTCTGCATGACTCATCCTGTCTTGCAATCAAAGTTGTCCCAACAAAAAGCTACTCTTCAGAAAGAGAGCTTTAACTAGAACTCTTCTTTGTGGTGATATCACATGCTCAAATGTAGGGCTTAAAAACTACTGTACAGCTAAGCTGCACAGAACTATAAACATTCAGTCCTGGGGAGACTAACTATCCCGCGAGGATTAGACATATATAGGAGTGTCGAGCCCCCAAACCCACCTCCGTATACCCTAGCACAACTAAAGCTTTTAACCATGAACATAATTACTACTTTGTGTAACTTGATTCACATACTACTTTGATTTGCTGTTCATTTCATCATCAAACATCACCGGATAAGCCCTTGGTCACACCAAAGGCATCGAAGAATTCCTGACAGCCTCATCGTAACTTGGTGGAGGTGGTAATTCAGGCTCGTTTACATGATTTCCTTGACTCTGTAATTCCAGTGAACTGTAAGGCGGCGGTCCATCGGCTGGTAAAGGAGGAGGAGGAGGAGGATAAGAGTTTTCTTCGAAATCAATCACAGTGTTATTGTGAGAAAAAGCACTCCCTGAGTTCATTTCTACTTGCGTGGCTTCGTTTACGGAGGGTCCTGATGTCGTCTGTGAATTTCGCGTCACTGGTGCGCGATTAGGTGGTTTGCGAGCTCGTTTGCACATGTGGTACAAACATGAAAGAACTGCACTAACAGCGACGAAGAAAATTATTCCAATCGTTCTGCTTCCGGACCAAAAGCTCCCACTAGAACTACCAGTGCTATAGTTTCTCTCACAACGGTTTTCATAGCTGCAGTGATGATTTAAAGGACAGTCACTATTCCAAGTGCATTCGTTTGTTGACGGCGGATTCCAGGTTGAAAAAGGGGCTAAAGTAATGGTAGAACGTTTGCAAGAGCCAGAGTCACATGTTTGAGATGTAAATGGACAATCACTATCAACTCTGCATTCGGGGCAGTAGAGAAATTTGTCAACACAGTCGCCCAAACAGCATTTCTGACTGCTCTTACAATTCCAATGACATCTTTCTGAACTAACGTTGGAAGAAGAGCAGATTAAAGTCAACCCAAGCGAAATCAACCAAATATACATGAACACGAAGCGTCCCCTACAATGGCACAACGGGAAAGTCGTTTTCGAGTGACAAACAATAAACGAAGGGAATTGTTCCTCGATAGAAATTGCCTTGTAATCTCTCCACGATTACGTCACTGTTGCCATAGAAACACAAGTAAGATTAGAATATGATGTAATGTCTTTTTCAAGGAGTTGAAATGCGTTCGAACTTAACATCGTGGAATGAATCTGGGTGAAAATCGAGTGATCTTATCAAATTTTAAACCTATTTACTGTTATAAAAAATTCACCTATTAGTCTGAGAACAAATTTTACAGACTTCGTAATAAATAGCGTGGGTTGAGGGGGTTTGTGAATGTAACGCAATTTCTGTGAACACGCGAATTCTTGCCAAAAAGCCCTGTTTAAAAATTTTTATTTTGATCGTCAAGGACAAAGTTGGTTTTGGAAGGGAACAATGAAATTAAGTCACGACACCAATTCTGATTGAATGATTTATATAAACTTCTCTTACAGTCTACAGAGTTACGTACAGTATGTCGCCCTGAAGTGATCACGTGCTGATTTAGCTCTAATCCTTCCCAACTAAAAGTTAAGTAAATAGACTTTTTCCGTCCACTTTGTATAACAGTATATTTAAATTGCGCCGTCTTTGTGGGTTCATCATCTTTGCCATAACAGGATCAGACGAAAAATATTCGTTATTTGTAACAATCGATCTGGTGGCTTCAGTCGTTTCGATTCAAACATCAACAACTGAAAATTTGACCACGCAATATAGGAAAAAAATAGCTCTATTATGGTCAAGTTCTAGCTCAGGAAGTGTAACAGCTACATCTTAATTAATAAAAGCAACGATTTCGTGAAACTCCACGCAGCCGAATTTAGATCAACAGCAAACTGATCGGCCATCATCGCTAAAGATCGCAATTCTTGACAGCCTCGTCGTAAGTCGGTGGAGGTTGTTCTGTATCATTGCTGTCATCACGTTGTTGCTGGAATTCTAGAGAACTGTACGGTGGTGGTGCATCCGGCGGCAAAGGAAGAGAAGTTTGTTCCAAGTCGATCACAAAACCCCCATTCGAAACCCCGGCTCCGGCTATTTGCATATCAACTTCGGTCACAGTAGTTGGCGCTGTTGCCACACTTTCCCGGCTTTCCAAAGTTGTTCGCCAGGCATTTCGCGTCGCGAGTACCCGATCACGAATCCGTTTTTTATCTCTCTTGTAAAGGCAATAAATAATGAATATCACCAATACCACCGATACAAAAACGATTATTACTGTTCCAATCAGTTTAGTTCCTATTAATGGAGGTCTTGAAGTGGTAGATACACACTTCCCGTCCTCACACACATGGCCTTCTAGACAGCGGGCATATTCGCCGTTGCAGTAGTAGTTATTCGAGTCTGACTCATAACAGAGGCCATCTACTCCACATTTCTTCCCGGACGAACAATCCTGATCCCCAGAGCATCTCTCGCAAAACTTTTTTAACTTACAGAAACCCGACGAACAGCAAACGTCTTCATGACCGTAGTGGGAACAATCCCAATCGTGATAACATCTCTCTGAGCTTCGAACACTATAGGCGAAGGAGATAAAAATCAGCCCGAGCGAAACCAACCAAATATGCATCAACTTGTTGGCGTATTCGTAAAACAACAAACTTAAAGTATAGAAAGAGTTCCTAACCGTTAAGATTAAACTTGAAATTAACTTTATAGCCTACCAATGCGTCACGATTGCCAAGGAAACACTGCCAAAATTGGAAAATAGGGTAATGATATTTCCCGTTTTTCCTTTGTGCAGCCAATATGATGTAAAATATTTTGTCGCCCTATGAATCGTATACGTGTTTCAAACGAGTATTCGATTAACAGGGAACCATATTCAATATGGTTCCCTGATCACTGAATTGTTTTTATGAGAAAACACTCATAAAAACAATTCAGTGATCATCGAAACAAACGTTAGTCAGTGACCAAAACACTCACGAGGCTTAAATTGCAGTTTGCTAAACATTGTGACCATTAGCACACTCATTTTTTTCAGTTAGCTTTCTGTGTTACCTTTGGCGGATTGTTTAGTTTAAATCCATATCAAATGATGCAAAAAAAGATAAAAATAAAAATTCGTCAACTCATTAACTATGAAATATCAGGACAAATTAACAGACCCCTGCTGATCTGTGTGAAAAGAGCTTTTCTTTCCAAAAACAAAATTCACAAACAGCACGGAGAAAACATTTAAGAAATGAGTTGACACCTTAGTGAAACGTTTCCTTTTCTTTCAATATTTTTTCTGGAGTTTTTAAATTTACTTTTCCTTTAATTATTTTTTTATTATTTTTTAGTTTTTAGAGGGAGGAGGGGGGGGGGCTGATAATTAAGGTTGGCAAAAACTGAATCGACCAAACTCATCTCAGAAAGAAATCAGGGCAAATTTCTTTTAAAATATTAAGTTTATTCAATCCTTTTCTTCCCCTTAAATTATGAATAAACTTTGAATATCCAATTTACATAATCAGCAGTTATTTACCTTACCCCGGTTGCTCACAAGCGCAACCGCTAAAAAATTTATTTCATACATGTTATATACGCGCGGGCTGAGAGCTTTAGCAGAGATAAGAAGGATCATATTTAAATTACAATTTGTTACGAATTTTCACCGAAAGAATTTTGAAACTTCAAAAACTGTAGGGAAATAAATAATCCTACTTATTGAAATAATTATTTCGTGATTGATTAAAAATTTATTGAAACGCGTGAACAAATCCAAAAAACAAACTCGAAACAATTTCATTTCCTTGAGCGTTCATCGACGTTGAAATTTCAAGCCAAAAAATAGATGCATGCATGTAGCGACGCAGTACAAGTTGTCTTGATGCCTTTAGGCTCATTATGGTTAAACAATATTCAACGCAACATCCTGTTAGTGTCCAATGAGGGCGTTATTGTGAGTGCTTGTGCTCTGCTCAATAGACCATAATAAATAAGTACATCACTAGAAAAATTCACATACAAAGACCATTAGAACTAGGTAATTTTCCATAGGTTTTCCGTCACAATTTAGTAATATCTGGTCCTGTATCTTTGCCGTTCTCTCCATCTCCTGGTTGCTCAAATTCCAATGAGTCGTAAGGTGGTGGTGCTTCAGACGGAAGATGGGACACTGCTTCACAGCCAGTGTCACCATCAAAAGCAAAACTTCCTGATTGCATTTTCACACGTTCTCCTTCGTCGCTTCCGTGTCCTTGTTGTTCGAATTTTAGGGAATTGTAAGAAGGAGGCCCATCGGCCGGCAACGGAGGAGAAACTTCTTCCATCGGTATATCAACAAACACATCCCCCGCTCGCAGGGCAGCATTAGTTTCATGATTTGTGTTTGCAGCCGGGCGTGCATTCCTTGAGATTTCAGTGTGACTTTCATGTGGGACTCTTTTGAGTCTCTTGTGCAAGAAAAATGAGCATAATATGAAAATCATTAAAATGGCAATGACGATGAGCGAGGCTGCGAGTATCAGTGGAGAACGGTTCACAGGATTTTTGTCCTCTTGGGGATGGACACACTTTCCGTATCTGCACACATGAGAACTCAGGCAATCGTCGTCTGTGGAACAATTTTCATCATGTCCATGTTCTTCTGACATTGTTGAAGGTTTTGCGCGCGTAAAGGGAGTGAGAGGTGGTGCCAGAGTTACTGGAGGACTAACACATAGACTCCGGTCATCACTGAGATGTAAAGAGCATTTTTTCCCGCCAGAGCAATCGGAGTCGTCCTTACACCAGACGCAAAGCCACGAATAAGTGCACATACCCTTTGCGCAGCACACTTTAACTCCCTCACATTCCCCATCGTGGTGGCAATAGTGAGATAAGACAGTGGAAGTAAAACAGATGAAGGCCAAGGCTAACGAGAGAGACTTGAAGTAAGCCATTAGGTGATATTTGAGATAACGATCTCTGCACTGATGGGCGCACGAGTGACAATGTAAATAACCTTTTTATAACAACAGAGTCACTGCTTTATAACAATATAGACTAATTGTGATTGTTTCGTTGCCAATTGTGTCTGTTCTAAACTTGGAACATTGTTTTCATTTATCGGTGAATACATCCTGCCTATCTGAAGCAAGGTCGCGTCATTACACTGACCCGGAAGTGACGTTTTCGCTGGCACGGTGGAGGGGAGGGGAGTGGAGGGACTGTTCATTATACATGAATCAATTTTTGCCTCAAACGTTGACGATCGTTATTTGTCTCCCACGTATAAATACGTCTGATAAACACTAAGCCTTGTATACCATTCCAGATATTATTGTATGGTACAATTGCGTTTTGACTGTCATGGGTAAATGTACCTTTGTTTACGATATTTGCTTGCATTTAAAATTACATTAGGACTTAAAAGGGAGCAGTTCTTTGAAACCACCGCGGGAATGGCATACATTGTTATTCTTAAGTCGTCTTTCAACCGAAAAAAAATGAGTGAACCAAAAGTGTTAAATATAACATTGACCATGGGATATACAACCTTTTGTCATGTGGAGCACAAGTTAAAGGAACATACTGCGAGAGAACTGACAAGCGCTCTGTTTGTATTAAGTTATGATCGAGGACTCTTATGATGCATGATAAATCACTATAGAATCAGCATAATTTCGATGCGCTTAGCGAACACTTCCGAACAAAAATACCTCCAAAGAGCTTCAAGGAGTCCAACTGAATTTATAGAGAGAGGTAATCGTTTCAGAAAAGCTCGAATCAATGTTTTTCCTACATGATTTATATGATTCGCGATGAATAGAAGTCATTGGCACTAGAAGTTCATAGTGTGCCACTCATCAGTAATGATCGGTGAAAATGCAACGGCCGAATCTATACATCAATGCTATAATTAGTCACAAGGCATTTGCTCTGACTGAAGGAATTCTTCGTCACTACCGCTATAAGATGATCACTTCACCTCGTTATTTTCATATCTTTGCAATTTAAATCCCGCAGAACTTTGGGGCAGCGAAGCAACAAACGGTAAAAATGGACAATTTTCCTCCTTCATAAAAACAAATACGCAACCACTGGCAACAGAACTTTCTCGTTTCATTTCAATAACATCTCGTTGATCTTCCGTATCTTTTCTTCTCCGCTCGAGTTCTAGGAAACTGTGAGGTGACAGTGCATTCAGTGATAAAGGAAGCGATATGTTTTCCGCGTCTATAGCAGTAATATTTTAGCGGGTAGTTCCTGGTTACATTTTATCACGCAAACGTATGGTGTAGTTGAGCAGTACTGTATGAATCGCCGCACGCACGCCTTCCGCTATCGCTGATACCGTCTACTTCAAAACCATGTTAGGAAATCGAACCAAAAACTAATTTCCTGCCGCGAGGAATATGGAACAGAATTCTTTTATGCGACTTTTATAGCTGATCAATTCAAGTCACGTGGCTCAAACAGAGCTACAGTGTTAAAATGTGAGCGTGTGACTGCATTCTTTTGAACAGACCGCACTGGTAAAATACCCGATACCAGTTTGCGAGGTCTAAGCAAGGCGAAAGTCAAAACATGCGAGTCATGAGGTGATATTTGGATCACTACAGTAGCAATGAAGGCACTTGGACAAAGCATAATGACGCCTCATGTAAATAACCTCGGTCGAGCGAATAAGGGTAATCATATGCAAGATATTTTTGCATGAAAGCCTTTGGTTTTATTTCTGATGTGAACTTTCTAGACATGTTCGTCTATTGTAGGTCTCAAAGAGCACTACCACAACACAAGACTCGGACAATCCACGAGTTATGGCAAAGATTAACTTGAATTTATTGTCGTAAATTTTGCCAAACTTTTTATTTTTGTTTGCCGTTGAAGTAGTAATGGAGGGAAAGAATGACGGAAATTATTTTTCAATTGAACCTCTCGAGCTTTGCATGCAACGCAATACTTTTTTGGCCCTATACACCCTCACATCAGTGTGAAAATTATATCCATGCTGTTCTCTAAACTTTTTCTACGGTACTGATAACGAGAATTTGTTAACAACCGAGAGCTTCTTAAGTTGGTGATCATTTCCTTTATTCTTGTCACATTAATGTTTGATTTAACACTGTAAGGAGAGATTTATATGCTAGTCACTTTTAGGAGTTAAAGGGCTAAAGATAAAAATTCAGTTTCTGTGCGATTTTACATCATTATGTTTCTCTATATTTTTTCTACTATTTAAGAAGTTAATGGGTTAGGAATACCGTAATAAAGGTGATTAATACAAGAGCTACAACAATCGTACAAAACACAAAAGTGATATCAATGCATAGATTAAAAAACAGTCATCGAACCGTATCTCATTTGATGTGCATCATGAAAACTTCTTCGACATAACTAGTTGGCCGTTTTTTCTTACTGGTTGTCTTCATTCCTCAGTGTTGCTTAAACTCCTCTGCACCTTCGGGTTGTGTACCAGAAATAGTTGGGAGAAGAGACACTTCTTCCTCTTTGAAGGGAGCCCAGCGGCGCGGATTTGGAGTGGAACTTCCTGTTTGCATTTCGACCGCGTTGGCTGGTTCTTCATTAACATTTTTGTTTTGCTCAAATGTCGAAGAGTTGTAGGGCGGCAGAGCATCAAATGGCAAAGGAGGAGTAACATCACCCACATCGACTACCGCAGCATTAGAATAAACATTCCCTGGTTGCATTTCATTATCGCAAGTAGCATGTGGTGAAGTAGTATTTTGGCGCGCTTCCGTTTGTTCCGTTTGAGCCACAATGAGCGTCACCATCCTCCGTTGTTGAAAGTATCTTGCGTATTTCACCCTCCAGCACCCAAAACAAAGAAGAAATTTCGCTATAACGGCAAAGACTAAGAGCAGATAGAGTGTTCCACTGCCTGAAGACTCTGTGTCTGCATCATTTGTATCATAGTAAGGACCATCCAATTCATAAGTTACTGGCTTAACATCGGGAATGGTGGGCAAATCAACCTCCGGCGAGGTAAATGGCTCAGGTTGATAGGTGTCCGTGGTATCCGTGGTGTCTGTGGCGTCTGTGGCGTCCGTTTCCCAGCAGAAGCTCTTGCTGTCACCTAGGGGAGTGGAGCATGTCTTCCCATAGGGACAATCGGAGTCATCTTTGCACCGCTGACGACAATACTCGTATGTTAAATCTGTAGATTCTAAACAGAATCCCTCGTCCAACTGGTGGACTTTGCAGCACACCTTTCCTTCTTCACACTGAAAATCGTAGCTGCATTCTTGTGAGAAAACGTTGGTGATCAAGCAGATCAAGACAAAGCTAAACACAACCCAACACAAACAAGTCATGACGAGATCTCTGGAAAAACGATGTCGACAGATCTACAAGATGTAACGAAAGAAAAAGCAACTGGCTCTGTCTGCATTACCAAACCTTAGCCTCCTCTTAGGATATCCATGATTGGTTCGTCAGATGATTTACGACATAGTTGCCGGAGAAACATCTCTAACATTCCGTCAATCAGAACGTCTATGTCCACCTACCAGTATGTCAAATGAACCCTGAGGTGAAAGTTTTTTTTTTTGTCATAAAATTATCAGTTTTTGATAACTTGGGATTCCAAACCTCTCTCTCTCTTGACGTTTCAAGTACATGGGACAAACATAGGCATGCTATGCATGCAAGAGTTATTTCTTTGTGTGGGTGGATTAATTGAAACGTTGTAAGTGATGTCTACATTTTTACAAAAGAAAAGAGTATTAACGCAGAAAAGAACGAAGACGTCGAATTAACTCACACACAGGTATTTTGCAGTCGATTGTTTGTGTTGTACGAATAACTGCCACGGATACCTGTTAGTACAAAATGCAGATTGCAGAATGAAGAGTGCAGACCATCAAATCCTTACAAGGCTAAGGAGAGCACAGAGGCAGGCCATAGTGTGTCTCATGCATTTGTATGCTCTAAAAGTAACTCTTTCTTAGTTTATGATTATTGATCAAACTCTCATGAATATGCAAAATCGTATAGCAATCAACGCTTGTTGATTCAGAGGTAGAACTTAATTTTCAGGATCAAAGCGGTCTACAACAACTGCAAGATCATAATTTATGCATTATGATAAATATGACGTTCCTTCAAGTTATTTATGAGAAGTTGGTGTTAGATAACGATAATAACTTCTCCTTGATAAGTTTGACTATTCTCATTACCTGTTTGCTGGATAATGTATGGATATTAATGGGAGAATGTATGAATTAATCATTTCTGAGGGTCAAACTTACGTGCACTCAATTTAGGCATTAGGATCGGTTTCGCACCAAAAAAACTACTTCGCAAAAAAAAAAAGTTCAGTTATTCAATGTGTTTTTAAATCTGTAAGACAAACATAAGCAAGGATCACTACAGGAAATGTATTAGCACTCGTTAACAACATCCGGATAAAACGAGACAGTCACATCAATTAATGCAATACAGTTATTAAACCACAACGCACAACGTATACATTTGAATTAGTCGACATCACTAAGCGGCGATTGCTGCTGTTAGTGGAAAGTCTTCTTTTCCTTGTCATTTGAATTTCAGTGAATTATAGGATAGAGCTGCAGAAAACGGTACACGGGTAGAACCCCCTTTTCTTGGTTGCATTTCATATTTCCTGGTTGCATTTCAACAAAATAACTTGTGCGGATGGTAGTTGCAGTTTCGCCCTTATTTGCTCGTCTTAATGAAGGTTTGATGCGCCTCGCACTCTACAGTTGTCGAGAAAGTCTGTCACAGATCCACCTCAGAAACCACAACCCAGAACCAACTGGGTTGGTCCTGGGTCGGGGTTCGCCCTTATTTGCTCCTCTTCATAACAGTTTGATGTGCCTCGCACTCCACATTTGTCAATAAAGTCTATCACAGATCCACCTCAGGAACCACAACCCAGGACTAACTTTCAAATAAACAGCGATGATCATGAGCATGCTTACCGTAATCTAGCCTAAAGCCTTTATATCTCTTTTCTCCGGAAAGACTCAACACAGACACCTTCGTCAAACCAGGTTCTGCAGCAAAATTCCTGCCTTCACACTACCCATCGTAACGGCATGCTTGTCTATTGATACTGCTGAAGAACTAGACCAAGGCAAATGGTGAAACAGAGAATTAACTCTGAAGTGTAAATTAAAGTGCTATTTAAACCCATGAATAACCCACAGGGCGTTAGCCCTAATAAAGGGAAACAGGGAACCACACGAGGCAAAGAAAAAATCTTTTGACCTCGGTGGGAATCGAACCCACGACCTCCGGATTAGATCTATCGTTACTCTGCCGACTGAGCTACGAGGTCGCACAGAGAAAGTCGGGGACGATTTAGGATGGTGAATCGCGGCGAAGAGAAAGTAAGGGTACATATGGTCGTAACGCCCTGTGGGTTATTCATGGGTTTAAATAGCACTTTAATTTACACTTCAGAGTTAATTCTCTGTTTCACCATTTGTGTTCCCAGTGCTACGCGGCACAACATTCATAGACCAAGGCAAAGCTGAGCCTAAGCCAACAGATGCTGGTCATAACAGAATCCTTTGAAACTCGCAATAAAGGCGAATCATTGCATCTTTCGAGACATTAAGTTATTTACATACAGGATGTTGTCGTAAAACTCAAAGTTTCAATATTGGTTAAAGAAACCGAAATATAAAGGTTTTATGCCTATCAAAGCCTCGGAATGATTTTCGGTAGAGTCTAATCATACCTACATACAAAGGAGCTCGTGAATTAAAAAAAAAAGGTCTTCTCCGAGAATATTGAAAACCATTCCGTCATGACGCCTCATGTAAATATCCTCGTTCGAGCGAATATGAGTAAATATGATAATTTCTGCGTTTGTCGAACGTGTTAACAAACACTATGAGCTTCACACATCATTTCATATGCAAGATATTTTTGCATGAAAGCCGTTGGTTTTATTTCTGATATGAACTTTCTACACATGCTGATCTATTGTAGGTCTCAAGGAGCACTACCACATCACGAGGATCGGACAATCCACAAGTTATGGCAAAGATTAACTTGAATTTATTGTCGTAAATTTTGTTAATGGGTTGAGAATACCGTAATAAAGATAAATAACACAAGAGCTACAATAATCGGACAAAACACAAAAGTGATATCAATGCATGGTTTCAAAAAGAGTCATTGAACCATATCACATCCGGTGTGCATCATGAAAACTTCTTCGACATAACTCGTCGGCCGTTTTTTCTTACTGGTTGTCTTCATTCCTCAGTGTTGCTTAAACTCCTCTGCACCTTCGGGTTGTGTACCAGCAATAGTTGGGAGAAGAGACACTTCTTCCTCTTTGAAGGGAGCCCAGCAGCGCGGATTTGGAGTGGAACTTCCTGTTTGCATTTCGACCACGTTGGCCGGTTCTTCATTGACATTTTTGCTTTTCTCAAATGTCGGTGGGCTGTAAGGTGGCGGAGCATCGAATGGCAAAAGAGGAGCAACATCACTCACATCGACTACCGCAGCATTAGAATAAGCATTCCCTGGTTGCATTTCATTTTCGGAAGTAGCACCTGGTGAAGCTATATTTGGACGCGCTTCAGTCTGTTCCGTATGAGCCACAATGAGCGTCACCATCCTCCGTTGTTGAAAGGATCTTTGGTATCTCAACCTCCAGCACCCACAACAAAGAAGACATTTCGCTATAACGGCGAAGACTATGATCACATAGAGTGCTCCACTGCCCGAAGACTCTGTGTCCGCATCATCTGTATCATGGTAAGGACCATCCCATTCATAAGTTACGGGCTCAATATCGGTGGGAAAATCAACCCCTGTTGAGGTAAACGGCTCAGGTTGATAGGCGTCCGTGGCGTCTGTGGTTTCCCAGCATAAACTCTTGCCGTCACTCAGGTGAGTGGAGCATGTCTTTCCATAGGGACAATCGGAGTCATCTTTGCACCTCTGAGGACAAGGTATAGATGCTAAACAGACTCCCTTGTCAAACTGGTCTTTACAGCATACTTCTCCTTTTTCACACTGAAAATCGTCGCTGCACTCTTGTGAGCAAACGTTGGTGATTAAGCAGATCAATGCAAAGCCAATCAAAACCCAACACAAATAAGTCATGACGAGATCTCTCAGTGAAAGAACGATGCCGACGGGTCAACAAGATGTTACGAAAGAAAAATCAGTTGGCTGCGCCCAGATTACCGAAGCATGGCCTTGTCCTTGGATTATTATGATTGGTTCGTTGTGATGATTTATGACACAGTTACCGTAGAAACATCTTTCACGTACCGTCAATCAGAACGTCTGTGTCCACCTACCAGCATGCAAATGAATCCGGAAGTGGAAGTTTTTGTTTTGTTATGAAATTATCATTCAATGATCTTCTGAAAGTGGGATTCGAAACCTCTCCCTCCTCACGTTTCAAGCACATCGGACCATAATGTTCCCTCTGTTTCCATCAAATCGTTCTAAGGCTGTGGATAGCACAGTGGCAGGCCATAGTGTGCCTTGTGCATTTGTAAGTGTTTCAAGCAACTCTTTCTTAGTTTAAGATTACGCCCTAACAGTGCTTTGATCAAACTCTCATGAATATGCAAAATCGCATCGCAATCACGCTTGTTGATTCAGAAGTAGAACTTAATAGCCGTTCCCGCCCAATACATTCTTAAAACAACTACAAGATCATAATTTATGCATTATGATAAATTCGGCGTACCTTTTACGTTAGTTCTATGAAGTTGGTTTTAAATAACGATAACAACTTCTCCTTGATAAGTTTGACTATTCTCAATACCTTTTCGCTGGATAATGTATGGATATTAGTGGGAGAATGTATATGTTAATGACTTCTGAGAGTCAGACTTACGTGTACTAATGCTCAAACTTACGTGTACCCACGCTCCAAACACTAGCACCTCTTGGACTACGCCCTCGTGCGCCAAAAGGACCCGTGTGACGCTTTACATACCAGAGTTATGTCCAGTGCCGACTGCAACACAGACCACAAACTGTGCCGGACCAAAGTCCGACTCAATATCAAGCCTGCAGTGAGGAAAAGAGGGGTACAGGTGAAGAAGCTTGACACCAACAGGCACCAGGCGAGGAAAAGTGAGTTTGAAGAGGAGCTTCAGACCAGACAAGAAAAGAAGGAACT
The DNA here is from genome assembly GCF_964200805.1 of Pocillopora damicornis. Taxonomy (NCBI): domain Eukaryota; kingdom Metazoa; phylum Cnidaria; class Anthozoa; order Scleractinia; family Pocilloporidae; genus Pocillopora; species Pocillopora damicornis. The sequence continues at coordinate 13,883,629 of NC_142679.1, read as the reverse complement.
GCCAGTCTGGGAAACAGATCCAAAGCACCATTTGTAGCAGCTGAAAACCATTCTCCAGAAAGCTGCGGAGAAAGTAGGCGGCCTCTCCACGAGGAAGCACAAAGACTGGTTTGACGAGAACGATGCCGAAATCCAAAAGCTTCTCCAGGCAAAACGCTCCTGTCATACAAAGTTCCTCTCTAGGCCGGATGACCACGCTACTAAGACAGCATATAACGTGCAGTTATATATAGTCAAGACTCAGGGAGATTCAGAACAAATGGTAGCTCGATCTGGCTGAAAAGACACAGTTCTACTCCAACATCGGAAACTCCAAGGCCTTCTACGAAGCTTTGCGTGCTGTCAACACACGAGGTCCAGGCTCCTCTACGCTCGTCTGATGGCTCCGCACTACAGACTGATAGGGTCTCCATCCTCCATCGCTGGACAGAGCACTACTCTAGTCTCTTTAGTGACAGATGCTCCGTCCAGGAGGCCTCCATTGAGAAGGTCCTCAGCAGGACGTCAAGCTAGAACTAGACAACCCACCAACAGAGGCAGAAATCTAGGCGGCCGTTGTCAAGCTGCAGCCAGGCATAGTTCCAGGCATTGATAGAATCCCGGGAGAGGTGTATGTAGCTGATGGAGTCACTGTCATTGCACGACTCACTACGCTATTCACTTCCTACTGGGAGAGTGAAAAGGTAGCACAGGACCTCGGAGATGCAGTGATTGTCTCCCTCTACAAGAATAAAGGAGACAAATCCGACTGCTCCAACTACAGAGACATCACCCTCCTCTCCATAGCGGACAAGATTCTGGAAAAGGTGCTCCTAGACCAGCTCATCCCTACCATCGCCGAGCAAAACCTCTTCGTGAGTCAGTGCAGCTTCCGCACCAACAAAAGAACTGTCGACTTGATCCTTGTGCTACGCCAGTTACGAGGGTCTCAATGGGGTTAACCGTTAGTCGTAAAAAAAGTTAACCGTAAAAAATATGTCTGGTGGAAACAATGGAAAAGTGTTAACCGTTAGCTGGAAATTGGCCAAAATTTTAACTGATAGCCGTAAAAGTCGTCACCCCATTGAGACCCTCAGTTACAGGATTATTAATCGGCGATTGCTATTGTTACTCTGTAGTCTTCATTTCCCTGTCGTTTGAATTCCAGTGAATTGTAGGATAGAGCTGCAGGAAACGGTACACGGGTAGAATCCCCTTTTTCGTAGACAACAGTAGGATGATTACAATTATCTCCTGGTTGCATTTCAACAAAATGACCCCCTTTTCCCTGGACAACGGTAAGATTATTACAATTTCCTGGTTGCATTTCATTAAAATGACTTGTGCGGATAGTACTTGCAGTTTTGCCCATATTTGCTCGTCTTTATGACAGTTTGATGTACCTCGCACCCCACAGTTCTCAATAAAGTCCGCCACAGATCCACCTCAGGAACCACAACCCAGGACCAACTGTCAGACAAACAGCGACGATCATGAGCATGCTTCCCGTAATCTTTATGCCGAAAAAAGCCTCAAAATAATTTTCGGAAAGGTCTGATCATACCTACATACCAAGAAGCTTGTGAATTTAAAAAGGTTTTGTTCCCCGAGGATATTGATAACCATTCACCATATTGTTTTCGGTAGTAGGTATATATGAGAACTTTGAACAAAGATCACGAGAATTCTTGTATGCGGCTTTTATATCTGATCGGTTTACAGTCAAGGCGCCCGACAGTCATCTCGCCCGAAGTCATGTCGCCCGAAATCTGAGTCATGTTGCCCGAAATTTTAGTTATGAGGCCGGAAAAAAAAAGTCAAGTCGCCCGAAGAAACAAATACTAAAAACATCAGAATTTCAGACTGCAAATAGGCAATAAAGTTGAGAAATTTTTATCACTAAAGCACTCTTTGTTTCCGACAACACTATGAAGATTCTGAAAGCGTTTTTCGTTCCTTTCAACATAGGGAAACGTTGTTTCGTTTCTAACAACAAAATGAAGCGTTGTTTGTTTGGTATATAATCGTTTCAGTCTTACTCACGGACGTTTCGTAAGTTTGAGAAACTTTATCTTGGTTTCTAACAATACCATGAAGGGAAGCGTTGTTCGTTTCTACAACAAAAAATGCACGGATACAGAGTAACATACAAGTAAAGTTGTGTTGTGACTCTTTATGCCTTTCTTAACAATAACAGATGAAAAAACCTGGTAAACGAATGTCGATTGTCGCGTTGGACAAGTCGGTAAAAGGTCAACGCTTCATTTTGTTGTTAGAAACGAACAACGCTTCCCTTTGTTGTTAGAAACGAACAACGCTTCCCTTTGTTGTTAGAAACGAACAACGCTTCCCTTTGTTGTTAGAAACGAACAACGCTTCCCTTTGTTGTTAGAAACGAACAAAGCTTTTAGAATCGTAACTCAAACATATTTTAATTCCGACCATACGATCGATTTCTGTGTAGTCAAAGTCTTCATGGTATTGTTAGAAACCAAGAGAGAGTTTCTCAAGCTTTCGTAGTGTCCGTGAGTAAGAAACGAGTACATACCAACCAAAAACACTTCATTTTGATGTTAGAAACGAACAACGCTTTCCTTTGTCGCTAGAAACGAACAACGCTTTTAGAATTGTTACTCAAACGTACACTGAAATTCTGATGTTTTTTTAGTATTTGTTTCTTCGAGCGACTTGTCTCTTTTTTTCGGGCGACATAACTAAAATTTCAGGAATCCTGAGTCAAGTTTCGGGCGAGATGACTCTCGAGCGACTTGACCGGTTACCATCTATTCAATCCAAGTAAAGCGGCTCAACTGAACAGAGTTACATTCTCAGTGTGGGGTATAATTTCCTAGTTGAAGTCCACTGTGGGTGAAATGGTAACTAACCTGAGCCCTCACCTCCGGCAGACGTTGCCGGCTTACAGTGCGAGCTTGTGACTGCAATATTTTGAACAGACACTGGTAAAATACCCAATAACAGTTCACGAGGTCTAAGCTGGGGGAACGTCGAAAAATGTGAGTCGTGAGACGATCTTTGGATCACTACAGCAGCAATGAAGGCACTTGGACAAAGTGTAATGACGCCTCATGCTAATAATTTTTGTAACATTAATGTTTGATTTAACACTGTAAGGAAAAATTATATGTTAGTCACTCTTAGGAGCTAAAGGGCAATGAATAAAAATTCAGTTTCTATACGATCTTACATCATTATTTAAGGTTTCTCCTTATTTTTTCTACTATTTAAGAAGTCAATGGGTTAGGAATACCGTAATAAAGGTAAAAACTACAAGAGCTACAACAATCGGATAAAACACAAAAGTGATATAAATGCATAGATTCAAAATCAGTCATTGAACCATATCACATCCGGTGTGCATCATGAAAACTTCTTCGACATAACTCGTTGGCGGCTTTTTCTCACTGGTTGCCTTTATTCCCTCAGTATTTTCTAGGCTTCTCTGAACCTTCGGGTTGTGCACCAGCTATAGCTGGAAGAACAGACGCATCTTCTTCTTTGAAGGAAACCCAGTGGCGCGGATTTGAAGTGAAACTTCCTGTTTGCATTTCAGCCACATTGGCTGGTTTTTGATTGACAGTTTTGCTTTGCTCAAATGTCGGAGAGCGGTAGGGCGGCGGAGTATCAAATGGCAAATGAGGAGTAACATCACCCACATCGACTACCATAGCATTAGAATAGGCATTCCTTGGTTGCATTTCATCGTCGCAAATAGCACGTGGTGAAGCTGTATTTTGGCGCATATCTGTCTGTTCCGTTTGCGCCACAGTAAGCGTCACTATCCTCCGTTGTTGACGGTATCTTCCGTAACTCAACCTCCAGCACCCACAACAAAAAATAAATTTCGCGATAACGACAAAGAGAATGATCACAGAGAGTGTTCCACTGCCTGAAGACTCTGTGTCTTTATCATCTGTATCATCAAAAGGATCCGCTTGTGAGTAAACGTTGGTGATTAAGCAGATCAAGGCATAGCCAAACAAAACCCAACACAAACCAGTCATGACGAGATGTCTCAAAGGAAAAATGATTCCGACAGGTCTACAAGATGTTACGAAAGAAAAGGCAGTTGGCTCCGTCCGGATTACCTAAACATGGCCTTGTCCAAGGATTACTATGATTGGTTCGTTGCAATGATTTATGACATAGTTGCCGTAGAAACATCTTTAACATTCCGTCAATCAGAACGTCTGTGTCCACCTACTTGCATGCAAATGACCGGGAAGTGAAATTTTTTGTTTTGTCATGAAATTATCATTCAATGATTTCTTGAAAGTGGGATTCGAAACCTCTCTCTCCTTACGTTCCAAGCACATGGGACCATATTGCTTCATCTGTTTCCAAGATCATAATTTATGCATTATGATAAAATTGGACGTTCCTTTTAAGTTAGTTATGAGACGTTGGTGTTCGATAATGATAACAACTTCTCCTTGATAAGTTTGACTATTCTCATTACCTGTTTGCTGGATAATGTATGGATATTAAGGGGAGAATGTATAATCACTTCTGAGGGTCAAACTTACGTGCACTAAATCTAGGTATTAGGATCGGTTTCGCACCAAGAAACTACATCAAAAAAAGTTTATTCAATGTGTTTTTAAATGTGTAAGACAAGCATAAGCATGGATCACCTCAGGCAATGTGTTAGCACTCGTTAACAACATCCCTGCAGATAAAACGAAACAATCACATCAATTGATGAGAGACAGTCATTAGACCACAACGTATAAATTTGAGTTTGTCGACATCACTAAGCGGCAATTGCCTCTGATAGTCGGCAGTCTTTATTTCCCTGCCGTTTGAGTTCCAGTGAATTATAGGATTAAGCTGCAGAAAACAGTACACGGGTAGAACCCCCTTTTGCGTAGATAACGGTAAGATCATAACAAGAATTTCCGGGTTGCCTTTAAACAAATGACTTGTGTGATGGTAGTTGCAGTTTCGCCCTTATTTGCTCGTCCTAATGAAAACTTATATTTTGGTATAAATGCACGGAGGACATGTCAAAATTGAACATTAAGCTTATTTACATACAGAATGCTGTCGTAAATCTCAAATTTACAACATTGATTAAAGCAAACCGAAATTTAAAGGCTTCATGCCGAACAAAACCTCAAAATAATTTTCGGTAGGGTCTGATCATACCAACATACCAAGGAGCTCGCGAATTTAAAAAAGGTTTTGTTCCCTGAGAAAATTGAAAAACATTCCCCTTATTTTGATAGGAGGATCAATACTCGACCCGACCAAAGGTATGTCAATAGAGAAGAACAGGAAATAACCATTTATGGGTTATTGAACCATCCCTATCGATCAATTTGTGTAATCAATATATAATTAATTTGTATAATGAATGTTTAATCAATTTGTATGATTATGCCATGATCACGCGTGGCGATGAAACTTGTTCTTGAAGCAATGTAGAGGGATATTTTTCAAAGGTTTCGCATCAACTTGTTGCTTTCTGTGGATGGAATTAAATTTTTAAAGCAAACTTGACCCGAAATTATTGGTGGAAGTAAATAAAGTACTAAAAATCACAACAACAAAAAAAAGGTTAAAGATTAAAATTTCATGAAAGATTGCAACCTGTGAACTTGCCACTCCAATCATAGGTTACTCCAATTGATACATCCGGATACAGAAAAAGAATCGCTCTTTTACAATGTCCATGTTCATTCTGATTCGTCCAGAGGTCGATTCAGAACTCTCCCTTTTCTCGGCCTCTTCTATCTTTTTAAGTCGTATAAGCAGGTAAATTTAAAATTCAAAGAAAACCTTTTAGTTATAAATTACATATCCATTGATATGGTTGGCTACACTAACCAGTTAGTACAACCAAACCAGTAGATTTTACAAAAAGAACATTTGGGTTTGCCTAACATTCTGAGGTCAATGTTAGGACATTACAGCAATTATTTAATCTCATTATTAGATAAAGATTATGGATACTGCACTGTCAAGGTGCAATATATAATAAATAAATATTATGATGGTAAGAAATTTTATCAAAAGATTAAACAAAACACGACAGACAAGCTGCGCAAAATCCACCGCAAAAGTGATAAGCTTGCAGTGAAAGCAAATAATCATTTCTACATGTGGTTTGTATGAAATTGAAACAGCACCAAGTCACTTAGAAAATCCCTTAACCTCGTAACTTCGAGGAGTGAATGACTCTCCTTGTAATATCCATTATTAGGCTAGATCAAGCAGTTATATTAAGTATATTCAATAATCTTATCTATTTTACTATTGGCCTCGATGATGGTTAAGATCTTATTTTTAAAAAACTATTTACCTCGTGGTCATTTACGACCGGGTTCATTATTTATCTTCCAGTCACTAAACAGTGGCAACGAGGGAAATTTCTTGCGATTGCATACCTCTCTCTTGAGTCTCGACGTATAACTTACTGAAAAATTCTGCTCTTGAATCGCTATTGTATTGAGCACGTGAACGAAAGTGATTCAAGAATTTCAAATCGGAAACTCAAAAACGAATTTTCTAATTTCTAACGCGTCCATTGTTTCGAAACCGATCGAAGAGGACCATGCATAATTCTCAACGAAAAAAACGCCTAGAGTTGATTGCAGCATGTATATGCGGAAACTATAGCTGCGATGTGATATGACCATATGACCATAGCATTTTTCTGAACCCACCCGACATACAGAAATCACTTATATGTGTATGGCGATTGTGGTCACCCACGGGTCTCGCAATTTGTAATGCTGTAAGCAAATAGCAGGTTTTCCAAGGTAGCTATGAGTTTCGATAGTAGGTATATGTGAGAAAGTAAGACCAAACACGACCCAATAAGCATTCCTTAACAAAGATCACCAGAACGCTGAAACGTATACGCATATCCGAGTGATAACATAAATGATAGATTCCAGTCTTCTGATGCACCGTTCTTCAACAATATCGATAGGTTTCTAAGGTAACTATAAGTCAGTAACATTAACGGGAATGTCCTTCTACTACTCTACAATCCGTGACAGAAATAAAGAAAAGGCTGCATCACAAATTAACGGTCTACATAAGAATATTATAAGCGAGTTATTCAACTGTGATAAATCCGGCGCGAGTTACTGCTCCTTGTCGCGACTTGCTCTCGGTTGCTCAAACGCTGTATTGTTTTCATTTCCTTGTCGTCCAAAAACCATATGAAAATTGTACTCCGGTGTAGGTGCACATTGCATGCGAGAAACGACTCCTTCGACGAAATTAGAAACGGCAATTTCTTGCCGCACCTCCTCTTTAGACTCAATATTTCCTTTTCCCTCTAATCCCAGGGAACTGTAAGGTGGTGGCGCGCCGGGCGGTAAAGGAGAAGCTTCTGCTCCTCCAATTACATCAGGATACGAATAGGCATATCCTGGTTGTAGTGCAGCACAAGGTGGCAATGAAACATACGGGTGATTAATAATTGCTGCTGTTGTTGTGTTTACAGTGGTTGTTGTCTGCCTTGTTGGTGCAACGATGGCCATTCGCTGATACACTCGTCTTTTGTATCTCATTCTCAGACAGGCCGCCCAAAGCAAAATCTTCACAAAAACGAGTATAATTATCAAGAAAATGTACCCAATGTCCAAACCGTCGCTGTCGCTTGAACTGTCGTCAGGTACCGAAGAGCTGCAACTTCCGTCGTCGCAGTCTTCGCCTTTTGAGCAATCAGTGTCATAAGTACATGTTACATCATCCGTTACCTGCGGCTGAATCGTTTCTGTATCAGGATCAGGCACAGTGAAGGACAGTGATTCGGTAGTCATGTCCACTGCATCCACGCAAAGACCAGCATAAAGACCCGATTGCTTCAAGCACTTCTTCCCTGTGGAACATTCAGCGTCATAATAGCAAATGACACACTTATCACGGGGAGTACAAGTGTTGGAAACTATGCAGCATTCTTCATCCCCAGAGCAATCACTATAGTATAGGCATTGCTTTGAGTGGACACAAGAAAAGGAAAAGATCAAGGCCAAACCAAGCACAAGCGACCACATTTTAGGAAAGAGCGTTCGACACCCGATTTCAACACGGAAAAATTGTATTATTCCTTAAAAATTCCGGTTTTAATCAACATATGCGCAATAAGGCGCTAGAATTACTGAAGGAAACTGGACAACACTTAGTATCCTAGCGACTGATTGCAGATTCATCAACTTTATCGATCGCAAACCTGTTTTGATCGTAGGAGCTAAGCGCACTGTTGACCAAAAACGTGATGGCACTTCCACAAACTGTTGGCTTCAAAGCTGAAGCAGTCGATGAAGAAGGAGTTTGGCGTGCGTGCACTGTTGAAGAAGTCGACGATGATTACGTGATCATTTCCTTTGATGGCGGAAATGCGGAGTGGAATCGCCGCGTCTGTGATCCATGTATCAAAATGTATTCAGTTCGTTTGTTTACGTTAGGCTACAAGGACAAAATGGAATTGTGCTCTAAATCAAGAGAAATGGTACAAGATATCGAAATAAAAAAGACCAGTAAATAAGCATCCCTTATCTACATAACATTCCCTTCAGTGAACAATGTCTTCGCTTTAGGAAGACCGACTTTTACTTTTAAATATCACCCAAACCGTTATGAAAACAACTAGACCCTGTGAGCAGGGTAACTGGGATACCTGGATGGTACTGGATCCTTGGGATCAGGTGTAGTGATACTACGGGTGTAGGACTAGTATACTAAATCTCTTTGAACTGAGTTTCCATGGGCTTCCTTACTAGCTTGGACTTGTGATATAATCTTATCTTTGTCTGCACGATCCAGTGTTTTATACCATTCTGCTCTGCCAGACAAAAGTTTTTCTTTTTCTTAAGGATTCAACGACTTATACCATTCTGCTATTTTTTGTTTTTGTGCAGAATTGAGCGAGTTAAACCATTCTGCTCTCTTTTGTTTTTGAGCAGTATCCAGTGATTTATACCAAATTGCTCTGCTAGACAAAAGATTTCGTTTTTCTGCAGAACCAAGTGATTTATACCAATCTGCTGATTTGGACAAAAGCTTTTCTTTTCCTTTGGGATTCAGTGATTTATATCATGCAGCTCTGTGAGATAAGAGCTTTTCTTTTTCTACAAGATCCAGTGACTCGTACCATATTGCTTTATCAGACAAAACTTTTTTTTTCATGGCAGTTTCCATTTGTGCATAGGTTTCTTTTTTCCTTTTTGCATATAGTTCTTTCTGACTATGAGACTTATGTCTTGCCATTACTCTTTGTCTTCCAGCGTTTGACAAATTAGTTGAACAACATAGAAATTCGTTACAATATTCTACATCTTTACTCTGGAATTGTTTTTTACAATATCCACTAATGACTGAATAAGAAAATCTATGTCATTCATTTTTTCAAATTTATCAAGTGTGCCACTAGGACTGAATCTTATGATAGTACTTAACACATTTACTTTTTTCTTATATTATTGTGCTGAAAAATACAGCTGAAGCAATAATTTGAAATCCACATTAAAAACCCAGTATTATCCTTAGTATTATCTGTGATTAGCTTCTGAAGCAAAAATTTGCTACCGAGAGATGTACAGCATAGTATTCCTTTTTTTCTCATATAATTGAAGTGTCCTTGAGAAATTGTTTATAGTCAGTGGATGGCTATCACCATTGAGTTTTTTTATGTAAAACTTGTTTGCATGGTCAGTGATTCTACCTAGAGTCTGTGAATTCCAATACCCACAATATTTGATGATGGAAAAACAAATGCTATAAAAAGATGTGGCACAACAGCATAACAAGGGAATATGAATGGTTATAATTTCTGCATCTGCATGATTTGCTTTAAGGGGGACAGCTGACAACTGTTGATCAGAAATATCTGTCATATCACATTGTCTTTCATTAATATGTACACCTTTGAGTTCAAATAAATCATTTGGATCCTGATAAAGACCTTGAAATAGTTTATCAGCTCATTTAAGGTGTTAACTTCTAACACTACACAAGTTCCTTAAGGATGGGGCATACCATATGAATCTCTACCATGAGAATCAAATGTCTTAAACTTACCATCACCATTACAGTAAAAACCTGCTGTAGTACTAAGGATTGTTAAAAGAAGGGAATTATAATTTTGTCCTGGCAAAGCCTGCATAGCATTAGCAAATGTGACACAATAATTGAAATCTTGTACTTCACAGGTACCATGTATAGTACCAGTCTAGCTTGGACTATATTGAAGCTGATAATTAATATTGAACACTATTATCATTTCAGGTACTTCTGTTAACAATAAATAGGATTGCCTGGATAGACAAGATAGACCAGAATACAATTCATTTCCAGTGTTCATGATATTAACCAAGTCCACTGAGGATACAACACCATTCCTCTTGTTATATATGGGGGAAACAAGTGACATAGCTACAAACTATGTACCAGCATTTAATCCAAACATTACCACGTTGTCTTGACTGTAAGGAGCTTGAATTGTTTTAGTAGAATTAATAACAGGACCAGGGTTTGTTTCTATATCCCCAGATAGATTGGACTTAAAATGATCTACCCTGTGATTCAGATTTTTATGAACATTTGGTTCTGATTTAGACCTCCATCATTCGACTGCTTTGGCTTTGGACTTTTTAGTACATGTGGATATTGGTTTTGCATTTTCAGTTTTCTGTGTTTTTTAGACTTTGAATATTTTCTCCTGACAGCAGAAGAGGGATATTTCGTTGTTCTTTTATTCTCACGTCTGATTCCATGTGCATATATTTTTTTACGAGCTTAATTTGTAAAAAGATGCATTCGGGAAGACTTCTGTATGCTTTTTCTGATGTAGGTTCTAAGTAAACGTCTTACTTTCCTGGATTTCTTCAAAATACGTGTAATTCTTGTCTTTAGTATTTTGCTGGGCTCAAGATCACGAACACCATGCGTACGAGGGCGATTAAAATAAACAAATTTGTCGAATCGAGATCTACAGTTACAAACTGTATTATCATATTTCAAGAAAGCGACAAAACTTTTGAGTTTGTAAAACATGTTTCGACAGAAACTTCTGTCATCTTCAGTTAACTACTGTACAAAGCGTTGGAAGTTGAATTATATGGTAAGTAGAACAATGCTAATTATGATGAATAGTGACAACAAGAAGAGAGGTAAAGCATGAAAGTGTGAAAGTTAAAAAGATAGTTTTAGATTTACATGGTGTAATTGTTGATTTAAAGATGGTTGTTCTCTTTGAATATGAATAGCCTCTTTTATCTTATGCTGAAAACCGGTAGAGGCGTGATCTAAAACATGGAAGTTAGCTGCTGAACATAAAGCGCGACAATGCCGAGGATCTTTCAAATGCCTGAAAATGTGAGAGGCCCTGTCACTGACTAAGTGCTCTCTAACAAGTGTGGAAAAATGCCGGCAGGTTTCTCCGACGTAACAGGCATTACAGCAGCACGTACAAACTTGTAAACCACACGTGAACGGAGCTCGTCAGGGACATGGTCTTTCACACCAAACAAGTTACCGACGTTGGAGGAAGAGAAAACCAATTTGATGTCCAAGTCATTGCAATAGCGCTTAATAAAATGGCGGATCTTTTTTTGAGTGATAGCAGAAAAGTGGCCTATGTAGGGTAGCTTAAAGTAGAACGTAGGTGAAGTGATAGTAAGGGAACCCTGGGGAAGGTGATTGTTTTGGGTCCCAGTGATGTAACGGTTTATAATCTTCTCGATTACATGAGCAGGGAGAAGATTATTTTTCAGAACATCAGTAAGTTTGTTAATGTCCTCGTGAAACCCTAACCAGGTGTTATTAATTTTTTAAGCCCTAGCAACGAGTGTCTTAATGAGACCCACTTCGTAACAGTACGAGGTGAAGCTGAAATAATTAGTTAGTAACCCAGTGAAAGTTTTCCTGCGGTAAACCCTAGTTAGAGAGGAATTGAGGTCATGATTGTCAATCAGGACACCTAAAAAGGGTAATTTGTGATTAACCTGCTTTTCCATAGTGAACTTGATGTTAAGGTGCTCAGAGTTGATATGGTCGAAAAATATAGTGGCATCTCGATCTGAGTTAAATAAGCAAAAAGTATCATCCACATACCGGCGATAAAATAAAATTGTAGAGCCATTAAAATTTTTCAACCAGAGTTTTTCGTGATGTCCCATAAAAAGATTAGCTAAGATCGGAGCAAGGGGAGACCGCATGGCTACGCCATCTATTTGATCATAAAAAGAACCATTAAATATGAAATGAGTCTGGGCGGTAGCTGTGGTGAAAAGGCTTCTAAGTTCAGATTTGTTTAACTTAACGTCGGGATTACCCTCAGAAATGTAATTGACTGCTAAGTCAATACACTCCTCAAGTGGTATGTTGGTAAAGAGACTTTCAACATCAAAAGAAACCATAAACTTACTATACATGGATAAAGATTGGATTTCCTGTACAAAAGTGAAAGTGTCAGTGGCACAGTAATCAGTTGGAACGTGAGGCGTTAAAAGATGACATAGGTACTTGGCCAGGTTGTAATTGTATGTAATTGTATATAGTTTCTTCGACCGCATCCAAACAGGTTTTACTACACAGCTTCTATCTTACACACTTTGTCCGTGTTGAAGTCGTCATGGATTTTCTGAAAACACGCACGCAAAATATAAGAACGCAAGAGAGAAATGAAGCAGCTTCCTATCGACTTAGTGTTACAGAACGAACTCTGTACAGTAATTTGATTGGTTTGTTGACAGTTAGATACTCACACGTCAAGGTTTCCACCGGAAAAAAAAAATTGGAAGAGAATGCCGGCGATTTGACCTCTTTACTCAAAACTATCCTTAGATAACGCAATTTTTTGTAGAGATTTGTTTGAAAGCCGCAAATGTTCGACTAATCTCGCCAAATCCTTGAGTGAATTTATGACTTACCCCTTCTTATTTTAAGGAACTAAGTAAGGTCTTGAACCTTGACTGCAAGGAAAATTGTTAAGGTGTGCATGACTTGCTTACAACTTCCAGACATTAAATCGACAAAACACCCTCATTAATAAGCTAGAAATGAGACTCCTGATACAACACAAAGGGGAAAAGTATAAAACAAAAGTCAATGTGCCGAATGGCACCATCCACACAAGTCAAAAAGGCTTATTCTGAAACCATTCTGGCTCTCACGATCTGAAAGCCAATTCTTCTAACTGACGACGATAAATTCTCTGTTAGTCCTGAGAATTTACAATGAAAGCAAGCAAGGAGTGTCGTCATTGATTTTGTATAATCTGCCATGCGATTGGTCTAGTAAACTCCCGCCATCATCCCAACCAAGCCGATGTCTAACTTAAACCGATCGCGACTCGGTCACCCCGCGTTTTCCCGCCTTTCAAGTAGTTAGCTTGTCTCTACTTTAAGTCTCATTCGCTAATGATTCTGATAAAATTGGCCGATGGAGTTACTTTGATTTTGGTTTCTTCAAACAATATCCCTTGTCTGAGAATCTTCTTAGATCCTATCGTCTGTTTATTTGGTACCCAGTCCCTTCACCAATATGTCAACTCGCCGACGCCATTAGACAACTCATCGACAATCATGGTCACTAGAGTTAGGCTGAAAGAGCTCAATCCGAAATTCAGATACAGTCAGCGTTAAGTAAATGACTTCTTCGAACAAAAAGCAAGTGAAAACATAGTTCTTTAACTTCAGTGAAAGTATAATTAGAAAAAAAATGATGCCAGTATTAATTCTCTTATATTTTAAAACACGAAAAAAAGGGGAAAAAATAGGTTCCACTCGTACTCATGTTAATGTCAGTAAGAAAAGAGAAGGATTGCAAAAAGGTTGTTCTCAGTTTTATTTTCGTTCTAGTATTGATGATCACATTGATGATGCCCTGATACGATTAAGTGATACCAATACATTGTTTTACAAGAACTCTCACAAGAAACTCCTTGCTTTACCTTTATTACCCTACCACGAGGTCGACTTTAATTTAAAAAAACCGGGTAACAAAAAGCTTGTGTCGGCGAGTTGACCAAAGGTGTCGGCGAAGTGACCGGCGGGTAACCGTCTATTTGACACCAGTTAATTTTTGTTGCGTGATCTAAGCTCATCTGCATCCATACAGATGAACGTTCAATGTCCTTTACACACCAACTTTGTACGCAAAAGTAACAACTTTCAAACCTGCTCCTCTATACTTTAGGCTACAACAAAATATTTAGTTTAATGCAAATCAGTAGCTTGACAAGAAACAACCTGATTATTCTTTTGAGCAACTGAATAAATTGCAACAGCGGCAACTCCACAGGGGGAAACAAAGGAAAAAACAACAATTGCAACATAAACATAGACACCAGAATGGATGTGGGTATACTCAGGATCACATGCAGAAGAAAATCAGAGAAGAAGAGAAAGCCACAGCGTGGATGGAGGTTAAGGAGTGAGGTGTATAATGCAGCTACCCTCAGAGCTGGCTATCAGTAAAGTGCATGAGGGCTAACATGTCGCACTCTCTGCAAACAAGATAGGAGAAGACAACAATGACAAGGCCACCCAAGAACAAGCTTCACAAGGTATCTGAATCAAACTGCCTTTCTTTTGTGATCTATTTCATCAGTATCTAAAGCAATCTAATGAACAAATTTTTCAATTCAACATCAAATAATTCCCACAAAAAGAATCTCAATGGTGTATTAAAAAACTCTTGGAAAAGAGCAATTATCATTACCAAGAAATCAGAACAATTGGACCTTCAATGAATCTTACACTGAATCCTACAAGTAGGTTTTAGGGGAACCTAACCTCAATTATTTCAGCATTGTGGGAACTGGATACAAAGAGTTATCATAGGAAAAAATTCAGATATAGAAACAGTTGCATAAGGCTCAAAGGTCAGACTACAGAGCTCACAGTAAAAAAATAAGTACTTATGATTGCAACTATTGGAGGCAAGTGGCACAATTTGCACAAAAATTTAAAACAATGTCAGCTACTTTGATTTTCTAATTCCGTGTTTAGTGCCATTTGGAACATACAAAATTAAGTGTTTGTCATTCTTATCATCAAAGAATACTATTTCACTCCCAAGGAAAAGAGAAAGATAATGTGAAAAAAGCCACACTATCCAAAGTAGAGGCAATTATAAATATATTTTATTATTCCTCCCTTTCTGTGTAAATCAAAAAATTTTTTGCAGTAGAACGAATATTTTTCAACTAGTTGACCCAATGAGATATAAGCAATCCTTGCAGCTATGAACACTACTGAACTAGTAGTTGAAATGAGACCTGAAAAAATTTTAGGCCATACAGGATTTGAACCATGACCTCTGCAATACCAGTGCAGCGCTCTACCAACTAAGCTAACAAGCCAACTGGGAGCTGTTCATAATGTTGGATTCAAATAAACCTTCCAAGTGGTGAGTAATTACTGGAAATTGATGAAAATCATATAAGTGCACTGTGGTGAAGAAAAGATATAAGCGATCCTCGCAGCTATTTTTTTTCAGGTCTCATTTCAACTACTAGTTCAGTAGTGTTCATAGCTGTGAGGATCGCTTATATCTCATTTCTTGACCACAGTGCACATATACAATTTTCATATATTTCCAGTAATCATTTGACCCAAATTTGTTTCATTCAAGAAGATTTCCCTCAAGGAAATAAAAAGTTGGAATTCACTTTAAAAATTGGATTCGATTTTGCAGTGCAACTGTTCTATAATATATATCACAAATGACATAAAAATGTGCCAAGTTAAAAGAAAAAATAGTGGCACACAAGACACTACTGTGTGTCATTGATGGAATTATCCTAACAACATTTTGATCTCTTCTGTGATCAATTGCTGTTGGTTGGATATGATAAAAAAAATTAAAAATGCTGTCAATGGTGACATCATCCGTACATCTGTCCCCCAATAGATCATAAGAAAGAACCAATCAAAGTGCATGTTTAATTCAGTTCATCATCTTAACCCTTGAACTCCCCAAGATCTCATTAGTAATTCTCCTTACTGTCTGCAATACAATTCTGGTGATGTTAGTTTGGAGAATTTGGAATTGGAACAACCAATAATCCCCTAATTGATATTTTTCTTCATTCTCATCACTTGTCTGCTTGATATTGTACTTACAGTGTGAGGAGAAATTCTGTCTGGGTCACTAGTGGGACTTAAAGGGTTATGAGGAATGGGCATTGGTGGCAAGGTGAGAGAGGCCACCTAAACCCAAAATCACCACTAAAGGACCTGGGGATGAGTAAGGATATTCTCTGGAACAAATAAGTTTCTAATCAAGATTTTAAGGGTTAAAGCCAAGTGGAACTGAACAAATCAAGTTAGACTTCTGGTCATAAGTAGTATCATATTAGATACAATTATACTTCACAACATCATGAGCTCACTTAACTCTTTAACTCCCAAGATCTCATTAGTAATTCTCCTCACTGTCTGCTTAAAGTTCTTGTGATGTTAGTTTGGAGAATTTGGTATTGGATCAATTTATAATTCCCTAATTGATATTTTTCCTCATTTTCATCACTTTTCAGCATGATATTGTATTGATATTGTTAGGAGAAATTCTGTCTTGGTCGCTCATTGGAGTTAAAGGGTTAAAGAACATAATTCAACTGTGTCACTACATTAAGCACACTGACACAATTTAAGTCTAAGTTTACTTTGTGAACAGGACTTGTGGGTTACTTTTGCAACGTTTCTGTACATTCCTAAACACTAGCAAGTAAAAGGGAATTTTTGTCAACAGAATCCTCCTAAAAAGCTCAAAAGTAAAAGAGAATAAGTTACTCACAGTATTTCTGTCATCAAATCTTTGGATAATTATAAAATATCTTTAGTATTCTAAAAAGTAAAACCAAAAAATTCGTTACATCAGAAATTTAAATATCTTTCAGCAATTACCCCCTATTTACTTGTAAGACATTTTTTACATTTCCTTTGAGTTGTGGCGTATTTTAATAAACCTCCTGGATAAAACATTCAGGAATACTGAACACCAAATTGTCTAGAAGTTGTTTTTCATTCAACTGCTTTCATCACATGCATTCCTTAGAAACAATTAATTCAAGCATAGCCAACCTGTTAAACTGTCCAAATAACCCTACAAAATCACGAGGTATTTGTACATGAGTAGTGCGTTATTTGTACTCAACTTAATGCAGTTGGAAAATAAAAATAATTACGATATTCTCTACTCAGTAAAGGTAATACTGTTTCTGATTTAACATAAACCTAAATCCTGTTGGTCCCAGAGTTCCACTGTATTCTTTTTATATGCCATAAAATAAGGTTTGGTTGAATCAGACCAGTTGTTCTCCATTAGATAAATTATTATTTTCTTTACTCAATGATTTACATCTAAATCTCTTTGTCAGAGGTGTCATCAAATCCTAACATACACTTAAATGTAATCAACAATATAAAATCAAGAAGAAGAAAATAAGCTTAATTGTATTCATTTGGTAAACATTTGGGAAAATTTTACAATATGCTCATTAAATGTGAAGCAGATTTAGAAAATTAATCTCAGTACTGACATGTACATTAATGCAAATTCAGACAGGTTTTCTGGTATGACACTTAACTTGGTTCAAGAGGGGGGCATTGGAATTTTTGGTTAACAGTTTGGGTAACAGTTTCTCTTCGATCTGAGCGGCAATTACACGCCTCCACTGATCTCAAATTGCTGTTAAATGCAAATGTTAACAAGAGGAATGCATGACAAACCAATTAAAATATCGCAGGGATCCCTAGGTAGTCTACATGTAGCCATACCCACTCCCTCCCCCAAGGTGAGGGGGAGTGGAGGGTAAGGGTACACACAATAGGATACAGCTATGCACGGAATATTGCCAGAGTTTCTTTATCAACGCCACCTCGAAGTTAGTAACCAAGTTACAGGCCACATATGACTGATTGATTCAACATTCCTATAGAATCTCCAAACTTTCAGGTCTTACTTCACAAATGGAAATGTTAGATTAGGGATTTTCTATGAAACTTTCCAGAGCAGCTATAGCTTTTAGCAACTGCAAAATTGCAATCCTATAGAGGACTTTTGTGCAAATTTCCTTAATTTAACTAGGCTCCATTTCCAGCTGCTGAGTCCATAGAGACCATGCTCGAGGTTCTCAATAGAGCAGCTGTTAATTTAAACAGATACTAGAAGATACAAATGCCAAGTCCATGGCATTCATAAATCCTGCAATGAAATTAGTATAGCTAACTCTGTATGCTCCACTTGTCACCATTGTATCAGATCCATCAGGGTTTTAATAATTGGGAAGTGAAAATGTATTGGTTTTGACAGTTTTGCATGCAGTTTTCAGTTTTGATCAAATTTTTTTTTTCGCTTTTTGGTTTTGGATGATTTTTTTCCACAGTTTTGCAGATTTTAATAAGCCCCAATGCCCCTCTCATTCAACTATAAGAGTGAAAATGATATGTTAAATTATTTTACAATCATTTACCCTGAAAAGCACATATTCTGAACACAATCAGTGTTGAGATTTTCTTCTGTATTTTAAATAAAGCTTTTTGAAGTATCAAAGGAGGATCAAAATTAATGGAAACTTAATAGTGAAACAGATTTCTATCCAATATCTCCAACACTCAGTGTACAACACCTCAGCCTCCCAAGCTAAATAAATAAATATCAGAAACTTATAAAAGCTTTGCAAAATTATGTAGAAGTGAAGAAATCAGTAATTTCATCTCAAAAGCCAAATTTCAAAGGTTCAACATCATATGCTGCTAAAAAGAAAGGTAACATACATGTTTAAGAATTAAAAATAACTGAACAGATAATTTGAGGAAGTAGATCTGTATAGTATCCACAGAAGTGGAGTTGTAAAAATAAGAATCTTCAGAAGATGATGTTGTCTTACAAAAACTTTTCCCAAAGCTTGATGCAGAGTTGCTATACCTATAAAGAAAACAGTTGATCTTAATT
The DNA here is from genome assembly GCF_964200805.1 of Pocillopora damicornis. Taxonomy (NCBI): domain Eukaryota; kingdom Metazoa; phylum Cnidaria; class Anthozoa; order Scleractinia; family Pocilloporidae; genus Pocillopora; species Pocillopora damicornis. The sequence goes on along the minus strand of NC_142679.1, from coordinate 13,864,714 downwards.
TCAACCCAAGAAAACTAAATAAATTATAAAATCACACAATATCTAAAGAGTAATTCTTCCCTTTTATTGCTTCACATTTCCTTGTGAATTAGTTGAAAGAGAATTTGGTTAACCCTTTACCTCTCAGAAGTGATTAACATGTCACATCTCCCTATAATATCTATGCATTATCCAGCAAACAGGTATTGAGAATACTCAAACTCATCAGGTAGAAGATATTACCTTGATCAAACACCAAATTCTTGTAAAAATTATCAAGGAAATGTGTAGCAGCTAGAGGGGACAATTAACAATCAAATCTTGGGAGTTAATGGTAAACACTGTAGATCTACATCAAAGTAGCTGATAGGATTGTCTTGTGCACTTCAACTCTTTCAATTCCAAGAGTAACCAAAAAGGTCATAGGTAAAACTATTGCACATTTCAAATAAACAAATCAACACATATTATCCACCAAGTCATGAGATCAGTTACTAATAATTTACCCATGAATTTTTGAGATAGCTTTCAATAATTAACATATAAAAATAATCATTTAAACCCTGCATATATCATTGTGCCTTCTATATCTAACCAAAGCAAAAATATTCTTAACGATTTTTTAGTTTTGAAAGTGCAAAAAAACGTTTTAAACCCAGCTAAATAGTTTGTTGCCTTTTATACAATGAATCAACTATCTTCTGTACAACATCTTTGTGTTGCCTAGAAACTACATTTCTTTCAACCAGAAAGGAGAAATTTTTATGTATATTAATTACAATAATATCAAATTCCCTGCACATAGGGGGATACAAATAAACAAATATATCGGGCACACTATATTTCATTAATAAAGAAGTAAGTTTCTAAAGAAACTGCGGTGCTACATCGGCGTGAGAGTAGCTTTGAAACTCTTAATGGTGACCAATTTACGCAATCAACTCAGTTGATAATACCAAATTACCTTCGTAGACCCATTTACATAACTAAAAATTTTCTTTCTTAGATTAAGAAGAAATGCACAGCGGTTCTAACGGAGAATTGCTGAACAGATCTTAAGATTTACCTGTTCTTCGTCGCAAACTCTCGCAGCACTTCCATCGACTAGATCATCATAAGGTGGCGGTGATGAAGATTCCACGTCCAAACTACTGTCAAGCGTGACTGCATCATAAGCAGGAGGCGGTATTTGAGGACGAGAAAAGCCAATAATTGGATTTAATGTCGGACTGGTTCTGTTCAACGCAAACGTTTCAACTCCGTTACGTGAAGGTGAAAATAAATTTACACCATGGCCCACCTGGGTAGACGCAGAATAAACTCCTCGGGAAAATCTTTGTCTCCTACGTTTTTTGTAACAGCGATACGAACCATAACTAACAGCGACAACAAAGATCAAGACACCGAAAACGGTTCCAACTATGACGAATATGCGTTGATCAAAATGAAAGCTTACTTGAACATTCTCTGAATTTTCAGGAGTAACGGGTCGCGGAGCTGGCTTGCATTGACCAGATTCGCATTCTTCATCTTCAGGACAGTCTGTATTATAGCTACAAAACGCTGGAAAAGGGATATCCGGATTCTCACAGCGATTACGATAACAAATCTTTCCACCATTGCAAGTATCGTCCGAGATGCAAGCATCGGGACAATTCCACCATGGTTTGCAAGCACTTGAACAACAAATGATCCCTGCCGACGAGTTTTTTTGATCACATTCAAAGTTTTCAGTACAAGCAAGGGCAAATAGTTCCAGTTTGAGAAGGCTCTGGAGAAATGCCAAACAAGTTATAACACTGAAACCAGAGTACATGGCGCTTTAGTACAATGTACAACACTCGCACAACCCTGGATGCTATCGTTAGCTTCCCGTCGGGATCTGGTGCGAGTAGGCCTAGAACCCATGCCTAACACTTGACAGATAAATTTACCGCGGATCATCGAATCTCCTCTCGACAGCGAAACAGTAAAGTTTTCGATTCCGCGGCAATACACCCGGAGACGGTACGAAGGAAGGGTACGCCACACTATTTTTGAAGATTATTGATTAAAATTTTATATCCTTTTCCTTCAAACTCATTGTGTCATTGCAATTGTGGTAAATAACCATGGTGTAGGTGATTAGAGACATCGTGTAGACTCTTACGTTTTGGGGAAGCCTCTTGTTGCATAACCTTCATACAATTATGTCACATCTTATGCTTGTCATCCCAACTTGAGAATCGAACACCAAAAAATTACTCATTCTATATAGGGGTGCATTTCTGTGAAATCTCTCGCTGAACGAATGCTGTACCGCAGTTAGTTTAGGGAGCTTCTTCAAAATGACTCAAAAGTTAAACTTGATCACGAACATGACTTTTCCAACGTCCGCTGCCAGAGCTAGTGCGTCATGGGACGTTTTTTGCTTATTGATATTGTTAATTAATCAAATCATGATTACTATTACCAAGAGTTTGTAATCTCTTGTTACAATACTTATTATTATTATTATTATTATTATTATTATTATTATTATTATTATTATTGCTTCATGCATTGATCAGATAGGATCTTAAGTTGTAAAATATTTGCATTTTCACAAAAATGTAGGTTTTTCAAAAACCTACCCATGTGTGCATCAGATGTTATTTCTTTTTAATTATGGTTTATTACATCACGATCCCACAAGCTGCGAAGCTTCAACCCCATCGTGTGTAAATTAAGGTTTCACTCACTTACTTACACGGATCGATCAGTTTTATTTACGAGTTTCGATGCATCAAAAATACGAACTAGAGGGTTTATTGGTGCATGGCAACGAGTGGACAAAAAATCATTCAAGCACTTTCCATGGTATGATGCTTTTATTGCACACACACTAAGATTTTTTCCTACAGAACGACACACTTGAAAGATTGGAAGCAATTAATATTATAAACACCACCAAACCCGAAAGGTGTCGCGATATTTAGTCTCAGTTGACAACTATATATATTTTGTATTTTGTTATTTGTTTTTACACTAATTTGCCAACGGGGATTCTTTACTTTTGAAAACGAAACATAGATAATTCATATTTTTAAAATTCAATTAATGAATGGCATCTCGAATCGCAGATGCTTACAATTATGACGTATGAAAACTTGCAAATAAAATTGGACAACCTCGGCTAGGCAAACCTGCGAGTTTTCTCAAACGCTAAATCATTGATGATACTAGCTTCATAGTTTTTTTTTCTGTTTGAGATATCGTTCAAAGCTGACAATCACTCCCCGTAATGGTGTGGGGTTGTAGTCATCTCCATCTTTGGTCCTAACAGTGAGCACGCACTTGCTCAGCAATTCATTGAGTTGAGCTGGAGGTATTTCTTCAACGTTCCTGAGCTCTACCTTCCCTTTCAATAAAGGTTTTTAGCGGGCATACGTCCCTGTTGGTCTTTCCTCTTGTGTTTTTGTTTTCTTGCTCATCTATGAAGTCATTTCTTGTTCTTTTAAGACGAGAAAATCTTGGCATCTCTTCTTCCATTTTGTTTTTTCAGGAAGCCGAGCGCTAGTTGTCCTCTACTGTGAAGAACTATCATTCGTGTCTTTGATTGGACGAACGATGTATTTTCATAGTTGCTCGCTGTTCTGATTGGTTGGTTGGATATTTCGTACGAATTTTACGCGGGCTTTTTATTGATGTGTAAATCTCAGTATGTATGAAATAAAACCTATTTCAACCATGTCAATGGTGATGGCGAATATGACTAATCCGTTTGTAAGCATCCTTCATGACTCAAGAAACTGCAAGTAGACGTGATTATGGCAAATCGTGAGTCCACGGATCATTCCGCTACACGCGCGCGAACTAACCCAGACACTATATAAATTTGGAGTGCATCTAGAAACCCACGCATTAATTTTGGCAAAAACATTCGGGAGAAACGTGCGCGACTAAACACGGATTGGTAACTCTCCAAGTTGGGCCATAATAAGCAGCATGGCATCACGCAAGCTGAAATACTGTGTTTAGTCGGATCAATTATTTAATTGGGACTCTTGAGATCTGAAAAACTCATTCACAGCCTTCGCCTCCTAGTTTGCCGGCCTGAGCAAACTGAAAACTGAAGATTTTCTGTGGTTCTGTGGTTAGCAGACTCTTAAACCAAGATTAACGCCAAAAGACATCTTTCCTCTTCTAACCGGCTCTAAATACGATTATACATTTCTGGAGTGTTTTTAGAGCTACATTGTTTACGTTTTGTCACAACAGTGCCAAATAATCACTAGATATTTTTTAAAATGCTCAAGATGAAAATTTTTTTCATTGTCATACAAATATAATTTTGAGAAATTTATGACTTCATCTGTGGCATACTGAGCCAAGCTTCATGGCGTAATATGTACTTATATTAGAGGTGAAATATTGGCCCCTTACGAGCGAATATAGAAATACATTTCTGAAAAACAACTAAATTTTTTCTAAAGCGATGCTTTTAATTTAAATCGGTCGTAACCAGCAATCTACTGAACTCAAACAGGGATCTAAGCTCCGGTTACCGAGTTTCGAATTTATTACTTGTATGCAGATTCTGGAGTCTGCCTTTGAAGAAATCGTACACGCTTTCGTCGTTATAATACTTTTCTTTTATAACCTGATTTGATCAAGTTGTAAGGCATTTTCATTTTCTTTTTAGGACACCTGTATTATTATTGAAATGGAAACTCTAATCTGTTGGCGCGTCCGTGATAAATTATTCCCAATTTCTCTTTCATTATTTTCCTTTCTGTAACAGCTGATGGTATAAGCAACAAAACTTGGCAGTCTTGGCATGTTCACCAATTTATTTATCTATACTAGTTTATAATCTTTTCCGAGGCTGCGTGCGATAACGCTGAACTTATCAGTCGCCTAATTCATTATCATGTCAAAAGAAAGTTCTAGTTTGTAAACCAAATGAAAATATAAAAATAGATGAAGATTAATGATTTTGACAAGTTTCACTTCTGTGTTGCGCTAAACGGCCGACTCTTACTTCAAATGATAACCGCAGGTTTAAATCGCAGATTTAAGAGCTTCGTGGTTTGGAAATTGATTAAAAAACACGGCATAATAACATGCAATATCTACCTTTGCGTACGTTGATTTTTATCGAAACCATCCTCGAGAACCACAGGCACAAAAAAAAAAGCTGCGTTATTAACCAACAGTGTGAGTTTTAATCAATAACGTGCTAATTCGCACGGAAATATGATTGTTACGAGCTTTTCATGCCTGAAACTCTAGATTTTCTCGGTTTATTGCTTTCCATCGACGTTAATCGCGTTTCGCCGTTGAAGGCAACTAATCAAGTGAGTTTTCAGCTCTTTTTGACGGCGCAATAATTATTTCCACCAGCCAGGTAAACACAGCTGTTTTCACGTCGTTTTCTAAGCCTTCTCTGCTTCGTCGTCTTCTTCGTCTTCCTCGCGAATTGGAGCCAAAGCAGGTCCGCCGGTTATAATAGAAATTAAAGCTTCGTCTTCTGCATCAAGTTCTTTTGAATCTTTCCCTTCTTTGACCGGGAAAGCCTCACTTTCAGCACCTACCAAAGCGCTTTTTGCCGCGCTATCGGCGTCTTCGCCAAGGTGGTGAACTCTCTTTAATTTGCCTTTGGCAACTCGTGTTCTCATAGAATGCCTTTCACTTTTCATTCTGCTCAAACAACAGCAGAAAAGGCAAGAGAATATGAGCACGCCGATGATTGTTACAATTGCCAATAGTGCCGGGTTCAATTTTGAGGGTTTATTATTTGTTACGCAGCTTCCGTTGCGACATTTCGCAGGTTTCGAACATTCAAAATCTGTTACATAAAGCCAACTTGACTCAAAATCGTTATGAGACATTGATCTGTTGAAACAAGGTAACGACCGAAGACACTCACAGAATCCACTGATGTATCCGAGGTTGTCTGCCAAGTTATCGCAATCCGCCTGTTCTTGACACTCAATTTTGCAAACTCCGACGCAAACGTTACCGCAACATGTTTGCGAGTTAGGGCATTTGTGGTCTTCGGAACAGGTAGGCAATGAATCCAGTGCAACTTCACATACCATCGACAGCAGGACTTGGAAAAAGACTGTCACTTTAATACACCTCTTCATGTTGCGAGATCAAACTGCTCTGTTTTGGTCCCCCCATAAAGATGGTGAAGTTATTCGTTTTGGTAAACACACTCGGAACTTTGCTCATTTACACACTACCTCGACAAGTGGTAACAATGCCACGAGCACGACTCGCAGGTGTTAATAACAGGAAATAATAGATATGCAAATATAATGTGCTTATCAATCAGCGCTGTTCTACTGTTGTTATCTCAAAATGGGTTTCGGAAGCACGATGTCACCTTAAATAATAACTTCTAATCGGCGATATTCGCCAATCTCAGGATGACTTTACACATGTCTGTCCGAGGCACTGCGGACGCCAAATGGATGGAAAACCGCATTTGTATCGGGAATTGATAATTCAAGACAGATCCGTCGAAGCGTTCAATTCGCGCTCAATAGATTTGCGTTTGATGGATGCCAACTTGACAAGTGATTAAGTCAGAAGGTTTCAAATGACGTGTACGGGCACGTATTGCTGGGGAGAATCACGCACTTCCCATTGTAAAGTATAAGCATATTTCTCTAATTTCTGTTTGCCTTGGCTACGCTATCTCGTTCCGCTTGAAACAACTGTTTTGTTCGCACCGACCACAACAAACTCAATATTCCCGCCTACTTGGTTTCCACTCGGTAAAGAAACAGTATTGGACGATGAAAAGCGACTTTAGGCCAAACATCGATGGATTTTTTGGCTACTAACTCTAAAATCGCTGGTCCGACTTTCTGCTTAGAGCCTACAACCTATAATTTCATCCACGCTATATCCTTACCTTCGGTTTGAAATTCTAAAGAAACGTTTGACTGAACGAACAAGATGAAATTTCAAAAGTCCATACGTTTCAAAGCAGTACCCAAATCAGGTCTATTCAGCAAGGCATTTCTCGTTAAGCTCTTAAGCTTAATTGGAAAGTTCGTTTTCATTCAAGCAATAGGCTTCAGCATTTGAGGAAAACTCTTTTCCACCTTGTGGCAAATTAAAAGAAAAATAATTGCGAAGACAATACAATTTCTAACAATATAATGCATAATTTGTAAGTGTTCTGTGGTGCGTGTTCTTTGTTTATATTTTCGATCGCTAAGCAAATGTTTAGAAATGAGGTTCAGTGCATGTCTTAATAGCTAAAACTAGCGGAGAGTGTCAAAACAAATGGACAATAATGCCGATGTTTTGAGGAAATTATAAATTTAGCTTTGTCTCCATGTGTTTATTTATTTTCTTTTTTATTAAATCGACTTGGCCGCAGGGTTAACCGGCTCTGTAACAATCATAATTAGTTTTCATACAACAGCTGGTCGTGCTTACAGTTTGTGTTTTTCCAGATTTTTGGGCCACTTCACATCTCCAGTTTTGGTCATAAACACCACCTCATCTCGGCATCATGAACAAACATTTGTTGGTATTTTTAACGTGTGCTCCAGGGCAGACTTGTCAGATTTTTCTTTATCACTAATCGGCTTCGCCGCGGCTGACAAAGGAAAAAAATTTGCATACATTTTTTTGGGGTCAACCATTAGGTTGAGAGGATCAAAGAAGATAACATAGCCAGACAAATGTTCCCCCGTTGTCTAGTCAATGCTAAGAGTTGGACCATAGTTAGTCGGTCACACTTTGCACGAAGAATGACACAGCGTTTGTCTAATTCCATAGCGGACTGAAAATAATAAACAACTCGAGAAGTTCCACAAGTACTTTTCTTTTTTCAATTCGACATGGGAAAAACAGTGGAGGATTACTACCACTAAATTCACATTTTTAGCACCTAAGAAAGGACTTCAAACAAAGATTCATCGCCCTAGGGTTGGATTTCACAGACTCCCTACTGTGATCCAACGCATGGTTGACATCTTCCCTTTCCACAAGATTTAATCGAAGTCAGATTTTATAATTATTCATTATTTTAAAATAATGCCAATAATAGTGTCACTTGTCGATAAAATAGCCATAAAGTTGAACAAGAATATTAAATGGTCAGGTACTGAATTGCACAAAAGCTAAGAGAAACAGACTAAACTCGTTATTCAGACATTTTCCCTTTCCACTAAATTTTATCACGTAGTTAGGTTCAATACTTGTTTATTAATTGTGTCACTGGCCGATAAAATGGCTGTGAAGTTGATATAGAATATTTAACGGTCACGTACAGGATTTCTTAAATAACAGACCAAAACCCGTTACTTTTACTCCCATAGATGGGAAAGTGGTGTGTTTCATAAGTTACGCGTGCAGAGCTCACAGTGGACTCCATGAGCTAAATTTTGTATTTTTCTAGTCAAATAAAAGAAGACAGGCCATTACCGAAGTGAAAACAACTCCAGGGTTTTGCGTTTCGTTTGTTTGACTCTCTTTCCTCGTTCGCACTATAAGATTAATTCAAAGAAGACAGGCTGCTGACTATTGTGGGATTCATAGTTCCTCTTCTTGGGGCAGTTTATGCGTTTGCTCCCTTCACCTTGAAGAATCTGGTTGAAAACTGTCAATGTAAAAAAAAAAAAAAAAAAGCTAGAAATTTATCGTTCGCTGAAAGATCTAATTGTTTAAGGCAATTTCACATATACAGAACAGCAAGATATCTCTTGAGAACAGCTATAAACAAAGAACATAAGGCAGCCACGTCTCGTCCCTAATGATATCTTGGATTAGTACAGTAATATGCATCCTATCTTCTGCTCTTCATTTTGAGAGAAACGCAGTAACCAGCGCCAGTGACAAAACCGCAGTGAACAGTAAGGCTACTCTCGTCGACTGTTTTCAGGTCGAATTCAAATTCAGAGAGTTAATTTTTGCCGAGGGAAGGATACCTCCAGAAAATCCCGAAGAAAATCGTCTGCCAGGGTAAACACGCGAACCAACTAAAACCTCGAATCATATGTTTCGTCAAGCACGAGATTCAAATGCCCAAGGAAGCCCAAGGAGTGTTGGAGAAAAGGATTTTAGTTCCCAATCGTTATTTGGGAGTGCCAACATAGATCTCCATGACCACAAGCCGTTGCTTGTTCGCGGGTTCGTGGATAACAGTCTCCGGTGAAGCCCTCATGACTTCTTCGTAGCTTGGTGGAGGTGCTTCAGTTTCATGTCCAACTTCACTGTATGACTGTGGGCCACTAATTGTGACAAGAGAAGAGATTTGATGTGTGCGCGATTCTACGCGTTCCGGCTGTTCGTTCACTGAGCTCATTCCCTCACTTCGAACATTCCTATTTTGCTGGACGCTTCTTGCTGTGGAACTTATATCCATGGTGACAATCGAAAGCGTAGTGTTAACGTTATCATTTCTTTCATTTCGTCGTTGCCTCGCGCAACAACAAATGAGAAATATCAGGGCTGCGATAGCTCCAATCACATTGAGTATAGTGTTATTTGACAACGAGATCTTGGAGGAATCATTGCTTGTGTCAAATCGAATGCAATACCCATCTTGACAGATGTGTCCACTTGGACAATGTGAATTATGGTAACATTCTGTTTCGAAGAAAGAACATTGTAGTTACACACTCATTTAATGTAGACAGCTTAAGGGATCTGAGACATGACTACTGAGCTATCCATTCATCTGGGAAGTGGCCAATGCAATGATACCCGTTATTAGAGAAACCAATGAAGGGAATGAAACAACATCATACACTTGAGCTGCGACATAAAGATCTTGATAAAAGAGATATGATTGCATTTACGACAACAATTGCAGTATAGTTGTGGGACTATGAATAAAGCCTTTAAAAAAAAATTCAGGTTTGAATGGGAGTCGAACCTTTGACGGGCTTGATGGACCTTCAAATCAAACTTAACAGAAGCTGGTTCTTATGTAATATCTCATTTTTATGTACTATCCCACATCATTTGGTGCATAATTTTTCGACGTGTCACTTGTGTTTAATAGAGGACAATCGTAGATTAGAAGACACAAACGCTAAAACGTGGATCATTCAATGATCCACGTTGTTGTCAGTCTCTGTTTTACTGATTACAGCAGAAAGACTCACCATAACAGCCCTCGTCGTAACTACACGCTAAGGTGGCGTACTTGTTCATAAGACAGTACAAAATCTGGCAAACAAGAACTCTTCTTTCCATTCTCATGTACAGTTAGGGTATATTCTAGATCAGTGTTTCCTCAGAGCAAAATAGAATCTGTTTTCTCGCCGTTTCGGTATCTGATCTTATGCAGACTGTGGTCATATTTTAGGGAGTATTTTTCAGATATTCGTTTTTCAGCTGATGCACTTCTGAATATTGGTTTTCAGAATCAAAGATACCAACGCATGCTGTTGTATGGTTTTTAATCAAAGGGGAAGTAAATTAATTCTGGGTATTTCAAATTGTAAATAAGTTAAAAGACAGGATTCCCTTTAAAATTTTGACGTTTAGTACAAAAATTGACAAAATATTCTTTCTCAAAACATGCTTTCCTTTGCATAGCCTATTCGTGGTGAAAAAGATTCGTTTATTTGCATATCAGCAATATTATACTATGAAACAGACAGTTCTATATTTGACCCGAGTATACTTTTTTACACGAGGGTAATTTACCACATTCCTGACCCGTTCTAAATCCATATTGCGTGGCTGCTTTTCTTTCGTAGCTAACACCTTCGTTCATCTTTGTGTGACAATGAAGACCAAATTATTAGTAAAACTCTTCGGATAGACTGGATCAAAATGTTTATATTATGAACGGTTCACTGAAAACAAATTAAACAACAAATGAATATGCGAAATTGATTAACAGTGACTTGAAATAACAAAGCCAAGAGCCGAATGAAAATCAGTTGAATAAACAACAGGCAAAAATACGAAACAGTTGAAAGGGCTTTCCAGAGCCATATCATACAGCTAAGCTGTATGATATGATAAGCTACAAAGCTTAGTCTATGCGGTTTCTTCTTAGCTTCGAATAATCATGGTGACATGTTGCTGATTTTGTGGCAGAGGTCTTGAATGAACAGCCCCCTATGACGCCCCCATAACTTCTTCATAACTTGGTGGAGGTGCTTCAGTGTTATATCTGTCGTCAATGTAAGATTGGAGACAGCTGTAAGCGATAGTATCAGAAATTTTATTACGAGCTTCTTCGTGTTGCGGTAGTTCGTTCACTGAACTCACTTCATTGCTTCCCATCTGTTCATTTTGCTGAATGTGTCTCATCCTAGAAGTTTCCGCATCCGTTGTGACAACTCTTGGTGTGATTTTTCTGTTGCCTTGTGCTTCATCTTTTAGCATTATACAACAACAACAGAGAAATACAACGATGACAACTATTAAAACTCCAAAGACGAGGGACACTGTTGTGTCCCTTCTGCCACCTGGTATGCAGTGCCCATCATCACACATATACCCGCTGTTACAGCTTGGATCCTCATAACATTCTGTTTTAAAAGAAGAAAGGACACTGCACTTTCACAAACCACTCATTAAAAGCAGCTGGAAAAAAAAGATCACCACAGTTACATAACAAGTAGGGGAAAGAAGAACCTTCGTGTGGCTTCGTAACTCAGTTGGTACCGCGCATCACTATCTGGGAAGCACAGGTTCGAATCTTGTCTAAATCTAGTTTTTTTTAAGGCCTCCTTTATGTAATTGCCTAAATTTCAGCACACCTGCTTCACTTCTTCTTCAAAAAAATTTGAATGATACTTTCCGAATCAAACTTGTAGGTATTCTAGCACATGTTTATAGAGCTTTCAAAACAATTGACTGAGAAGTGGAAATTGTTTAATTTCGCAATGATACCTACGATGAATGAATACATTCAAGGGAACATATGAGCATAATGTGTTTGATCTGTGATAGAGGAAAGATGATCCCAGATAATACACGCCTTTTTTTGAAGTACCTGTGAAAGTGAAGCCTGCTAAAAATAGATACAGGTTTAGACTAGATTCGAGTCTGCGAATTTATCCAAATGGAAGCTAGGAAGTGATTATGCGATACATGATTTTTATTTTTTTTCTCCCTTGACAGTAACATTTCGTGGCACAGAATCTTTGAAATTGTTCTCGTTTCTGGTGGAAAGCAATCGTTGATTTGATGATGCCAACGATAGGACAAGAATCACAGATGTGAGCTCATCTAATACGCCTTTCAATCTGTAATTACAGGAAAGAGACTCACCATGACAGTTGTCGTCATATTTACAAGTTGAGGTCGCGTTATTGAGCATAAAACAGTATAGAATCTGCCAGACTAGAATTTTGGTTTCCATCCTCATTTAAAACTAGGGTAGGATCTCAATCAGTGTATTCTTACTACTAAATGGAACCCTGTTTTCGTCAGTCAAGCTGGTATTATTCAGTTGGCGTTGCAATATTTTGGCAACAATCTTAATATTTGGTTCTAAGCTGATGTGAATCTAAATATTGGTTTTCAGAATTTCACATATCAATTTCGACATTTGGTTCGATTTCCATCCAGCAAGTAAAGAACATTACTTGAGCATTTCAAATTGACAATATTTGCAGAACTAAAAACCTTTGGAGCTTAAGCAAAAACAAAGCAGAATCTGACAATAAGTAGAACTTTCCTTTTCATTCGCGTAAGGACGGTATTCTCGTACGTTCTTTGATATGCATATTAGCTAGTAATAGAAATGAGGAAGTCATGGGGGAAAATCTCGAGCATTGGCTGCAATATCTGATCGATTCCACTCGAGTTATTTTTGGACTGTAAGGGGTAATTTGCACGAAATTATCCTTTTCTCTTCGCAATTGTCCACAAACTTTCCAAACATACGCCCACAGAAACAGACCGGAGGTTTTTCTTTTTCCTGAGCAAGGGCAACGCGAAACGGAGAGCCAAACGATACTTGAGTTGATGCAATATTTCATGACGACCTTTTGCATGGACGAAATGTGAATCTTCCATTCATTAAAAATTCGCTGTTTACCCGAGGGTTTCGCTCAGCAAATAGGGATTTCCGACTTATCACGACAGATCTTACGACAAAATATCGATGTTTTTACGCCACGTCACTGGTTACGTATTCTTGTCATAGTTGTGTTACGCGATGATCGCTTGGTTCACGTAGTCTGTCACGTGCGGTAAACTTCACAGAAACCATTACAGCGATACGTCATTTGTTGTCCAATATGAATCACCCACTGAATCTCTTACTGCTCATGCAAGGTGCATAGTTTCTATGGGCTAGACACAATAAGTATCAAAGAGTACATTCGGTAAAATATGCTCTCTTATTGCCCCTCTTCAGAGAAAATAGCTCCGGTCTGAACAGACGAAAACTTTTAGCCCCCTTGTAATGCAAACGTATTTTACAACCAGCTATGATTAGGATAACCTCCCATTTTCAAAGAAGTTTCATGGTAAACATATTAATACTTGCCTTTAAATCGCGCATGATGACATATGAAAAACTGATAACTTTCGATTGATCGATTCAGTATTGATGTCGGCTATTATTTCCATAACGCCATTTATTTTTTTTTCTTTTTAACAATTCCACCAAACAAGCAAGACATGGCTGTGGAAGCCCTCAAGGGCTCCTCACAGTTTGGTGGAGGTAGCCAGTCTCAAGTCCTCGTTCGGTAAAGGCCAGTGAAAGAGCGGGTGAACGACTGACAGCGGTTACGGTTGTCAGGGAAACAGCCGCGTGACCACCCGCCCACTTTATAGCTTGTTTCCGCTGACCGAGACCCTTTACATATAAAATTTAAATATACGTGGTAACATGATGATCGTTTGACGGTGTTCTCGAATGAGGAGCCTCCTGTGAAGCCCTCATAACTTCTTCATAACTTGGAGGAGGTGCTTCCGTCTCATCTTCGACTTCAATATATGATCGAGGGGCACTGTCTGCAACGGGATTAAAAGTTTGATCAAACGCTTCTTCATGTTGCCAAGGGTCGTTCATTGTACTCATTACCATCCTTTCCACCTGTCCATCTCGTTGAATTTCTGCTTCCCTTTGAATTCCATTCGTGTTGACAGTTCTTAGATTGGTGTTAATGTTGTCATTTTCTTCGTCTTCCTCCATTTGTCTTATGCAATGACAAACAAGAAGCATGAAGAGTACGGCGAGGGAAGCTCCAATCCAATAATATATCGTTTCACCTAGCTGAAAGAATAGAAGAAAGGAAGAAAGATTGAAGCAGTTGTGGACAAATAGCCTGAAAAAGAAATTCAGCTTTGAACGAGACTCGATCCTTGGACCGTTCTGCGAACGAAGCTAAGTGGATGCTGGTTATTATCTAATATTTTCATATGCAAGTTTCATAAAGTAGAATCTAAAGTGCATAAAGATTTTAGATATATGAAAATTCACATATTTGCACTGCGGTGGAAAGATGAAATTAGAAGATCCTCGCAGCTAAGAACACTACTGAAACTAGTAGTTGTAAGTAGGACCTGAAAAAAAAATTTCAGGCCCGTACGGGATTTGAACCCATGACCTCTGAAATTTTTTTTTCAGGTCCTACTTACAACTACTAGTTTCAGTAGTGTTCTTAGCTGCGAGGATCTTCTAATTTCATCTTTCCACCGCAGTGCAAATATGTGAATTTTCATATATCTAAAATCTTCTTTCACTCGGATGTTTATTTGTACCCAATTCATTAATCAGTTCCCAGTTGGCTTGTTAGCTCAATTGGTAGAGCGCTGCACCGGTATCGCAGAGGTCATAGGTTCATATTCCATACGGGCCTGAAATTTTTTTTTTTTTTTTTTCAGGTCCTACTTACAACTACTAGTTTCAGTAGTGTTCTTAGCTGCGAGGATCTTCTAATTTCATCTTTCCACCGCAGTGCAAATATGTGAATTTTCATATATCTAAAATTTTCATTCACCCGGATGTTTATTTGTACCCAATTCATTCACCAGCTCTCAGTTGGCTTGTTAGCTGAATTGGTAGAGCGCTGCACCGGTATCGCAGAGGTCATGGGTTCAAGTCCCGTACGGGCCTAAAATTTTTTTTTTTTTCAGGTCCTACTTACAACTACTAGTTTCAGTAGTGTTCTTAGCTGCGAGGATCTTCTAATTTCAACTTTATAAAGTGCATAAATTTACGTTTATTTCTTATGGGGATCAAGCGTGTCAAACGCAACTGTTTGGGGATGAAGCGGTTGAAGCGTGCCAATCGATCACCATATCAATCGTTTTTGGGTTCTGGGTTGAAACACAGTAATCCAGACTTCTCCTCGTTCAAATGTTAAAGGTAAACAACGAGGTGGCCAATTAAAGTCTTGTAACACGACTCCTACTTTTTACCCAGATTTCCACGCCTCTCACGCCCCATCCAAGTGTTTTCGTTCAAAAACACGCTATTTAACTGCTTGATGACACGTTCTAACCTAACATCAACGCCCAAAAAGCTTTTGAATACGAAGAGTTTCGAGGATCGTGTCAAAAGTGGTGTGTTAAGAAAGTGCATCGTGCTGTAAACGCTCCTCTCAAGCGTGGACAAATGAAAACAGAGAGAATGCCGAAAGATGCGTCACATTCTGACATTACGAAGGCATTACCGTTTTGGGGCGTTTAAATGTGGGTGGTTGGCGAAATCGCACCAAAAGGTACGCGTTTTCAAAGAAAATGCAGAAGTATGGACAAATGAGAGCAAAACTAAAACGCTAATGTAGTGAATATATTTTGCTTTGTTTTGTTTTTGAGACGAAGACTAACATTTCCGAAAACGCATTTGTGGTTGGAACCTCCATTCATTTACTTCTTCCTAGCATATCCAGCGTATCGAAAGAGCACGAGTAAGTCGCCATGTTGTTTTTCTTAACAACATGCGTTACGGCCGGCAAATTAATTCCGCATAACTTCAGCCGACCTGGCGCAAACGACAACGGTCGCTACCTATGCTTATTCGACCGTCTCACAAGGTACGTAAACCAGCTAAATCATCCTTAAACGGATTCTTTTTATGTAGAAGCATGAAACCAAACCAACATTAAACAGTTGATTCTCGCGGAATATGAATAAGTATCTTAAGTCTTTGGTGGACCACAATCGCGGATTTCGATTCACACGTTCAGACAAGTATCATGGATATAATAACGAGTAATCCCTTGCTTTGGTAATCACTGCAACGAAACTCACCATTACAACGGCTCGGAAATTCCATCTGACACCCTGAAGTCGTGTACTTGTGCTTAGAACGGAACAGAATCTGATAAAATCCGAAATTTTGTTACCATTATAATGTAAACCTCGTGAGGTGTCTGTATCAGTAAACCTCTGCGGTAAAATGACATCCCGCATTCATTCCGTTAGTTTTAAAGTCTTCTGTCAACGTCATCAATATTGTTTGGAACACTTTTCAGTAAATTTTCGATTATTACGCATTTGAATATTGGTTTTCAGGTTGCTGTGTTCCTTGTCCGCGTCTTTAATTTTTTAGTATTTAGTGCAGACTTTCACCTTGTAATTTAACTGTTTACAGACAGGAATCCCTTTAATGCTTCAATTCTCAGAAAAACGGGACACATTCTGATCAAACACAGCTTTACTTTTCATTGCATTTACGTGTGAGGGAAGATATAGTGGATAAAGAGTATAAAAAGTCCTATATTTGTCCCTCGTCATTTTCCTCATATCATGGTAATTTACCTTAGCCTTGAGCTGATTACGTACATCTTAAGCGGTTATATAATGGATGATTTTAACATTTATGGAAATTTTTAATTGGAGCTGCAAATGGAGGTTCTTGCAGCAGAGAATGCATGTCAGCGGAAAAACGATCGTAACTTGACAGGTTGATTAATTGATCGATTCATTGACTGATTGATTGAATGATTGATATTCTCTTCTTAAACCTTGCGTTGAGGAAAACTTTAATTTCTCTCTTCTTGCTTGTTTTTGTTCAAAAATCTCGTGACTGAGATGCTCCACAGTTACACCATTTCAAACCACTTCCCGATAGCTGCGATGCGACAGATTGCGTAACCGAAGTGAGTTGCGTAATGTCTTGTCCATACCGCGTACAGCTTTGCGACTTCAGCCGTAATTAAAATTTACTTTGAGGAAAGTTGTTGCTACGATCATCAGTTACGTGCGGCGCGGAAAAAGTCGGTGACAGACTTTTGAGAGTAAAATAGCGGTATTACTCGGGTAACCTTGCTCGTTTCCTATGTTAACCCAATCTTAAGAGCCGTGAGTCACCAACCGTCAAACATGAAAACCCGCCGAGGAATGATTCAATGGAAACAGAGTCAGTTAACCGTAACAACTTCATAACGTGGGTGGCCAAACTTCCATCACACCTCAATCGACTGGAAATCGAAGTCAAAACAAATCTTGACTTAAATCTTACACTACCATACACATACAATCTAAATAAACATAATATTATAATTGCTATAATATGCTCTCTTTGTTAAATGGTTTTCTCTGTTCGAAGAATATACTCCCGAACCTGTAAAATAAGAAAATATTGGCATAAATATCCCGCTTTATAAAAACTTTACGACATTGTAAATTGGTAAAGGTGTGACACGAAAAGCGATAATCTTCGACTTCCTTAGCTAAATATTTCCCAAAACTGTGAACAAGTTGCCCATTTATGTTGATACGAGACTTTCAGTCATGTCCCGGCTATATCCTCGGTAGAAGCTCTCATGGCTTCTTCATAGCTTGGTGGAGGCAACTCATCTGAAGCTGCTAAACATCTGTAAGACGGGGGACCGCAGTCTGCAATAGCATCAGGGCTCGTAGGCACACTCGCTTCGGCTCGATCTTCAGCTGAATGCGACTCTCCGCCAGCAGCACCAGTTGAATTCGAAGTTCCAGTAGCACCTTGCAATCCAAATAAGTATACAGGACCTGTGCTTTCGTTGTGGTTTGCAGTAGGTTCAGCCGCTTGCTGCGATGCTCTAAGATTGGCAGCACGTTCTTGGTCTCTTCGCTTTAGCGAAGCAAAATGACAACAAAATCCAATTACAATGGCGACCACAACAATCAAAACAATGACAAAAGCTTGGCCGATATCGGCCATACCGACTGAAGTTTAAAGCGAACTCTTTAAGGGCACACTTTGAGTACAATATCCAAGATGGAGGTTAGACATCTTCTTCAATTTTTCTTTAATTCATTTCGAAAGACTTTGATCACTATCACAGCTGGTTCTCAATCCGTTCTGAACCCTTTGCTTACCAATCTAGTCTCTCGTATTCTCCCTTGTTAATCAATCGAAGTATCAAATGTTTTTCTCAAGAAGTTGTTGACCCAAACTTAACTTCCAGTGAAAAGTCCGGCGCACTTTTTCAGTTTTCAACGCCGTCTCAATGTCGATCGTAACTACTGTAAATTGATATGATAGCCGCCATCTTGATTACGAAGTCACGATTGGTAATTTAAGTAAATGCTGGTCATGTTTATTTTAAATTGTTGCACTGTTTTTCCGCAACTATTTGAAAAATGAGCACCTGATGTTTCATAGCATATAATAATTTGACCACTGAATGTGATTTCCCACTGAATGT
Source organism: Pocillopora damicornis (assembly GCF_964200805.1). Classification (NCBI taxonomy): domain Eukaryota; kingdom Metazoa; phylum Cnidaria; class Anthozoa; order Scleractinia; family Pocilloporidae; genus Pocillopora; species Pocillopora damicornis. Next base: position 13,846,190 of record NC_142679.1, on the reverse strand, counting down.
GATTTCCAACAAAAAACAAGTAAGTTATCGAAAACACATTCCCGCCACCTGCAGTCACAAATACGCACGTTCAAAATCTAATGTAAACAGATATTAATTAGAGACTGGCTTGAGCAAATAGGCAAATCCATTGGTTGCAGAATGAGGGGAAAATTCAACAATTTAAGAATATGCGAGTTCAATGTTGAGACAGAGTGTAGAAAAGTTGTCTATGAGTCCTTCGATCACAAACTGCAAGACTCAGAGTTCCCCGTCCCCTCGCTTCGATTCTTGTTCTAGTCACGCAACACTCTCACTTCCAGAGTATATTGCGTGACAAAACCAATCGGGACAACAACAATAACTACGACAGTGGAGGCAGCTGAAGTTGAAGTGTCAACTACTTTGCAAATGACAACGTGTGGAGCTCACCTTCAAATTTTTAAATCAAAGCTTTTTCAAGTTTCCAAAACAATGATATTTACTTACAAATACGGATGAAATGGAAAATGTCCCAGAGCATATCAAGAGCATGAATACATATGCTTTAGTAAACAAAAAACCAGCTGGCAAGTTCAGTTGCAGTTCTCTTCTTACTACTTAAGCGGTTAACTAAATACAGAATCAACCTTACGCAGAAATGTCAAGCAATTTTCCACCTTTTCCGTTGTCACTGTTGGTTATTACAAGAAAAATCGACGAAATGTTTCAACGCAACATTACAGGGGTTGTAGACAAACAGAACGACTCTCCCGTGGTTTAGCCTGCGAGAAGGCTTTCATTGCGGCGAGACACGCAGCTTTCCAACCACTGAGCGATGCGAGCGATGCGAGCGATGCGAGCGATGCGAGCGATGCGAGCGATGCGAGCGATGCGAGCGTGCGAGACGTGTGAGGTCTGCGTGTGGTCTGACGCGAAAATGTTTCCTGCCAGAACCCTCGCAGATTTCTCGCAAGCTCGGACGAATCTCGCGGACTTCGACGAAGCGTTAGCGAGACTTAATCGAAGGCTACCGTTCGGCGATATAAAATTCAACCACTGTTGTGTGACACTAAGATTTTTCTCCAACCTTTGATAGCGACTAGAAAGATTAACAACCGCTTTGGAATATTATACCGGACTTAAAATAATTTAAACGGTCTTACTATAGGTTACGTGTTCGATGATGTTCAATTGCCAAACACAATCAATTCTCTGAAAATTCTTAGAATTTCCTTCCTATTACCAATGTCGGTCATCATTTCAGAGCAACCCTACCCGTACTGTCCATGTCACATGGCTAAATTCTCTTGGGAAACCCTAACGGCTTCCTCATAGCTTGGTGGCGGAGGTTCATTTGAAACCGCTATGTACGGTGGTGGGCCACTGTCTGCGATAGCATCAGGGCTTCTTGGACTTTCGTCGTGATTCTGACTAACATCTTCAGCCACGCTCGATGACCGTTGATGTCCAGTTCTAGTCGAGTCTGAAGTTGAACTAGCTCCCCGCAGTCTTAAGATGAAAATAGAACCTGTCTCGCTTTGATTTGTATAACCAGAAGGTTGAACTTCACCTTGTTGCGTGGTCCTTCGCCTCGCAGCGATTTCTCCTCTTCGCTTCTGAGCAGTTATGTGACAACAACAACCAATTACGATGGCGAAAAGCACGATGACCAAAACAATGAAGACAGTTTGAACGACTTCAGACATACCGGAATAGAGTTAACAGCACAATCGACAAAAGAATCGAAAGGTTCAAAGTCCTGAACGAAAAAAAAAATCCAAAATCCTTTCGGATATTTGTTCCGATTTGTGTTATCTTTTCACGGCGAAGTACATAAATACTATGAATAGCTATTCAAGCAGAACTTATCGTTCCTTGAGCTTGAGATTCTTTAACGAAATCACTGGGAAGAATTACTCCTCTTTTCGATGGGGTCTCTAACAAAGAACAGTCCTGTTTTGCTCTTATAAACAGAGTTCGGTCTGCTGACCGCCATTTTAAAATTTTCATTAAATCAAAGTAGTCACGCAATGCCAACCGAATTTGGACCATTAAGCGGCATCCTATGTAACAACTACTCTCGACAGCCAGCTGCTCGCTTTTTAAAACTTTATTTCATAGGGTAACTTAGAATTATAAACTGAGTTGATAACGTAAACAGGCCACCGTAAAGAGTTTAAAAGCTGACGTTTCGAGCGTTAGCCCTTCACCATTCGCTGTGACCAACACTGATATTGATCCACTGTTGGGTTAGGAAAGGGGCAGGGATAGGTGGGCAGTTGCCCAGCTACTGATATTGATCCTAACTGGTTTATTTAAAAAAAGCCCAAAAATATAGATAACTCTTCCCAACTTTATTTTGTAAGAACAAACAGAATGTTCAATGTACAAAAAAACACTTTCGCTTTGACTCGTCTTCATGCGCGCACATTGTATAATTGTACATAATCCACGATGGAAACTCATAATGAAAACTTTTGAATTACATTATCAAATGATCCAGTTTTTAATATTCAAAAACTATTCCAGGAGTGCGCTTCGGATATAAGATGGTAAACAAACGCGACGCATAGCGCCGACTTGGCTATAACTAATCTTGTTTCCAACGAGCGCGAATGGAATAGTTGTTTTATTAAATTTCTTTAAATCCTGAACGTTTGGATACCCTTAGCTCCGCAAAAGTTGGCGCAAAACATTCCATACAAGTGGACACGAAAAAAGAGCCGATAACCGGAGTTGCGTGAACCAACCAGGATTGCAGTATTAGAAGTTAAAAATTTCATGATGCAATATGCTGAGAATTTCGACGATCATTCATCACCGCTTCACTCCAATACCCTCCACTACATTTCTTTGAGCGCTCATTTACGATCAGCAAGTCAAGTAAGGAGTCGCGTTTGATTAGTGTTTCACTCATGATCAATAACTTAATGTAAGAGGGACTTTTTTCCAAGGTCAACTTTCCATGAAGAAAAGCAACTAAAGGGCGCTGCAAATATCTTGCACAGATCAGTATCGCCATGTTTAGAAAGTTTGGTCATACAACTACGACCTGAGTGTGCAACATTCTAAATGCATATTTTCATAATTAAAATCCCTATTCTTCAAGAAATTTGTGTATAATATGCAAGGTATGTCACGTAAAACTGTGCACATTCACGACTGTTTATAGTACTTTTTACACTTTTTAAAACGGTGGTCACCCATTTCGAATCGCGGTCGCTAGTACTTCTCCAAGGCGGAGACCTTCTCTCAATAGAAATCAGTGTCCATCGGCCGTAACAGAACACCATAAATATGTGCGTATCCACCTCGCCGTGACTCAACGTGAAAAAGATCCTTGATCTGCATACTTGTTCGACGATTCGTCCAAAGGTTACGATTGCTTGATGATAAAAAAATTCCAAATTATGATCTGGGTTATTCAACCATTGACGTTTCACAAAGAGTCGGATTTACTTTGCTGAAGTGACAAGGTTGCAAATTATGTCACTTAGGGCTAAAACTGAAACTTGTTTTTAAATTTGCCCTCTTGTCGTCAAGCTGACATCCTAGAGAATTAGCCAGAGAAATTTTTGTGGTTTTCATTGAGCTCTAGGCAGCTTTAAGCGGTCAAATATCAAGGGAAGATGATAATCCGGTTGCTTTCAAAATTTTAAACCACTGAGAGCTTCAGCACGGAAGACTTTTTTCAATTTCATTTCGCGCTAGATGCATTTTTAGGCTCTCCACTCTATTACGCCCATGTCACACATTCTCTGACCAGACTGTCTATAGTCAGCCATGCTTTAACGCATTCCGTTGTCGTGCGCACGGTTCCCAAGTCTATAGTAGGTCTTAATAGTTGAGATTGCTTATTATCATGAGCTCGACTGTGAAGAGACTTGCGTTAGATCTGATAGAACACCTTGTCCGGGATGCTCGTACCTACGAACAACTCTTGACAACCTCGATGGATCGCGTGGCCATAATCTGTGACAGAGAAACCCGACTAACATAAGCAGCAACACGAGTAATACCAACACGACACTGAGAACCAACCAGTTGTACAACTTGTGCTTTTCAGTCAGCTCACACGCCGCACAAGCTGCTTGCTCCGTGGCATTTTTCTCGCAAAAAGCAAAGGGAAGCATCCATGAAGAAAAACCCCCAACCACAAACATTGACACCGTGAGTCGCTTCCATCTCGTGACAATGACATGTGCGTCCATTTTTCACCTTAAGAATCTAGTTATCATTTGACCAGAATAAAAGCTCTCTTTGTGAAAACAATTCGCTGTTTACATGACACTTCACGCTGATAAAAAGAATAATGAACTTAATACCCAGAGACGTGAGTAGGGTCTTGAGGAGGGCTTGTATGTCAGCAGATCAGTACCATACAACAGATGATTGGCTATTTGGAAACATTCACATATCATGGCATTCATTTCGGCCGGCTTTCTCAGGTTATTTTCCTCTTTGCAGCGATAATGCACAAACATGGCGCCGGATAAGATTATGGTTGTCAACGAGATGGTTAGCTTTGAAGGCGGTGTTTGAATAATATGTTTACATAGAGTGAGTCAATGCATCCTCAGGGCTTACACTAGCTTTAATTTGTTGGTTTATAAACAATTTAACAACGTCATTAGGCGGAAAGTCAAGGATTGACTACCTGATGTTGGACTCGTCATCAAAACTCAAATCCAAAACTAAGAGCGCACGTGTAAGTAAGGTGTAAAGACAACCACCCTTCTTCTCTGACTAACCAATTTAGACAGCCCTCGAGAAAATCGGATGTAAATGCTTGCGGTATAAGTGCTGGTTTTGACCTAGGCCAGTTTTGGTATTATTTCGCTGAAGTGTGCGAATAACATCTGACCGAAATGATACTTCGGCTCGTGTTAGATAACAGATGGAGTGCGGTTTCCCGCTGAAATGCAAGTTTGTCTTTGAGGCTGCAGAAGCTGAGGTGTTAGTCAACTCAGAGGTGATTGAAATTTGCTGAAGAAGGTCGATCTAGTGGAAAAATTTGCTAGATAACATCGAGGAAAAATGGCCGAGTAGGCGCCTGGATTTGTCTTTACCCTCCGGGCTCACTGATGCAATTATTACCATTAACACCATTAATTTCAAAAATTAAATTACCAAAACAAGATCAGATAAAGAACAGATGCGAAACCTACATTATACTGATTACAACAAAGTGCGAGGAACCGTTTGCTTCGAACCAAAAAGAAAAAGGATTCCGTGGAAAGAAGGCGACTCGATCCCATTAGCCCAAAAACTCTAAACTCTTTTGTGCCTGAGGAATGGCTGGTCAGTCATGAGGGCTATTCTTTCAGATATGTCTGTGATGATAAAGAAAATGACGTCAGCAAGAATCGGACACGGTGACTGAGGGGATAAAGAAAAAAGCTGCATATCAGGAGAAATGATTGTCATTGATAAGAAGACGTTAATGGCTCTGGGAAGAATTCAACGGAAATTCTAATGAGTAAAGTCAGAGAACAACAGACTGGGGGCGGCCGAGATTGTTAGTGATATTGGGCAAGCGAAGGCAAAAACTTGGATCTGATCACCGGTTAAAAACGAAAAAAAAACGACGCAAGAAGCCCTGTCGTATGTATTCTTAGACTAAGTTTCTTCAATGAAACAAAAACGTGCTCTGTAATATCAAAGTTTTCTACCCTTGTAAATTTACACAAGGAGACAAAATGTTGTCGTGTTAACGTTGCGACAAGATAAACAAAGCCAAAATTTCAGGGGATCTTTTGATGAGTTTTAAAATATCATTTACGGTGTTCATTGCTTACACAATCAGTTTATCTTCTACAGTATCTTATATTTGGACAGCTGCAAACAAGTAAAGGAATGAAAGAACCGCTTCCTGCCGTAAATTATTTATCGTGTTGTAATTCTTGTCATGAATCTGGCAAACGATGTGAGAAAACTTGGCTCAAGCAATATTCAAGAGTACCTCATCACTCAACGTGTCAAAACAATCACTTATCATCTTTAGATCCATAGTGACTTTTCATGCAGCCTACGTGATTTACCCTGGATACCTAGTGTGTACGGCGGAAGTCTGACGCGATCTATTGTGTTCGTCTATTTAGGAACAGAAAAATATTCACACTAATTAACTGATCCAAAACACGTACATAAGTTGCAAAGAAGTAATTACGGTTTTTTTCTATATTTCTTGTGGCTCCAGACGATGGATTCATGTATGTACAGGCTTATTCAATACATCGCCCTCTTAAAAGCCACTTGTGGTTGATTCACTCAAGTGTCCGGATTGGCCTTCCCGGTTAAATGTTATTAGGAAATATAGACTGGTTTCTATCTGCTTCAAAGGGATTACCACTCAAAACTGTTATTTCTCGTTCTGACATGAAATACTAATTTTTACTCTCTAATTTACACGTTCCTTCTGTACATGCCTTTGTTGCACATGATTCAAGTTTTTCTTTAAATCATAATACTGAGGAACTTTCCTCAATGTTGGACACCGCTACCTTTAAAACATCTTCGTAGCTTGGCGGGTTGGACGTATTTCCGTACCGCTGATCGCTGTACGGAGGAGGTTCCTCGTTAATGCTTTGAGTATCGGGAGGAGGTTCGAATGCTTCTTCGTCATCTTCGCCTTCTTCCGATCTGGGTCGAGGTTTATCGTAAGCCGAGTAAAAATCGTAAGGCGGTAAGCGCGCGTGAGGGACATAAAAGCCGTTTGAAAATCCATCCAAATCTCCATTGAGTGCAAAATTATCAATTCCCATATTTAATTCAACCTGCGACGTATCGTGTCCAGTCAAGTGACTTTCATTCCAATAATCCTCCCCTGTTTGTGATCCTTGTGTCGTTGCGGAGCGCCTCTGTTGATTTCGCCTTTGTTTTGCCCGGGCCAGGCAGAACGAAATCAAGCAGAAATTTATAAATAGAATTGAAAATCCCACAAGAGCGATAGCAAATTCTTGGTTTCCTGAGAGCAAACTGTGGCTCGTGGAAGTTGGTTTCCCAATTCCGTTTGACCCTGTAGAGATCATAGTCTCCGCTACTGTTTTGTATTCCATTGACACGTCAGTCGACGGAATCTGACTGTCCGACTTTGACTCGACGTAAACGCAATGTCCTTGTCGACAGACCTTGCCAGAGCCACAGGAAATGTTCAAAAGATCGCAGTCAATAATGTCGATAACTCGACTGTTGTTCATCCGCGTATTGTTTCCGCAATTGCCCTGTGGAGGTGGGCATTTTACAAAACTTAACGTCAGCTTTGCTTCGAAGGAAATAACTAAAAATACAACCAAATTTACCGACGTCATTTCTAAGCTTGAATCCTTAACAACAACTCTGTCATCAATCCTGCCGACAACATCACATAGCTTTTTCACTCCATTTCTGCTTCGTCACAGCAGCCTGGCATATTTCCTCGCAGATATTCCACTCTACTATTCATGTTTTTGTGATTGATTAACGATGCGGTAACGTTTTCTCAACTCCCGTTGGCTCAAGCTGCACTTAATATAAATTACAATTTGCATGTGAATGACATGTTCGCTGCGTAGCCACGTAACAAACAATAACAAGGGTTTATTAGCATTTACAGCGCACACTTCAAATTTAGTTTTATTGTTTAAATGTGTGAAACGACAATTGTATTTTTGCTGGAAAAACACGATCAAAAATGGTGCAGTATTTTAAAGCTTAACATAAACCACTTTCAAAGCGTGCTGATTTGAACTAAAAACTCACTGCGTAATAGAATACACTAGGAAAGCCGTGAAAACGTGGTTATTTATGGTAATGTTTGCGATGCAGTCATTACCTGAACATGCAAATTTTAATGGCAACAGCAGTTAACAACACAGCACAATTTGCGACGTAAACTCGTGCTCACACATTTTTCATTAGTACACCGTCCCTATACATCCAGGGATGGAAATGTAGTTATCATAATCTGATGTCATCCAATAAACTAAAACACACCTTCACGTTTTTAACTGTCTTGCAGGTCTTAAATTTGGCGATAACAAAAACAATAGCGAAACTTCTAGTTCGAAAAAAGGTTACCAAAATGGGAACTTTGAGGAAACATTCTATTTATAACTATAACCTTGAGCGTCAAAGGGGAAACTATATTATTAGATATCCTTTTTAAAGTTGCGAAAGAAAATTAACATGTTCTTAACTTTCTACACAGGAAATTTATACCAGCACCCAAATGGTATCCTTTTTTTCGTGATTTCACATTTTTATTTATCCACATAATGTTTTAGCCGGGAAAACTTAATTCAAAATCCAACACACATAGGTTGGACCTAGAGAGAGAAGTGCTATCGTTTTGTCACGAGCCTGCAACAAAGAAAAGACCCGAGTACCCGACGAAGAATCGAACCCAAGAGCTTCGGATTTGGCCCACACGATGCCACTGACTGCCACTGAGCAAAAGGCATTCCCCTGGCTGGGAAGTGCATCTTACACCCTCGGTTTAAAAACTTCTGTAACTATGAAGAAATTCCGACTGTTATTTTTCCAATATATGGTGTTGCACTGCTTACTTGAAATTTTCAAAACATACTCTTTAGTTACTTATGCCCCATTCACACCAAAGCTTAAACATGTTTAAAAGTTGTTTTGTTAAACACAGTTTAATTTTTTTTTTCTTCATAGAAACTATTTAACCGAATATTTTTGACTTGAATGTAGCACATTGGAAATGCAAGTTAGCAAGTACTTGAATCCAATGGAAAATCAAGTTTTTCAGTTCTCTGTTTATAATTTTCATTCAATGAAAACCAGTTTAACAAAACATGTTTTGCTGGTGTGAATGGGGTATTAGTTAGTTATACCCTAAGCTTTTCCCGGAGCATAGGCCATCGATCATCACCCTCCTTGACCTCCTCCTGCCCTGGGCTGGCGTTTTAAGTGTGGTTCAGTTTTGGCCCCAATTCTTAATACCAGCCAGAATACCTCGCCCCCAGATGTTTTTTGGTTGTTCTCTAGTCCATTTGCTCTGTGGATTTCATTTCATTTTATGACTATCGGCTAAATCGTTTTGGCCGTTTTACGACTATCGGTTATCCCCATCAAGACCCCCTCGTAACACCGTCTGGATGTTTCCTCAAGGTGCGGCCACTCCCTCCGACTGATTTGTGATTGAATTGGTTCCTGTCCTAATCTTTCCCATAGCACCTCTTTTGCTTTTCTCTCTGTTCATGTTATGTTCAGAATTCTTCTCAAGCAGTTGTTGATAAGTGATTGGAACTCATTACTTTTTAGACCAGGTATTTTTTCATCGTGAGGCTTATTTTCCCTGTAATAATAAATTGCAGTTTTGGTCGCCTGCTTGAAGAGGGATCAGTTCTTCCTCAGTTTTGTAGGAGATTTTATCCGGATGCCAGAAACAGATTTTATACTTTGAATACACTTTTCCTGTAAACATTTTCATGTTATTCGCAATGCAGGATGTCTACTTAAAAACATTTATTGCGAGTAGCTTAAAGTGCCTGTGACACGAAATTTTTTTTTGCGTAAATATTCAGCTCGTCATATATACAAACCAATTCCGATAGAATAAAGATTTCAAAAAACTTAAAACTCGGTTTTTTCGGGCCCTAAAGTGGACTTATTTTGTCTTCAAGCATCCCGTCGACTGGTAACGAATTAGCGAGTGATGACGTAGAAAACTGTGAAAACTCTCCGTTGACACTCACAAATCTCTCACATCTCTTGTAATTTTGTATCGGTCAGCGTTGAAATACCCTTGCAATAATGTCCGATAGTGATGTATACCTACCTTCGGCAAGCTCTACCGAGAGTTTTGATATATCGTACGCAAATAGTAAAGAAGAAATGGGAGTTGCGAGTACGGTTCAGCCCTACGAAATTAAGGAGAACCGCGCGCATCAAACAAAGATTTCGACGAAGAATGACTAGGACGGTTTCTCGCGTGCGGTGTTCAGGTCAAGATTAGAACAAAAAACTCCCGTTACTGAATGTTTAGTTTTCTATGGCGAAATCTATGTTAAGAATGGGTAGCTGTGTTCGTTTTTGTTGACAACATTTTATTCCTTCGCACAAAGAGCGGCAAGGGTTCCCCTTGCTCAGTGTTCTAGATTTTCGTTGCTTTAGAGTGATTCCTTTAGCAAACCACAAGCTAACTTTTGACGAAAGAATCGGCTGTATCACGAGGCACGATGATTTTGTGCCGAGAAGTCATCGGGCAGTTTTTACCGCAAGCCTATCCAAAGATTGCAAAGACTGAGGCTGTCGCCGTGGAGCCGGTCAAACAGAAAACGAGTGAGTTTATCTGATTCAAGTTTACACGGCCCCTTCGAGCTTGTGTTTATGACAGTATCCACCAAAGGTCTCGCACTGTTCTCGCAACAGGATATTGGTCAGTTCAGGAAAGAGCTTGACCTTTATCACAAATTATGTATTCCTGGTGACAAAATACGATGGAAACTACAACTGGTAGGATTTTCATACGATAAGAAAAGCGCTAATGTAGTCATGTGGAAAGACAAAGAGTATGAGTACTTCTCAAGCGCGTGAAATAAACCTGAACAATAGGGAGCTCACCATTCTTCGCTTGCGACATGTCAGCCGAAAATAGTGATGAACAATCGTTTACGGTATGGAAACAGGCCCCTTAATGAGCATTCTTTTAAGCTGAATTCTTCGGTTATCTTCCCCTGATTTGTCCAGTGGTATGTGTTCGTAACAGCCGCCTTCAGAGCCGTTACGGAGCATAGGGCTGACGACATTGAAGAGTAAATCCTCCCCTACGTTGACGATCGAAACGCGTCCATTCGGCCATACAGCTACATCCTTTGGAGTGTATTGCATAGAAATATACTGTATATGTTTGTTATTCTCGTAGCTGACATCATTTGGCTCTCCGGCCACGCATTACGTTCGTTCTCTCTTCCAGATTACTCCTTTCTCCACTATAGTCGCCGACGTGTCTTCACAGTTTTCTACGTCACAGCGATGTAACATGATCGTTTTGGCCGCGCGCTTGATTGAGACACTTTTTGGCCGCCAAATCGTACTTTCAATGTACAAAAAATGTTCAAGGAGAACTCGCTAATTGCTTAAATCGATTATTTCTAATTTTGAATAAGGCGATTAACCAAAAAATGCAAAAAAAAAATTCGTGTCATAGGCAATCTCAGTTCCGTGGAGTGATATAAGCAAAGAACATTGCAGTATCGTATTTTAAGCTGCACTCCGTCGCGACAGAGTATTCCAGAAATGTGCCACGAGCTATGCCAATCGCTGTAACTGGATTAAAATAAAGGAATGATAAAAAATAATTATAGGGTTCAAAACCTGGGAGTTAATTGAGCCCTCTTAAATGAAAGCTGGTTAAAACAACGCGTAACCAAGTTTCTCAATCTCTCAAACAGGACCCGCATCAAGTGGCATTCTTTTGATAATTTTTCTTTGAAACATATATTTTTGAGATAATAATTGTCTCAGATAATAACGACTGGATTCCGTAAGCATATTGCACAGCGATTGGCAGCGCAGCCGACTCTGTCGGAAAGTAACAGAAAATATTATATAAGGAACAACAAAAGACAAATGAAAAATTGAAAGTTTTTATTCTACACAGCTAGTGACAGCAACAAAATTTAGGACGCACGGACAATAGGGTGAACAGCGCAAGGGAGATAAAAGTTACCGCTTCTTCTAGAAATATAAAACTAATCATGTCGAGAGGATATTGAAAGAATGTCGTCCAATGTAATGAAAGTATTATCGTTTTCCCCTGCTATCCGCCCACTTACTTCCCCATTTGCCATGGAGTTTATCTAACTTGAATCATTTCCTCGCGCAAACCAAGTCTAAACACGAAAACAACATTTTTTTAAATCGGACCGCATTGATCATTGTTACTTACAAAACAGGAAGCCTTAATCTTATTACCTCATCACCAACGTTTACAAATAAAATAACTGAACTGCTGTTGCGGGCATTGGACCATCTGCACAATGTTGTTGCAACGAATTTCTTTCACGTCTATTGACATTACGAAACCATTCCTCACATAAATTTGTGTACTCTTTATTTTGAACCAAATAAATTAAAGTTAAATAATATATACAACTTTCAGCGTGTGCATGAATAACGAATACTTGTTCAACTATTTACAATCAATAGCAATAAATAGAAACGAATAAAATTCACCTTTACAAAGTTGATCAATGGCAATAAAGGCTGTGCCCGCTAGTAAGTTAAAAGAAGTAAAATCAAATCTAAAAAAAAGGATTCTTAGATCTTTGAAATCAAAGATTTAAAAGGATATTTGAACGTAGAAGAATTAGCAAGTAAATTCTTAAAACTACAAAATTCACTTATAATAAGACTGTAATTAACTCGTGCGGTTTTACTAGAAGATTACGTAAAAGCCGTTTAATTTGAAACCCGTAGGTCGATTTTCCGGACTCGCCTTTTTCCGGCCCCTCCACCACACGACGAGATGAAACAAAAATGCAAATCCTGTTAATTTTTTTTTTTTGTTTTGATTTGTTTGTCTTTCTTCCAAGTTTTGTACAGTAACAAGAGTGAAAAAGACAGATGTTTTTTAAATTCTTATTTTCAGTGAAATACAGTAATCTAAAAAAATACGAGAGGGCATTGCCGTCAAAATTACTTGAACTGCACATATAACTAAAGACTATCTTCTAAGGGACTTTCTTTTGAAAGACTATCTTCTGAACGAAACTGAAAATTAAAGGCATTCTTCAAGTTATAACTTACAGAGTCGTCTTCGAAGTACTCATCGAAAGCAAATTAAGTTAACAGGCGAAACATGAATAGAATAAATAAAAGCGACCCTTCATTTTAGTTTGTGGGAGCAACATAATCGCCGTGCATTTAATTATTTCGCATAAATTTTTGGATAATTAACAGGAAAAAAGATCAAAATTGTCGTTAGCAGTATGATAAATTATTTTAAACTTTACCATTTGACACAGACTTTAGCCTCTGATAGACTGCCACTGTGAGCTTACATAACTGTACAGTGTTACCATTGCGTGCCACCGCGTGCAACCTTAATCACATCGCGTGATTCAACAGTAACGAACACGTTTAGTTCTTCACTTGGACCGCACCGCACTTAAACTTTGAGTAAATTTTTCATCAGCCAGCGGTGGTGATAACAGTGGTCCCTGTTTCTAAAGGCTTTAGTAACTGCGAAATCTTCACCACATGCTCATACGGAGGGGGAGAGTTTCCGAACAAAATACCATACTCTGGCGGTTGTTCATTTGATGTTTCAGTTCCCACGTTTTCTCCTACAACCGTGCTTTGCATCTCGCCAATACCGTTTAAATTGAAGCTAAAAAGACTAAAATAAGGCGGAGGACCAGCAGTCATACTGAGCGACGAAAATCGCCTTCGCATTAAGTAGTCTGGAATTTCCACACCCGTGCTTGAATCGCATGTGGTGCTCTCATTCGATGGTGCGTCGACACTCTGTGACCAAGGTCCTTGTTTAAAGCACACGTAAACCAAAACGATAGCAAGTCCAATAATTAATGCCACAGATATACTCATAATGATTACAATGATCTCCACTCCGCTGCCTGAAGCATTCGAGTTTTCACATTCATCGCTACATAGTCCGTGAGAGCATGATTCCAATTCACCATTACACTGCGATGACACACCGATCGCACATGAAACTAAAACCATCGCTGGATAGAAAACGAAAAATTTCATGATTTGATTAAGTCCCATCTTATTAAGATTATAAAAATCCACGTCGACGTTTATCTCCCCTTGCTTGGCTCGCTCGCGTGAGGTTGTTTCTTCCCAGTTGTGACGGTATGAATGAAGTATCTTTTTATATTTAAGTTGTTTATGTATTATGACTTTATACATACCTTTCACACTGGTTAAAGGACTTCCGGTTTCCATGACGTCACAGGCGTGTGTCATGCCTTCCTTTCTTGTCAACGGAAAACTCTTGAATGAAAGGGATAAAAACTTGTTTATTGAGATCCGTAGTATTCGCTTTGGAAACGCTTGCCCACAAACATACTGTGCTGAAAGAACAAACCCCATCATCGGTCAAAAGGCGTAAAAGATATTGAGTAAAGTTCTTAACAGGATTTTTTTTTTGTAAGTTACTAAAAATTGAAAACACTTTGGGGCCGCTGTAACCTTGACCAGTGACCGCACACAGACCAAAACCTTTCAGGAACCTGCCCGATTTCACGTTTCGCTAAACCCCGACAGTAGGGCGCCCACAAAACTGTCTCTTAAATGGTATGGAAGTGAAATGACAATAAAGAATCATTAATTCTAATAAAATAAGTGTTGAGTCAATTAGAGTTTGAAATTGGACTATGATGCAAACGTGACTATGCATTGCTAATTGTGGTTAAGAATCCAGCTAAGGAGTTTTTAAAAATGTGTTGCTTAAGAGTTTAATTTTCTTTATGTTCTAACATGTTTTGAGCTCTTTTGTCAAACAATCGTTCTGGTTTTTTAGGATATTGGACTGGAGCTTACGGGATGGAATTCAGTATATTTGCCCCACTAAAGTGACATCAAAAATGAAACCAACTAGATCGGTTCTATTAATACTGATATGACATTTTCACGAGTCAATAGTCGGAAAGCCATTTCATCAACTAGTTTCAGCTTTCAACCTATGCCAGCCATCTACAAGACAAACCCTTCTTTTGCAGCAAAGAAATTTCTAGCCTGATAGGTTCTACCTACACGTTTAGTCGAGAAACCACAACAATACTCAACCACACGTTCGCGAATCCCTCAAGAGCAATATTTTCTTCATATATTGAGCGCGTATATTTTTTTAGACAATTTCTGGAATAGAGTGGTTCGTAATTTATATGCCTTTTTTTTTCTCCGAGGTTGTAAGAAGCGTGTTTCAGGTTTATTTTGGATGGGAAAGTCTCCTTTTCTTCGCTCAGCGTACGGTAAACTAGCGAATTTAAATTCTTAATTTTCTAGTTGAGCGACCCAGCTGAAAAGCTGAAATTTTCACGAGATTTAATTATCAAAAGAACATCAGGAATCCGCGGTACTTTGGTAAATTATGATAGCTGAAGTTAGGTAAACAGCATGGAGTGCTACACCGCGCAACCACTGATAACCACAAGAATCAGAATTCTGATATTTCCCACAATGCTTTATCTCACTGAATTATCTTTGATTGCCTTTCTTAAATAGTAGGCAGCGATTAGAACATTCCAGCTGAATTCGAACATAGCTACAAATTCAGTTACTACTGTTGAGTTTTGCTTTGCTGACTTGAAAATTTTATTTCATTTTACTTGGCGAATTCTCCCAACCAATTTACTCGGAAATGAGTAGAAGCCAAAAGGGAGAATACCGAATTATTAAAAAAAAATGTGACTTAAACGTTGCCTATTTTCAGCGTTACCTGACGGGGAGTTTTGATGTCATATAACTAACTTCAATTTTACTAAAACTGGTAATGATGACGATTCCCCAGCAGTTTTGCCGACGTCGAATCGTGTTAGGGGGAATAGACCTTTTTCTTGGAATCTTTGACTTACTAAAAATTATTATTAAATCTGGGCTAACGACGATTGTAACAGGGTAATTTCTTATTATCAACTGAGAGTAGTTTGAACATCAAAACCTAGAATACTGAGTCTTATAGACCGTAAATTGCAAATTGTTTGTGATTCTTTGATATTATGCTATTTAATCCAAATTTATCCCATTTCAACCGAGTTAGTGAGAAATTGGACCACAACGCATAGATTGCAGTTTAGTGTATATAAAATACGACAACATGAAAATCGAAAGTATGTAGAGATTGTTGATTAATTTCTGCAAATGCTGTAGTGACGTTTTTATAAAGTTCAAGAATCGAAAGAACCTCTTTATTTACTATTTTTGGTTTTGAACCCTATCTCCAGACATCAAACCAGCCCATGATATCCTTAAAAATCATTTTACAACACAGGTGAAACGAGACTAGCTTTTTTGGCGATGATTTTACAGTCCATGTAACCCAAATAAGGTTGAAATACAACGTTCAAGGCAATCTACTTCAATATCTGGTTCTTGTATTGAGCTCGTGTGTCTGGGCTGGCTCTGTGGTCATTCAGTGAGGGGTTTTCAGGTTTGTTTTGAAGGAAAAGACCCTTTAGATCGTCAACTAATAGTTTGTGTACTTAAAAAACAATTTTCCACCTGAACGACTAAGAGAAATTCAGGCTCAGGAACCTAAAACTGTGACGGAAAGCTGAGATGCGCTTGAAGTCTAATGATCAGAAAAAACACAAGAATCTCAAGTAGTTTTATATTTTTAATTTATAAAAACACTAGAACAATTGACGACAAGGCACCAACCCACGTTTTCATCGAATATTATCTGTAATATAATCAAGCACTAAATACTAGGGCGATATTTGTTCAAATACTTCAGATTATTGATTGTTATCCGTACTTCTTCTTAATTACTTGGCGTACTTGTAAACGTTCGAAAATAGCAACTCTTAGAAACATTCAAATGCACAGTTTGAGAAACACCGCGTTAACGCGATGCTTTCACTCCCTCCTTTGGCAGGATTTGTTCACTTTATTCGCTCCATGTAGAGCCCATCCTATTTATCATCCGCAGTTGAATTTCTAGCTTCATTACATTTTATTTTCGCGTCCGTGGTGATCTTGTAAACATTGAATGATTTTTCCCCGGCAATAAAAAAACCATTATCGTAACTTACTGTGGGAGGGAAAGTAGAAGACGTAAAAGTATATAAGGGCAAACCAATGTTGGCCAAATTTTAGAATAGAAGGCGGAAAATGTTTGTGAAAACTTTTCATAGAAGCCATTTAAAGACGTAAGAGATTGTAAGATGAGAAGTGTTCATTAGTGTTTCCCGAATTAGCAATGACTCCACCCTGTGTCAACGTTGTAGGACTTCTGCTGACCATTAATCAATGAGAAAAAGAAAAAATAAAGTTGTATGTGTGAGTGCATGCATTATTTTAAACAAATCCAGACTTTCAGGTCAAACCTTGACCTATTTCGTCACCGAAGATAAGAATAATTCAACGAGAGAGTGTTTAGTCACGAAGCTGAAATATTACGTGATAATTTCCTTGAAAACGACTTCTGCTGACCATTAATCAATGAGAAAAAGAAAAAATAAAGTTGTATGTGTGAGTGCATGCATTATTTTAAACAAATCCAGACTTTCAGGTCAAACCTTGACCTATTTCGTCACCGAAGATAAGAATAATTCAACGAGAGAGTGTTTAGTCACGAAGCTGAAATATTACGTGATAATTTCCTTGAAAACGACGTCAGCAACGCCCATGAGAAAGTAGCGAAACAAAAGATTTAATGCGCAAAACAACAGTCCAACATGTGCGTTTTAAACTGTTTTGTACATTTCTTAGCCGCTCTATGAAAACAATAACGTGAAACCCCCAAATTTTGTGAACTCTTAGAACGGAAGCCTCGATGACGACTTAGTCCTCACTGCATTTCCATATTAGGCTAATGGTGGGATCTTGCACTGTCAGAAACGGTAATTACATCAAATTTCTGGCAAAATTTTCGGGGGAAATGGAAGTTGATTTTCTAGGCGACGTTCTCCTGGGACTTCACCTTCGTGAGATCTTTTACTTCCTCTTGTTAAGTTCTTTACACGACATAAGCGAGTTATCGCGGTTAATTTAGCTTACGACAATGATTAGAGAGCACTTTTGATTAATAAAGACATGTTGTGTCTTTCTAAACAAAGAGATGTAAAAATAAACCACGCAGGGATTGGTCATTGGCGTTCTCCAGCGCTTCAGGCAGTTTGTCACTACTTCGTTTAAGTTCTTATTAGCTCATAATGATCTTTTCTTTCGTTCTGTTTAGTCATTGTGATAACTTTGGTTTTGTTTTAGGATGAGCCAAGTCATTAAGACTTTTGAGAATTTTTCCTCTCCGTTTCCCTCTGAGCCATTACCTGAGGATGATCACAATGACAAAGCCTTCGTCAAAGTCGATTCAAAATAAAATGGCTCTCTTCGTCGAAATTCTTAAGAACAACACAATAATTTGATTCCGAGAAACTTGTTGCGACAATTCCTCTGTCATCATCAGTTTCAATCAACGCAGAGTACAAAGTTCAATATATATCATTACAAGGAATTGGTGCTATTTGGTACAACCACGGACGAAAACGTGGCGATGAATGGTTACAAAGAAAGACTTAAATCAGCATGATACAGTTCATGCGGATTCAATGTGGATTTGCTTCAGTTGAATATGTAAAGCTACATTCTCTGATATTGAAATTGTTTATTAAATGGGTGACTTCGATGTGTCCTAACTTGAAAATTGGATGAAATTTCATTCGGCCAAAATGGTCTGTAAAATGTCATTTGTAACCAGCGTAAACTTTCTCTACTTCAGTGCGTGATTTAGAACACGACTTCAAAATGACAGATATTTAAAAATATCAAGTACACTCCCAATGTTAGTTAACACTGACCAGGTGTTCTTTCTCGGGATTTCTTCCCTCGCTGGATATTTCCATCAATAATATCAGAATCGTTAGCCTTCAAATTTGTCAAACGTCTCCCAAGAACTCATTCATTTCATCCAACCATGAAAAAGTCTCGAAAATTGGTGGTTATCAGCATTGGACGATGCACGTAATTTTTGGGTCCTCTCATATAACAAACTGCTAGGTTCATATTCCCGTGGACATAAAAAAAAATTGAGCACGTTTCACTGATGGTATTTTTTTTCTCAAATGTTGACATAGTTTTGATTAAGTGGTAGCAGGCCTCTCTGTGGTCCAAATATAAATCAAATATAAAACTATCAGTACACTTGGCATTAATTACTTTTTACTGCTATCATCATATCCTAAGTGTATAATGAGCTTAAGTCTCAGTTTAGACTTAGTGACAAGATATTGTAACGCCATCGAATATAGAGGAACTAAGTAATGCAAAATTTTGTGACTTACCGCACGGTATGACTGTATTATCTAAACTGAGACTTAAGCTCATTATACACTTAGTATAAATGAACGATTTTTGAGGTAGAATGATTATCCTTTTGCACTTGAAAATACTCAAAATCCGGTCATTTTTAGTAGGAAAGTCATTTTCAAGAGCGATTTTCTGAAAACTCCTATTACCCACGACAAATCAACACACGGTAAATGATAGATCAATCTCTTCTCTAACAGAAACCGTTTTAATTTTGAAAATTGGCCAACGAGAACCTTTATCCTTTTCAGTTTGAAAATTTTGTAGTCGAAGTTGCGTTCAAAAATGGCGCGTTTTGAGCAAGCGAGCTATTGTCTTCAGCCCAGCCATGAATTACAATGCAGCCTGTCAAACTAAACAGTGCCCATTGCTGAAACCCTTTCGCTTGTAAAATTATTCTCAATTACAGACTCAGTCAAATCATGACGGCGTCCATCGACCAACAAGCTGTTCGTGATCGGAAGCCGGCTCTTTTCAGAGCTAACTGAAGCCCTGCAATCTGTATGCGATCGGGAGCTGATGATCAGTTCCAGTCCAGAGATAGCACTAGCATAAAAAGCTCGATAGGAACTGTGATCCTAAAATAGCGAATGTGATCGTATGCTCTGTTTCGTTCGCTTCGAAAAAACTTTGAGCGATTCAGAGACTTGATTTTGTGCTTCATTTACGATAAAAGAAATTTTTCGATGAGCCAATCGAATTCTTAGTGGGAAATTATAGAAAACACCCGCTGAAGCGAAATGTGTGTTGATTAAGTTTTGGCGAGATATGAACAAGTAATTTTCTATGATAAATATCGAACGCATATGGTCATTACAAATTCAACGCTTGCGATAACCAGAGTGTGCGCACTAAGTGTGATGTCAGAAACAAAAGATGAAACAAAACGTCACGAGGCCTTTGTTTCTTTGCTCCACCTTGACAAGTTAATGAGCTAAGGCAGTATTCCCTTTGGAGGAAAGCGTACGTGATCTGCGACTAATGAGAGCCTTCCTGTTTACGCTTCACCGCTAATATTACAGATCTATGATATTTTCGCCACTGCGAGTAAATGTTGCGAGAACAATAGGCATTCTGCCCAGTGATGTCTTCGTTTGAAGGTCTACTCTCTCAACCAGTGCGAAAAATTTACTGGAGAAGATTGTTGAAAACTACATTATTTCACAAACCAATACAACAAGCGTTTAGTAAAATTCGCTTTTTGAATTAATGGTCTTGAGGAGATGAAAACAATTTTTAATTCTAAATAAAGGTTTCCTTAAACTTAAAACTACTTACCTTTCCCCCCCTAACTTGTGGCAAGCCGAAAACAGTGCCACATGCCGAGTTAACTCTTATGCACCGCTGCAGAACAGTTTGCCGCCATCTTCTGTTTATGATGGGGGTGAGAACGCTGGAACTAGCACAGGCAGCCCAAGTTCCAGCTGTGAGGAAAAAAAAGAACAGAATCCATTTTAGCGAGTTCTCCATTTCTGAAAACCAGCTTGGTAACCCTCTTGCCTCCTTTGTAAACCGTGCCTCGCCGGGGACCACACCGTCAATTGGCGTTAATAGATTGTTTTAGAACCACGGGTGCTAAGTGACGGTGGGGTCCCCGGTGAGGCACAGTTTGCAAAGGAAGCAAGGTTACTAAGCTGCTTTCAACAGTCGTGTGTCGCGATGAATGTGTACGCGGGCCGTTATAAACGACTAAACTGGAAAATTTTGAAGCAAACTGCGACTTTGCGTCGGTTTCACGGGGAGGACTGAATTTGCAGTAAATTGAAATTAAACTACAGTATATATGCTTGGATTATGCGTTGGATTTGTGGCCGCACGGTCATTCTGAGCTTGGATTTCTCGCTTCTCGGATCGGGCGTTCGGAAATGGAGTGTGCAGCATTGGGCTTCTCTTACGTAGTAAACCAAGAAATGGATAACTCGCTAAAATGGTTCTTTTCAACAAAGTAAGCGGTCAAATAACAAGTGATGCTCTGTGGAAGTAAGGTGAGAATTTTTTTTTCCTAAGAGCGGTCGTAAATATTCCCATGCAAAGTCTTATAATTTCTCCAAGGCTCTTATTTCGCAAGATGATTATCTCACAGCTGGAGCTTGGGCCGCCTGTGGAATTAGTGAATGGAAATGAGGGTGGAGGCGTGGTAGGGACGGCAGAGGGGAGGAGTGGGGAAAGAATTGTCTCTTCCCTTCTAATGTATAAAGTAAAAGCTGGAGACGCTGTTTGAGCAAATAAAATGAGAACATCATGAAAGTTAAATTCAAGTAATATTAACATTAACGTGTTTCCAAGTGTTTCCATACATTTCAAAATGGGCACTTCATACCATCTTGTCTCATGAAAAACTAGATGTGAACGTAATGTAAGGCGCAAACTGTTTTGATATCAAGCTCTTAGTTGAGTTACTACTCACCCCCACTCCCTCGATACGCGCTTTGTCATTTTCATTTAGTTCCAATATTCAACAATCAGAACATTGGGAAATAATTTATAAACTAGTAACGGGATAAGAACCATCCATTTTTTTTACATGAAGTTTAAAAAACACGACGAGAAGTAGGCTCCTCATGCATTAGGTCTATTCTTTGTATAGTTCGACGCCAAGAATTGATCTAAATTTAAGATATTTCACTAAAAATCTATCGTTTCGTAAAGTATTTTAGATAAATCTAAAATGGTGGTGTCGTTAAATGTATAGATATGCTTCTATGATTCAACTTTCCTTTTAACGTCCCAGAAGTGATTAACATCTAACCTCTCCTCATAATATCCATAGATTATCCACTTAACAGGTAATGAGAATTTAACAGTTTGAAGTAGCTATCTTGATCTAACACGAAAATCTCGTAGTTAACTTACAACGAAATCTGTAGCAGCTAGAAGGGAGAATTAACAATATGATCTCAGGAGTTACAGGGTTAAGTCCAAAAAATTTGAAATGCGTTGAAATTAACGCGCCATTCGTAAAATATTTAGAAACATATTGGTTTTTACATTCAGCAGACACACCTGAGTATAAACATTAAATGTTAATTTCTTTCCTAAAATAAGTTCTTTCATTTCACATGTGTCAAAAGACGAGCCTTTCCGTGAATATTCAATTTAGAGAAAATTAATGTTTACATTTAGCTATTAGAATCTCCTTGCCACGTTCTGGCTACCCAGATTCCACCAGTTTGCATTGGTACTATCCTTGTCTCAGTCATATCTTACCATAACGTCATTGGTAATACATCTGTCACTGCTGAGTATCCGCACCTGATTTCATTTTTGTATCCTCCCGTGCCCACCATTCTACCCACCAGACTCGTCCCAGCATGACGTTTCTCTTTCGGCCAGGATGCGCCGCGCTGGCAGGGGTCGAACGATAGGACGGCAGTGCTTCAAAATTCTTTGGGATTGACGCCTCATGACTTACTTCTTTCACATAAAAACTGGAAAACGGCCACCGAAGGTCCTGTGCTTTGCTATCGTCCAAACTTAAGGCCAAGTTATCTTCACGGTGGTTTTCCGTTGGAGGATTTCCGGTATCTTCCGATTGATTAGCGATTGGATCTTGTTTGGAACCGATCTTTCCTTCATCGGGCATGAAACATTTATAAATGGTGCGATATTTGTTTGCGTCGGATGAATCTCCGTTTGGATGAATAATGGGCCCACCGTCCATGAGTTCTTGGATCTCAGGGTCCACATCTCGTGTCATTTCAAAGCTGCTAGCCCCACTGGAGTTACCATCGTCATTACTTTCGTCGCTAGATTCCGAAGAAGAACCGTCGCTATTCGGCGGTCGTTCGTTTTCCGTACCCTTCATGGATCCGTTATCGGAATCGGCTAGTTCATCTGATCGTTCTCGCTTTATTTTCCTCATTGCCTTACGGACGGCAGTTTTAAATACTTTTTCCGAGTTGTTACTTCCGTTTCCGTCCGACTCGCTGTCACTTCCGTTGTCGCGTTTACAGATTTTCCTGACATGCGCCTCCAAATCAAATTCGTCTTCGGTTTCTTCGTCCGATGATTCTTCGTCGGACAAAATGGGGGATTCAGTTTCCAAGTTTTCAGCTGTGGAGCTTCCAGAGTCGCTAGAAGCCTCGCTGTACTGCCGTAAGATGGAGGCCACAACCTTCTTGACATGAGCCGTCGTTTCGGCATCTATCGGATCTACATGACGCTCTTCTTCCTTAGCAGCCTGTCTCCCGCTCTGAGCAAGCTTATCCTCGTTTATTTCTACTTGAATCTGCTGCATTGTCACTGATGGTTTCCTGAAACTACTAAGGAGCCGAACGGTTTGTTCTTGTACAGAGATGGAGTCCCACACTTCAATGTCATCGCCCAACGACCCTACAGAGCTTGTCAAACCATTCTGGTGTGACTTGGACACAGAACGAGTTGCTATCGAGCCCGCTCTCGATAGCTGGTAGCTCCTAGCATCTTCAGATCCTCCAGGCGTGGCTATACTGCCAGCAGAACCGATACTGCCCCTGGGATCGGAGTTGTAAGATCCCGCGCGATTTCTTGGACTGTTTTTACCCGTTGATGATTCATTATCATCCGAACTTACCAGGTAAGCGCCCTCTTTACCTTTGCTCCAGAAGCGTTTGCGTCTAAAAATGGGCATGACTGTAATCAGAAGTAAATCTGAGCATATTTCTGATAAACAAAGCTGAGCTCAAACGGCATAGATCGCCGCAACCAAGCACGGCGCATAGGTACAATCGTTCTGAAAGAGAACAAACGTTCGCAATTAGTTGAATTTCTTTCGCTCTTTGAGAGATCGAAAAACAATTAGGCTGCTTTTAAAGCCAGCTGTACGTCAAAAATGTGACTTTTATTACTTTTATTTTAGTTTCTTTGCATTAACAAACATCAACCAGCCGACAAGTTAGACTTCCTGTCGTCAGAAAGGGAAATTTTCCCTAAAATGACAAGTTTTAATTTCCTCTCTCGTTTTTTCATGTTAAAAACGGAAAATCTCTTATAGACGATGAAAAAATTATTTTTAGCGTCCGTGACTAAGAGAGACGTTTTAAGAATTACTCCTTCACGTAAAATTACAAGATAAACATCAGCTCCGTTGCCTTCACTGCATCGACTAATTGAGAACTTTTTGCGTAGGCGTCATGGCTCAATGAAGCATTTGCAGCGTATGATATTGAGATGACGCGCAGGTGCTAAAATAAGTCGTTTAACCGGCACGATATATCTCACTCGGTTATTTCTTACTTCACAAGTAAATGTTAGCTGAGAATCTTTGTATGAGAGTCACCTGTTTTCACACCGCTAACAGGATCTGGAAAAATTTAAGGCTCCTTACCAAAAGAGAGGTCGAAAACTTCCGCAAAAAGCCGTAAAACAAACCGTTGAGAGATGTCTAAGGTAGTTAAACCACCCGAATCTACCCACGCGTTATAAGAAGCAAACTGACCACCATAACGAATTTTTAAAAGCTGGCGCTTATTACGTACATTGAACTACATTTAAGAGCTAAAGGACCAAACGAAAGCTTGACATTCATAAAATTTAAGGCAATATGTAGAAAAGAGAATAGATAAATAGATCGAATTCGATTGGGTAAATAAACTACAAAACACGAAGATGCAATAAAACGCAATAAGACTGTAATAAATCAGAAAGAAAAAGCTACCAGGTAAAAACTAAGAGCTCCACCATCAAAAGTTAAAATTTCGCCCATATCCGTTTAAGGGAAGAAACCAGATTTTGATCTGGCTTTCGCAAGCTGACTTTTTAACTCTTTAACTACTATGAATGACCAGAACAGAATTTCTTCTGGCAATATCAATATAATAACGAGCCGACAGGCAATGAGAGTAAAGAAAAAAATCAATTAGACTACTATTAGTTGATCCAATACCAAATTCTCTGAACTAACATCATAAGAATTGTATGACAGACAGCGGGGAGAAGTAAAGGAAACAGAAGTGGGAAATGAAGCGCAATCTTGGTGTGGGGGAAAAAATTTGGTAAAATTCATAGACCCTGCTGGTCGCGCTCTGCGTTCGGATTCATTTTCTTCTCTCTGTTATTTTGTTGTACACTGAGCAGACAAGCTCTTAGAGTTATTGCTGTCCACATGTCTTTAAAGAAATTCAAGTTAATGAGTCGTTAAAGGCAGATGAAGTTTTTCACAATTACCAGGTGAGATGCGTCAAAAACGCGTCCTATGTTTTGCGGGCCTTAATTTGATTGTAGCTGTGAGGCAACAGTTTTTATTAACACCCAATGGTAGCTGGGAGAATATTGTAATAGCACATTAATTAATCGGCGTCTTGTAAACGTTATGAAAATTATTTTCGGCTTCTAGAGACATTAGAACGTTAATCAGAAGAAATGCCATGTGATTAAAATAAAACTTTTCTTATGACGAGAATTATGTCGAGAAACGTTGAAGATATATCCTCTTTGTACAGGATAACCCATGTAATATAGCTTGAAAACCGAAAGGAGTTTGACTTCAAAAACAAGAACAATAACAGAAGAATTTCTTGTTCAAGTGAAAATAAAGTGCAGCTCTTATGTCGCCTGAAATCTGTGTTGGATACACGAATTCTATTTAAAAAAAACGAATAATCCTTGACCTTGCAGATGACTATTGACGAATCGAAACTCGTTGGCAAACATAAATTTAAAATATTGCAGAAAGTAGCGCTTAATTTAAGAAACTAAGTCTCGACATGGCTTGTACCTGGGTCTCCCAGGTGCTCGTCCAGAGCTACTGTCAACCGACTTGCAAAGCCTCGTGTTGGGATCGAGGCCAAATGTAACTAGGCTCTGTGTCCCCGTAGATAGAATTGATTTCAGGCAAGATTTTATATATGAAATAAATTGTATACTGCGTTACCACCGACTGAGCCTCGAAGGACATCACATCGTTAAGGGTTTAATGGCTGGTCGGAGCTTAAATTCTTCTTTTACCATGTAAACGCACATCTTGCACACCTCGCAAACATATCGCACACATATCATACATATATCGCACAAATATTTCACACATATCCCACACATATCACACATATATCACACAAATATTGCACATATATCACTCACACATCACACATATATTGCAAGCACTTTGCACATACATCGCAAACATTTTGCACACGCATAGCACACGTTGAGGGCGGAAAAAAGTGGAAAGAAAAGCCATTACTGGCCAACACATTTGTCACTCGACAGCCCTGAGAGGCTAAAATGCCCCGAATAAATCAAGTAATAATTCAGGACAGAATTTATTTTATTTTGGAAGGTACAACACTATACAATATATACAGAACCGACACCAGAAGGCAAAAAAACACACTCACAAAAAAAAATATTGATGTTTCTATGCAGCAAACAAACATAGAGCTCGATAACGACATGACCGATAAGATCGTAACCATAGTTGGAAATAGTTCAAGGCAACATTCATTAATTGTGCAAAGCACAAAACGAATAGGACAATTGTACTTTGCACGTTGACGATAGTTCAACACAGATGGTTTTTCAACTTCTACTCCCGTTCAATATTGACCAATTCTTCAATATCAAAACCATGTATATATTTATACCTATTCAGTTCCTTTCTTTGTGGCAATGTTAGCCAAATAATTGAAATCAACTTTGATAGAGTTTAAATTACGAAGACTTGAATTTTAATTTGCTAAGGGACGAACCGAAGTTAAAAATATCATCGGAACCTGGTTCCATTACACCTGTCTCGAACAGTTAGCAATTTAACATCCACTTTCAAGATCACTAAAAGCTTCGTCGAATCCAGTCAATTCAAACTAAATTTGTTGTATAACCAGCTTCATTGCACAAAATTATTGATCGAACGATCGATAAAATGGACCTCGACGATAAATATTCGTCGATGTATAGAAATATGATACGAAATTCCATACCAAGCAATTTGTCGAAATTTTTCGTCGACTTTTGGTGCCTCTGGCCCTTAAAGCTAAACCCTTTGCGGTAATTATAAACGTAATAGTTTTATTTAACTACGACGGCAAAATCAGCCGAACTTTTGCTACGTTAAAACATTGAGGTTTCCTGCATTGTTATTAGAATAAATCGGAAGATGGCTTCGTACCAGAAATGCTGGCCTGTTATCATGAAAAACTTTAAAAGTTACAGAAACACTTAAATACTATTGTTTGAACAGCCATACTTCGAGACTATTTTACCTAAACTTACTTCCAAGTATTCAAGCTCTGAAATACTGGACACTCTTCGCCTCTGATTTCCAAGTCAATTCTATCTCAGCCAGCTCGGTTGCGAAATTAACAGTCACACGTATTCTTGCCTTAATGAAAATTGTAATGGTCTCACCTGTCACTTTATGCAAAGGCGATGTCATTGCCATGGAAACGACTCCAACCTGCAGGTGTATTAGAAGGTTTTGGTCACTTTCAATTATGTGAACAAAGCTCTTCTCCTTCGCTAATACTTCTATTGACAAAACAGACATTAACACAAACAGAAGACCAACGTGCTACAAAACATTTGTTATTTTCACTTCTTTATTCAAATTAAGCTATGCAACTACTGACTCAACTAAAAAATTTTCTGGTTCCATATTGATTAAGCCGGCTAAAATGAAAACGAAAGGTAAAGGAATCTTAACCACAAAAAAATTCCTTTTTTTTTTCTCTCGTAGGTATTCTCTTGGCCCTCAAAAAACGCAAAAGGAGATTAAAAAAAATCAACAATGATGAGAGCAAAGCCAGCGTCGTGCCATTGTCTGCGTCAGTTTCTATTTTGTAAAAGATGAAAGAAAAAACATGCAAAGACAGTTTTGAACATGAGTAATTTTAAGTGCAAGCGGTAAGCATTAATTTGTTTTAAATCAACGATCTTCTGACGTATTTGCTTTTCAGGACGATCCTGGAAACGAAAAACACACATTACTGAACTGTTACTAACAATAGATTCATGTATGTTTTGAAATCGCCTAGTTTTCCTATGTCTGAAACACGTATGTTTTGAAGAATACGACCTTTAAATAACCTTTGAAGTCGGTTTTACCTCTGCCTTTGAACCTGAGAGCCGAAAATTTAACCGTGAGAGCAAACAAAATGTGACTGACATTCATATCAAATAATTCTGCTTCAAAGTCAGGTCAAATGATAAAAATTATAGGGGGTAAAAGAAAACCAGCAATGTAATGCACTTAAACAATGACTGCAAACAAACAGAGATCTGAAAGGTACTTACTGAATTTTTAAGGGAACATTTTGTGAGTGAGTGGGCAACTTATTATATCATATACCTCTAGTTACTAATTTTTTTTTTGCATTTTTGCATTTTTCTTTCAATATGCATCATTTTTTTGTCAGGTTTTTGTTTTACTTTCTCAGTCTTGTTTTGAGTTCTGCCAATCAGTACCACAATTCCATGCTTCTTTCAGTTGGTGTTCCTAGAAGGCAACAAGGATCTCGTCCGTAAATACGATTTATAACTTGAAGATAGCCTCAGCACATTCAATATTTGTTAGCAAAGTTTGCCGAAATCTTTGCTAGGATATTTTTGATGAGCTTTACTAACATTTATCGATTCATTATCAATAATCGATTTTGCCATGATGTCTCCACAAATTGAATAAAAATTCACTGAGCCCTCTCAGGCAGTTTGATACTGAATTAACTCACCCACCCCTTGTGGTTTACGTCACGTTAAACATCCCCCCGCCCCCTCCATGAGCTTCGGTAATCATCTCCGACAATCAGTCGATCACAACCGACCAAACGCCAAATCGAGATGCACTCCAGAAATTACCAAACCAAAGCCTTGCTGTCTTCCGTAAATAAAACCATAGCAACAACAACTAGTTTGACAAGGTAATGAAATAGTGTTAAAAACCAATTTCATTCAGTCAAAGGCTAATAATTTTTTTTTTTTATTTTTTTTATTTTTTTTTTTAAGAAAACAGCCTTTCAGTCACGGAAAATTCAAAATAATTTGTCTACTTAACAGTCAAAAATTATAAATCATTTTTACTTACAGATATTAGGCATCAGTCGTTGGGCAATTCTGTTGATTTAAAATCTTTAAGAACAGTCTGATCGTAGGAGAATTGCTTCCTTACAAATAAATTTTGAAAAACAAATATTACTTTATGGACGGACGCACTTGGGTCCAGTTCCTTCCGCTAATGTCTTCATTTGGTGTTCCTTCTATTTGGATGCGCTGTTAATGAAAGTGCTAAGATCACGAAAGAAAATGACTGCAACAATATCAAGGGATTATAATATCTTGAACGATATTTGTTTGAATTTGGTTTTAAGGTTTGGTATTAGCATGTGAAAAGCTTTTAGCATGGAAAATGCGCCATCAACACCTCGTGAATTAATATTTACGATTTTTTTTCACGTTTGCTCATTATTTTAACGTGATGTCAATATTGTCAATGTGGAACAATGCCAGGGTTTGCCGGTGTCATAGTTTTGATGCTCCCTCCAATAATCGATAATCAGACATTACTTTCAAGCACACTACTTGTTAAACAAAAAACAGTTAGCTGTTGCGTATGCATTATGCTACATTCAGTCTGTGAATGATATTTGTTAGTCTGCAGGACTGCAGTAGCAAAAGAGGTGCGCTTTTCCGATGCTCCTGCGTGATTTTTGACCCTGTCGATTCCGGCAGAGTCTAACTGAAGTTAATTACTACTCGCAATATCACGACATTTTAACCCCTTACCTCCCAAGAGCTGATTGTTGATTCTCTCCTCTCGCTGCCAAATAATTACTTGTAAATTAGTTCCCAGAATTTGGTGTAAGATCAAGATAACAACTACTTCCTAATAAGTTTGAGTATTCTCATCAACCGTTTGCTAGAAACCGTATGGATATCTTAGGGAGAAGTTACATGTTTGTCACTTCTGGGAGTTAAAGGGTTAAAAGTAGAAAAGTGATGATATGAAATAACATAAATTAAGGCCAGGATAAAATTTAATTTATAACCAAATTATTAGAGCTGAAGTTGGGGTAAATTTCTCGCAGACAAAACGGAGAATTTAATTCCAAATTTTAGTAGTTGAAGAGTTTAATGCCAAAACACACCTGGACACGTACAACTGTGATAGGCAGCGAGAAAAAACCGTGGCAACAATTCGCTTTGTGAAACGATGAGGATGTTTGTAAAAATAATATGTCCCAACAGGTTGCGAAGACTCAATTTGGCTTTGGTACCTTTATTTCAGCGACATACTTAGTCCCAGCGACTTGCAATACATGCAAAGCTGTTTGTTGGAAATAACTGCTGCGGCGACTAATCGCCTGGTGACTTGAATTGGTAGTTCGTCCGTACATTGATTTGTAAGTCACGCAATGATAGACTAAAGAAACTTTTACTTCATTAAAAAAGCTGAGTACAGTGAAACAAAATAAATTAAATAGTTTTTCATTTGGGCTTAAAAGTCTTTTCCTATTTTTTTTTCTTCTTTCATAACCATTTTCTCTAAGTGTGGCAGTGATATTTTGAATATTTCAAACTGGCATAAAAATTAGACAATGTTGTCTCCGTTGTGTACGAAAATGTCATGGGAACACTTGACCTCAACAATATCAGCCTCTTACGATCACGCAAAAGTAGAATTGTTTTGTAAAAAATATTTGACTTGTCATCATGATTATGTTAATGTTTTGATCTCCTTCACAGTTCACTTCTTCCAATCTTCTTTGATGTTATCGAAGTCTTTTTCTTCTTATTTTCTTTTACCAATGGTTCGTCGCCTCGATAAAAATATTTACAAATAAGCTCTATAAAAAATCGTTTCATACTATCTTCTTGAAATAATTTAAGGTGTGATCAATAGATGCAAAACTATAATACATATCTTGCTAGTCCATTGTTTTTGCAGATGAATACAGCTCCTCGTGCTCTCAGTAAAAATTCTCATCCAGCGCTTATCAACTCTCACTGCGCGCTCACCACGACATCTTCGTATTTAGGCGGTGGACAATAAAACAAGGAACTGTATGATGGTGGAGGCATTTCCATACTGTACGAGTCTTGGTCGCTTGTTATAGCTTGATTTGTGCTTCCGCGAACCAGTGTACCATTGTAGGGAGAGGAAATAATTCTTATGGCGCTATTTGAGTTTGGAGGCATCCAGTCCTCAATTCGGCGATCTTGTTGTCCATTAGAGAATTCCTCCAAATCAGTCGATGAAGAAATTGTTCCTTGATTATTGGTGTTACTGTCGAACTCGCTGTTTCGTCGATACGTTCCAGATTCGACACTGTTTTGTTTACTTTTCAAACAACTGAAGAGACGCTTACGAAAAAAGCATGCCATGATCACTAACGCCGCCAGCAACAAGCCAATGGGAACAGGCCAGATTGAGTTAAAGATCGAAGAGAGTCGCATAAAGCTTCGATTGCACTGTGTTTGTGCTTTTGTAAGTAGTTCAAACCTCCTCTGACACCGCTACAAAGCGAGACAGGAAGAGGAACAACTTAGGCAAGCTTCGTGGAAAAATCTGACGATTATTCCAAAGAACCAACTCAGTGAACAATGCGACCTTCCTGTTTTGGTGATCTCTAAAAGGAACTGTATTGACCCCGTTTAAACGACAACAGATATTTCCTATTTTGGGGCTGATTGCTACATTCATACTTATTTAATTGTTATAAATGACGACAACTGGTTCTTGGAATATCTCCAAGTGCGTCCAAATGCACCAGCTGTTCCAATTCAGTCGCAATATCACATTCAAGCCACGTGGGTTTATGATAAACAGCCATTTTTTTAAACAGCCAAAATTAATGTTACATCCACAGAGTAGTTTAAAGTTTATCAAGCTTAAAGTATCGTGTGTCTTTCCATTATTCAGTAGCTGCCTACATTTTCTTTGCTCACATCGGTTCAGCTTGGATCCCATTTGTTCTGATTCGCTTCAGTTAGTTGATAATAAAAACAAAAAAATTAATTTGACAACTGACTGACGGTGCAATATTGCGCGTTGAGATGTATTGTAGCGGCACAGAATCCACTTAAAATCAAAGTAGTCAATTTAGCGGCTACCACGAGATTTTGAAACCAAGAATCGGAGCTAAAAAGCATTTTGATCAGCCTTGTTTGTAAAGGACATGGTAAATTCTTTTTGGAGTCTATAACTTTCTTGTTTTCGTGTTCTTCACCAAAGTTCGATGAATAACTTGGAACTAAAAGCACCATCCGGTGGTTCTATTTACGGAAA
Organism: Pocillopora damicornis; assembly: GCF_964200805.1. Taxonomy (NCBI): domain Eukaryota; kingdom Metazoa; phylum Cnidaria; class Anthozoa; order Scleractinia; family Pocilloporidae; genus Pocillopora; species Pocillopora damicornis. The sequence continues at coordinate 13,814,029 of NC_142679.1, read as the reverse complement.
CGGAAATAACAATTTTTGAATAGTCGCGTGAAAAAAAATATTTGTGTTTCGAAAACTTTCAATAAAGAATTATCACTTCCATCTGCTCTGCTCCTGTAAATAACACCAGTCCACAATAAACTAATTACGTAGAAACTACTGTATGGTTTACAATTAACGCCTTTATTTCCACAGGCTTTCCTTTGATCTCCGCGGAATTTTTATTTGAATTTTTTCTTCTAAATATTTTTGTCAAAATTTAAAAGAATCATGAACTATGCTAGAAAGAGAAGAATGAATAACAAATTTGGTCACACTTTATGCCAATATTTCACGCTATTGCTTGAGGCGCATGTCAATTTTCCGATTTTGGTCCGTTCTATTTTTCTAAAATGTGCCCCGCTCCCAATGTGTAGCTTCGTAGCTCTGTTGGTAATGGCGCCTAACAAGTATCTGGGTTCGAATATCGTCGAAGCTTGAAATTTTCTCAGACGTCTTTTCTACAATTGCCTAAATTGCAGCTCACCTCTGTGGGTCATTTCTTCGCTTGATTTACTCATTTCATTATTTATCACCCGATCAAAGTGGAGCATCCGCACTCACCGCGGCTAAGAGAACCACATTTCAAAATACTTACGCCAAAAGAGTACGTCACCTCAGGAATTGCGTCACGGAAGGAGACCGGAACGAGGCACTCACTCACCATCAGTCACAACTGACTGGCTTGAGCTGTCCATACATAAAGAGAATTGTGTTATTAATATTAAGGTGTAGTTGTCTAAAGGGCAGATGAACTGCCCATTTCACAGAATAGAGACTTATCAAGTGGACAACGCTATCCATCCTTCGAACAACCGGGACCAGAACTTCCCAACAGATCGACTTTTTGATTACTGAAGTGTATCTCTTGCACAGGCGGCGGAGTAAAGAGGCTGGACTGAGAGGCTGTATCTGTTAATTACTGCCACCTTTATGCGTCGTCACAAATCCATGGACTTCTATGGACATGCGTGTGTCAACGAACTGCGAACAAGAATTTTGGGAAATCCGAGTGAAGATATTTGCTTAGTTTAAAGTAAGATGAGCCCTTCATCTTTTCAAGACGGAACGCCGCTAAGGCACTCCTTTAATGAATCATTTAAAGAAAAAAAGATAGCCTGAAGAAAGTCTCATCTTAAGCATCTCTTTGCACACTTTTTAAAGGCTTGGTGGTCAGTTCCGAGTATAAGTGCCCCCAGTTAGGCGCAGAAACCGGAATCTGCTAATGATTGTTTTAGGAGCGAGAAAGATGGAATATGTCGAAAATATTCCTTGAGTTTCTGAAGTACTCCAAGTACTCGACAGGTTCACGTCTTCGTGACAGTCATATTGGTCGTGAGAAACACAAAAAAGCTATAAGGCCATATTAGCAGTCTGCAGTACAAGCTTGTAGGAAAACTTTTTCAAGTGTAATGTATAATACAAGCCAGTAATCGTTTAGCAAGTCGTCAGGTTGGATGGTAGGTTTTGAATTTGCAGAGGGAATGGGTGTACAAAATTACTCTTATGGAAGCTAATCCCTTAAAGTTTGTGCTGACAGTTACATTGCTTAGGGTGAAAAATTTAAGTCCATCGCGGTAGAAACAGTTCTTTCTACGAAGCTTTCCTCGGGCGGCAGAAAATCTTGGAGATAGGCAGATGGCAGCGAACTACTTCGCTTTGATACAAATTATTAGGCTCAAATTATGGCAAACAAGCACGGGCGTGCTAGCATCAACGAACAGTTTCCAGTAGGCAAGATCCAATGAGTAGTTTGACCACAATCGCATTTAGTAAATGAAGCAAAACAAAAACGTCCTCTCTTTCAATTAACAGCGACTAGAATTGGAGAAAAAACGGTTAAGATTCCGCACAGACCCGTACTACTGTAAACCAGAGACGTAGTCCCAAAGGCAATCTGTTTTTCTTTATCCAAGAGCTGTACACATGATTAAGTATGTGACTAGCACGAAATCTTACCGAAAAATAGCCACTCACCTTAATGCTTTAGTTCATCGTGTAGGGTATTGTAACTCTAAATAGTTTTCAAAGATTCCCTCATCACCTTTCATGCAAGCTTCGTGTTCGAAGTCTCGAGTTTTCCTTATCCCAACTTTAGTTTCTTTTAACAGATTTCTAACAATTTTTGTGTCACAGCGATAGTATTTAAGTTTTCCTCTGAAAGTTTTCGCGGGAAATCGCTGCGCGACCAGCCAATTTGATCCTTATGCGCATACCCAACGTTTGACCGCTGTCTTCCTTTAAACAGGATACGTCACCCACAACTCAGGACACAATCATTACCTCTGAAAATCTAGTTAAAATTTTATGAATCATAATTTATTTTAAAAATTCGTTCTGTACAATTCTATGTTACTTAATTCAAAATTGACCTTTCTGATGCAAATTATTTACAGATAGTATCTGACTTTCAATTTCTTTTTCACTCGATTTCTAAGAACGCGTACAAAATTTACCATATATCTAGTGCATCAACATAATATTCATTTATACGGACCCATCTGAATGCATAAAAATTCCCCTTGGAAAAAGCAATGAACGTATGTTGAACCAAAGGGGAATTTTGATACATCGACTTGAGCCAGTTTTATAAAATCCTACACCATAGCTAACTCAGGCCCCTCGCTCAAAATAGATGCGGGCAGGTACTGGGTCCAGCAGTGGGTGCTTCCACAATTAATTGATGAATTATTTTTAACGATAGAAATTTTCAGGCCGTTTATAAAATTATTAGAACCACGAAGTTCAAATGCTTGTCAACTTATTCCTTTGTTTTAGAAATTGATTTATGTTCCATGAAACATAAACTAGTGTATGAGCAGTTTCTCCTTTTGGCGAAGTTCCTCGCGCTAGTGAATAAAATTTAGCGAAAAAAATTATGCTCACGCGCCGCGTGAAACTCTAGGAATGAAAACCAATTATGTCACTTAGTATGTTAAATTCGACTAATAGCAATCACTTACAACGCGATCGATTTGCTTTTGAACTTCGTGGTTTGCTTAATCAATAAAACCGCCACTATTTCGTTACGTAGATTAATTATAAAATTTCCATTTAATTTCGTAATAATGCTATAAAATTACTGTATGAATGATATTTTGGGATACGAATGAAAACAAACAAAAAAAAGAACTGTTATGTGCCTAAGATAAAAACATCTTAACTTAAAACTATGAATTTTTCTAGTAGGTGTCTACAACATAACTTCCAGTTTAACATCTTGACTGTTCTCAATCTCTAAATTTCTCTTGCCACCAAAAGTAAAATAAACAGAAAAATTCCGATGACAAAAGACACTTCCTTTCCAATCACAGATACTGACTTTCTAGGTGCACGTTAGTCAAAGGGCTTTCAATAACCGTTTTCCATGAGCGGCAGCCGATGGTATAACAGGCTTTTCATGAAACCCCTGATTGAATACACCTTCAAATACACCTTCACCTTCAAGTTAAAAACCTTTTAATCTTGGAAAAATTTGATGAGAATGCGTTTGACTGTGCCTAAAACAGCTCATCCAACACGACTTAATCTATATCACAACAACATCAGTTTTGAATGCGCTTAAGTCTCTTTCGCAACGATGCCGTTGCTTCTATGCTCGTACACACTGGAGCAAACTAACACTTCAACGAATGATTCGGAACAAAGTATACGGAACTGGTAAGCTCTTGATTAATCGTACAAGAAAATAAAAAGGCGGAGAAAGACGGTTGCGAAAAAGTAACTACAACGCCTAGCCCTTCCCCTCCCCCCCCCTTCCTTAACTTCAATTGTAACTTACTTGAAAAGAAAAAAATCATTTGCAAAGGAGACTTGCAAAATGTGAGCGGCTTCTATGCCACTTAAGAGATTGTTTCGATAATTTTGGGGTAGCAGATCCACCCACACTCCCAATACTTGGTTGTGCTGTAGCCTTGAACACATGTAACTAATCTTCTTCGAAACCTGTAAGGTTTAACTAGTGTCTATCTAGTAAACAACTACGAAACTAACATGAAAGTGTCCTACTACACTGCCTTAAAAAATTCTCGCCAGGAAGCGATCGAGAATTTGTTTTCAAAAAACATGCGTTAAAGCTTACGTCTGTGGGTATGACGTCACTAGTACACGTATAAAATCATTTGTCTGTAGGAATGAGGTAACGAACACAGTGCCAGCTGTAAAATCCTCCGTAATTTTAACCAATCATTGAAATAGTGAAATTTATGTATGATAATTAAAATACACTAACAAATGTGAATGCAGATTTAAAACAAATTATACGAATATTGAGAGTTGGCTAGAATGCATAGCGTTTCTGACTGAATGGAGGAGCAAAAAATATTTAACTACAACTTCACAAGAGGGAGATATATCCAAGATTTATCATAGAGTCGAACAACAACTGTCGACTACTCATTTAAGTTGATTTGCCTTACAAATTAAGGATTATAATCGCAATTTTAGAGTGTAATTGGGCGTGGTCTTAGCCGACTAATTTGTTTCGTACGCTGGTTTTGGGAAAAAAAACCTTGAAGGTTAAAAACCAGGTTTTTTTATACACAATACAAAGGTACAAAACTATATACCTAGCTACGGAGACTATTCACGAGTTTGTTCTAAAGCACGACATACAGTACCCTCTACAAATACAACACAAAACCTTCATTTTAATGCCCACGAAGCAGAAGTACACGCAAATACTCAAAAGTTATTTTCAATTGAGAATTTTCTATGAAGCGTAAAAGGTTCGAAGCTAAAAATGTAAAGGATATTCTTTTACTGAAAAAAACCACTTTTATAGAGAAATTCCTAAGTTCATCGATTCTCTTAAACCGTGCTCTACGTTAGATTTCGTTTCCAGAACTGATCCTAAGACGCATAGGTTTATAATAAAGGAATTGAAGTTGGAGAGAAATAATACACCGGTAAGAAAGCCGTATCACACCAAACGACGCCAACTGACAGAAAAAGCTATTAAACGCGCGACAAAATGATAAAGTAATATTTAAATAAGCAAAAAAATAGTTTATGCAATAATATTTTACCACACAAAGCGACCCCAACTCACAAATACACTTAATACCCGAACGTTAAAATAATAAAATAACACGTACATATTCAACGAAAAATGGTTTAGACAACGTAACTGTTGGTTACATCAATTACTGCACTTGCGTATGAAGTGGAAATGGTAGTCCTGAAATTGTGGAAAATTCGGCGGGAGAACTGTGGTACAGGTAACATTAGCTCCACGCGACAATATCAGACGAAAATGATACGTACTCTGGAAATAATAAGCAACAGGAAGCTTCCATCTGTGACTCATTGTCCATATGTCCTATGAAAGCAAAAAAAAAATTTTAAAAATAGACAAAGGTATGAGATTTAGGGCAGACGGAAGTCGATATTTACCTTAACTTTCGCTGCGGAATAGCCGGTGACCCAAAAGTTAACAAATTAGACTTCGGGTCGAGAGGTCGGACTTTTAACGCAAAACACTTTACTGTTCAAGTACTCCTCTCAATCAAACACATATAAATGTGTTGAAATATTTTTTTCTCTTAAGTTGGCCCTAGAGTAACCTAGGCTGCAAAACGAAGCGCGTCCTCCCTCGCGGGTCACACGCGCTTTGCGCTTGCTTCGCGTTCGCCTGAAAAAAGAAAAAATTTAAAACTGTTCTGCAGGCTGGGAGTAACATTAAGTCCCTCGAAAAGTTTTCTTCAGCAAAAACCACCTAACAAATAACTAGCCTCAAGAATGCATAAAAGTATCTAAAAAAATAAACCTTTACAAATGCTGGGGAACCTAAAAAATAAGAAAAAAGGCGAGACAAAAATGTTGTGTGAACTTGTGAATAAACAGCCATCTTACCTGATCCTTTTCAGTATCAAGTTTTGGCGGATTCGTGCTGTCTTGGCAGCTATCTTGTGGATTGCATTTCGTGTTACACAACAACACCAATGAAATTGCAGTGGAGCTGTAAATTATGCAACAGCTATGTATTAGACTCAGTTACAATAAAAAAGGTCATTATAGAACCACACGAAAAATATCACCAGAAGACTAACTTTTTCTCCGATTCCAAAACCTCTTTGGTTTGTTATATCATAGGTTTGACATCGTGCACCTCGAGCTGATGGACCTGATTCTGTTTGAAAGACACTACTGTATGTTAAGTATAATACTTACTTGATCTCGAGAGTTATGGGTTTAAGCGGTAAGTTGGGGCTGACTGGAATGTAAAGTGAAGAATTCTGAGAACTGAAAACAAAGAATAAAGTCAGATAAGAGAGAAAAAAAGGCAAAAATATGGCAAGAGGCAATTTAAGTAAGCACCAACCTGTTCTCGTTCTTGATGGGGTAATTTCGCTCTAAAATTCGAAGTTCTGGATTGCGTAATTGACCAATAGGTGAGCCTGCGAGTTTAGGAAAAAAATTGAAACTTCTAAGAATTGTAATATTAATCATTCTTCCATTTGGAAAAACAAACAAACAAAAAAACAGAGAAACTCAAACAGGTTTCTCTCTATCAAATTGTTCTGATCTTCAAAGATGTCTTTTTCGTGTAAGTTTCGACGCCAAACTTTCCACGAGCCGAGCGTAATTCAACTGCGTCAGTATAATTGTAATGACCCCTAAGAGTAACTACTATCTACTTCCTCCTTAAAATGTCACCTCTGAATCTTGATTGTTAAACAAATTCTTTTTGTCAGCTCCTTAAGAAATGTACGAATACGAGTATGGAGAACATGTATACTGATGTTAGGGTATAAGGGATTAAAGGTTGTTGAAAATTACTCCCGATCGGAAAGAAACCTTTAAATAACAGATTTCCAAGGTAGAACATGAAAGAAGTAACAAAAGTGTCCCGGCTCTCAGCATGCGCTTGTAAATCACTCTCGCATTTAACAAAACAACCTCAGATGATGAATCGGACGACTTTGAAATTTAATGTATTTACTGTCATCTGCGCGTACAACTGGTGGTTTATCAACTGTTGGAAGTTATTCAAGACGGTCATAATTCGGAAATTCATTGTGATAGCTTAAACCCAAATAACCTCGGACTTCGAAATCAAACAGTAACTACATATCAAACAAAAACAAATGACTAAATCCTACTTAACCAACTAAATACTTCCTAACAATCTCAGGATTTCCCTCCTGTTATAAGTTTCTCGTCGGTTAAGAACACAATTTTGAGCCTGAGAATTATTCCAATTAAGCAGTTAAGCAAAAGCTAATACAGAGTATGTACTCACCCCTAGGTGGGGTGGGGCTATCGTAATACACCTCTTTGCCTCTGAGCAGTCTTTCCTGTTGATTAGTGTTGGTCTGTTTACAACATTGCCTCGATTTTGGTGGAATTGTTCTACCCTCGCTCGCAGGCGACTTCAGTTCTTGGCTAGACTTGATCACGTGGGTAGTTATCGGAGAGGTCTCGGGCGATGTCCTTGCTGCAGATGGAAGAGATCATCAAAGCAATCAGATCCAAGTTAAAACACGCGAATGAATATCTTACTCTAAAAACGTGCATTGTTAAGATAAATTTTTAAGATGGCGTTAAATATCAAGGTAGTGCTTCTCAAAACCAGCTGCCAAGCACTTCAAGAGGACTACAAATGAGAATAAAAAGAAACGTCTTACAAAAAAAATCTTTCAGTTGACAATTTCCAATATTCTGTTATAGTTCCCGCTGGTTACAGAATTAAGTGCGCGAAAGAAGGAAAAGTTTTATGGGCAGCTGGCCACATGACCAGGTTTTTATAGTAAGCTTTACGAAATGAAAACATGTCTTTACACCTTATAAAGGAGGACGCAAATGTTATTTCTTTATTATTTTATTTTATTTTATTGTTTTTCGCACCGAAAAACAATTCGCAATTGAAGAAAGATTCATTTTTCAATTTGGGTTTATTCCCTATGTAATAAAGTGCACGTTGTAAAGACCTTCACTGCCCATGTTCTGATACTTCACGAGAAAACCCGTGCTCCTCTTGACCAATCAGACACGAGGCTATTATTTTTCGCCCGGGGGAGGGGGGGATCAGAAGGCTCTGTCATATTCTACTAATGCCCCCCTCCATTGGCAGTTAATTGGCAGTCAAATTTTATACTCCCCCTTCGTACTCTTCATGGTGATGCCTGATCCCCTTGCCATACCCCCTGAAAACCATGTGATTCTCCCTCTCCCCCCCTCCCAAAAAAAAACAAAACAAAACAAAACAAAACAAAAACAAATAAAGGGAAAAATTCTTCGATCATCCCCCAGGCGATAAGCACTGAATGGTTTCTAAGCACTCTATGAACACGTAACAGCTTAACACATTTTAGAAAAAGTTACATCGTGACACTGAAGTTTTCCTCGGTACTGAAGAGGTGCCATGTGCAACGAAGGTGTGGGAAGGTTTCTTTTCTGTGTTGTGTTTCCTTTCATGTGTTACTGAGCTTGTTACATATGGTGGTGTCGAGGAAACTGTCTTATTTACAAGCGGAGGCGATGTAATCATCGAGGTAGACTTTGGAATAGATGATATCTCAGTTGGCGACCAACTGGGTGATTCTGAGCTGTTCATGTTGTTCCCAACGTTACCGACGTCAGTGTTTTTTCCCATCGAACCTTTTCCATGATTTGATGGATTATTATTTTTAAGAGATAAAATAACAGCTATCCCAACAAGGCTGTGTCAAAAAGAAAAAAAAGTAGAATCGTTCACTTAACAGTTTCACTTCATCAAAACATATCTAAGAACCTTTTAGGAAAGCTACCCTTAAAAAAATACAAGAAACGAATAATAATAATAATAATAATAATAATAATAATAATAGCAACAACAATAATAATAATAATAATAATATTAATAATACATTTATGAAGCGTCTTTTCCCAGTGGTCCAAAAACGCTTCACTGACGGGAAATCATAATTGAAAACTAACAATTATAGTAAAAATATAATTATATTAAATCATAATTTAAAAATCATCACAGTCCAAATGGGATAGGAAGTATAAAAGACGCAGCGATTCAAACTGAGGATGTCGCCTTGATATGACATCAAATTCTCTTTACTGATTACCGAGGAAATGTACGGCATCTGGAAGGGAGAACTGCGAATTTCACCTCAACAGCTAGAAGATCTAATCTTACCTGAGAACCACGGTGACTATAAGAGAGACAATAGTCAACTGCATGAACCTGGGCGAGCACCCTCCTGGCTCATCATGAACAACTCCGTGAGGTCTCTGTTGGGGAAACAAAAATCCAGGTTTTAAGATGTATGGGTTTCAATAACATCCGTTTCTCGGCGGTCTACTGCCGTCTATTTAGTTGTTTGGATTTTGCCTTACGCGTTCGGCACAGCCGCCTGTTACACCATTGGCGGCCGCCTCCGATCAGAACAAAGGAAAATATCAAAAGAAGCCGATGAGAATCAACGTAAAAAAAGAGGAAAATCGCCTGAAGCGCGGGAAAACGCGAGCGACCAAGTCGCGCTTGATTAGAGCTTTGATTCCAATTGGTTGAGAAAGAGGCACGAGTTGTCTGGACCAATCATGCGGCGAAGTAAAGCTAAACCAAAGCAATCTCGATTACTTCAGACAATGAACGGAAAATTTCCCTCATCTAAAAATAGGAAGTACGTACACATGCGCAGTGGTGATGATGGTGACAGTGGTGGTGATGATGGCATCTCTTTTTACGTTCTGGAGTTGGCTTCTTACTGCTAATTGACGCTCTGCAAAATTATTGTAACTGTATCATCAGAGAGCTACGTTCTAAGTCGCTTAGGGTTGTAACAATTAATTTCTTCCCTTATGGGCTGGGTAGGTCAGCCATTTCCCTTATTCTTTACCTATGAGGCCAAGTGTAATGAAGAGAAGACAGATTATTCAAATAATACGACTACACTATTAAACTACTATTAAACAATTATTAAAATTAAATAACGTCACTGGCAGATCTGTACAACTCACCTGAAGGAACTACACCTCGACAAGCTCAAACTACTAAACGTGCTAACAGTATCACAGCGTTTTCGTTGTAGTTTTTGATTCATTGTTTCCAGCTCGTCTATTCTGACCTCTAGATTGTCCTGCAAGAGTCAGAAGCAACAAGACGTTATTTCATGACCAGAATAACTTCTATTGTTTCTCAGGCATAAAATCTATCTAAAACTAAGGTCTCAATACGTACTCTCGTTTCATTGTAAATTGCGAGATTCGTTTGGTACAAGTCCATACTTACCGTCAGTTTACACAACTCTTTGACAGCACCAACGTTTTCCATGAAGATTCTTTCCTTTGCAGAGAGAATTAATTTTCAAAAGAATAAGTACAACGAATAACTATACTATATGCTGTACTTCTGAGCAAGACAATTAACCACCAACGGCTTTCTACCTAAGTATTTACCAGACAGAATCGAAAGTTCCGCGGGCGGACGCTGTTCTTAAACTGACTGAATTAAAAATGTAATTTTGCTCTTCACTAAAAGGAACTTATGTCATTATTTTTTATAAAGTGTAAAGCAACCTTTAGCTGAAAGGAAACTAAAAAACATTCGTTCGGTAACGTGATAAAACCACAAAAGAAGTACATCTATCAAAGAAGTAACAACAAAGCACAAAGAGCAGTAAAGAATGGAGAATGCAAGAATTTCTATAAAATGACGACATTAGCTTGTCATTTCGTAAAATGACGAGGAAATGTCCGATAAGTACTACACTAAAGTGTGAAACCGACGAAAGCTCCCTTGGCTAGTAAAGTATCTTACAGGTTCAAGATCATTAATGTTCACTGCACTGACAAATGAAGAAATCATTGATCAAACTTACTTTATTAACAACCAAAAATCTCTCTATCGTTTTTCCGTCGGGTAAAACTACATCTTCCTGGAAAAAATATTTCAGATAAGTGTTGACAGAAATGCAAAATATTAAAGATGTATAATTAGTCACACTGTGCCATCACCATATGAATGTAACACAAAGTATTACTTGTCCTCCAAAACTCTATAAATGTCAAGCATTAACGACACAAGTTAGGAAGTGATTTCACACTGGAGTAATTCCTGAAACGAATTCTTTTTAAATGAATTTAATCTAGAGGACATTTGTCGACAAGTGACTCCAAAATAAAATATTTCTGTGTTGTAAAATGGTTCAAGTTTTACTGCAACACCGAAATTTACTATTTTCTATTTACCACCAACCGGTAGCTAACAGAAGACATTGTACACAGTAGACCACAGTATACATTGTTTCAAACTTATCAAACTTGACAGCCAAATGATCTATATTGCTGTTACTGAAATGAAATTCTTTCGCAATTTCACATATCATAAAAGTCTTCATATCAAAGACCACGCCACGCGATTGGACCAAAACCCCCAAGTTAACACTGTATTACAACTGTCAGAACAACACGATATAACATAGTCTCTACGTGGCCCATCATGGAAACATGACACCAATATGGGAATGATGAAGGTATAAACCACTCACTGATTCCTTCACAGCCTCAGGTAAGACTTCCTTCACTTCCTGTGCCAGGACCCCCGTGTCCTCCCCGTCAGAGTCACTTGCTCTTAAACCAGCGTGCTCTAAATACTCGCGACTGAAGCGGTATTTGTAAAGGTTGATTCTGGAGATAGTTCTAAGTTGCTCCCTAGTGTCCACCTATAGAGAAAAAGTGACCTGTAAGTGAAGAGCTAGCTTCCATTCAACTTTATCGAAGCTATAATGTTCGTCAATGCTCGTGCTACAAAATCATGCAGAGTTATTTTTCTCTGATTTTGTCGCGTATGCAAGCACTATAAAATCGCTCTCTCCTTGTTGAAGGTGTGCCATGACCAAATTGGAGTGCCTTGATTTCAGAAGAGCCTCTGGTGATTTTGGAGATAGGAAACCCAGATATCACCACGAGTTTCTCCATAGAAAAAAATTTTCAAAAGTGCAGAGGGTGATCTGGGATTGCTGTGGTTTTATATAACTATGCTCTGTGATTGGTCTAAAAATCTCGCGCCACCCTCTCAACCAATCAGATGCAAAACTAAAAATAATCGAGACCTGGTCACTTGCATTTTCCCGCGCTTCAAGCAGTTAGCTTGTTTTCACTTTGAGTTCTCATTCGCTAATGATGTAAACCTGAGTTCTGACTGGTCGCTGGGATTACTTTGGTTTTAGCTTTTCGACACTAAATCGGAAACTGCCGTAATAAGCCCGAATTGACTTGCCATTTTTCTTAAACCGTCATTCGGCCAGAAAAACGGCTATATTTGGGTAGGTTTTTGACTTTTCATTCACTCATGATCGGCCCCTAACCTGGCGAGACTAGTTATCTTTCTTCCACAAAAGGGTCTACAACACTGAAAGTAAACAGACGAGTTTAAAATATGACACTTCACCTCCTCTATGCTCTCCTTGACTCTAATGTCCGATGGATGCACAAGGCGACCCGTGACCTTCAGATTCCCATGAATTGATAATGCTTCCTCTGGTCGGTCAGTGTTGATACCAACACGACCCTGAAACAGCAAAAGTAAAACTTGGTCAGGTACTCAATGATTACAACAGCGACTCCAGCAAAGCTTACGTGCAACACCAAAACATCAGATTACAGAGAAATGCATTGGATTTCGGACGTTGCACATGCATAAAAAAGCGTTCTTCGTCTACTGTTTCCAAAGAAAATTGCAACATTGAGCGTTGGTTTTTATGGATTGAGGAAAACTGAAACACTTGCAGAAAGGTCGAGAAGTAAAGATTATCTTAAAATGCCATATATTTTCCTTGAGCACGGCGGTCCAAAAATGATCTATTTCCGCAAGCCTGGGGGTGCTCTCAAAACAATACGCAAATATATATTTATAGCACAAAAATGCTTTTTATTATCATACCATTCGGTAAACTGAGTCTGTGGTTTGCCCTCTTGACCAAACAACTTCCATGTCATTCTCAAACTGGCCAGGATTTGAAGCCTAGCGAAACAGCAAAAACAAAGGAAAACAATCAGGACTTGTTAATTAGAAAGTTGACCACAGGAGCCTTCTAAGCACAAACAGTTAATCTGCACGCGGGAAGGTAGTAGATTATAGTAATAATAATACAATTAATTAATTATGCGCCGCAGGCATACTGAATGTTGTTGAATAATCCCCGAGATAAAGTAAATAATATCATTCTTTTAGCATAATTGCTCTAGTGCTTTTGAATTCTGTTGTAAATTCGTTTTTTTTTGTTGAAACCATTCTGTTATACTCAAATCGAGACAAGCATTCAGTTTTCACTAAAAATTTAACAGGTTTGTTTACCATAATTCAATCAGCAAAAACTTCATATCCTTCTTTTGAAAAGTGTTACACCAAACTTGGTAGTATCTTTTGCGCTCTTCGTAATTTACATCTCTACTATCACATTTATCAGTTCCTCGGTAACATTGATAAAACGTAAGGTAGCCACTTTGAAATTTGCGCCCCTGCCATAATTATCTCATGTGAGGTAAATTAAGGCAGGGGCGAGATATGACGCAATTCTCGACCAATCAGAGCGATCACATCTCTGTAATCATCGCACCAATTATACTTATAATAAATAATAAATGAAACACACTTTCCTACCCTAACAATGATTCTTTCCGACACATTTGCACACACTAAAAATTCCTTGTTTTTGGCATGAGCATACACAGCAACAACAAGCAGGAAGTATCTAAAAGACAACGTTATTAAACCCTTCAGCTCCAATGTGACCAAGACAGAATTTCTCCTTAAGATATCAATACAATATCAAGCAGACAAGTGATGAGAAATGAGAAAGTACATGTATCAATAGGCCATTTTACAGTAGTGTACTTAGTTGCCAAGCCTTTGATTTGGAGTGAAGCTGAAGGTGACCATATTGTGATAGAGGCCAGTAACTAGTAAGCATGATTTGACAAGCAGCAACTTTTGTATCATGACAAGGTCACCCTTGGCAAAGGCTTGGCAACAAAGCATGCAACTGTAAAATGGACTATTAGAGGATCACTTTTTGATCCAATAATATATTCTCTGAACTAGCATCAAAAGAATTGTGTGACAAACAATAAGGAGAATTATTAGAGTAAAAGGGTTAACTATAACACAGCTGCGTACAGTAAATTGTGTGTTATACTTAGCTCATTAGTGGAAGAGATTCCTGCCCTTACCTCTGATCAGGATTTGGTTTTCCTTTCTTCCTCATATTGTTTGCTGTTGTTTCACTGCAAGAAAATTTGCTTGATTAATATCATCCACAAGTCAATTTTCATATATTTCTTAGTCTCACCTTGCTAAAATAAATCAGTTTGAAGTAATTTCCTTTTCATTTGATAAACATATAGCAAGAAATATTTCATATTTCAGTAGTACACCTTTTCTTGGATATTTCAGTTACACATCCAAAAATTTGCAACCTGCCCTTTGTTTCTAATTTAAATTGAAATGAAGTTAGTTTCTCTAAAAGAGGGAAGATCATAAACTACAGGGGAAAAAATTCTCAGAGTGAAGACAAAACCCATGTACAAAACTCAACCCACATGTGATGTCTGGTTTAAGAGTCAAACAATAAAACCAGTGGTGGAAGGTAAAAGCTCTCTGCAATATGCTACTTCTATCACACCGACATATTACCGACAATCAGCCGACTGTTAGCCAACAGTTGGCTGCCTGTCAGTGGAGGGGAGCTGTTCTTTGCAATTACCCAAAGTTCTAGTAGATTCAGTGTCAGTTCATGATGATTGCATAAAAATAATACAACACAATACCTGAAATGCAGTCTTCCAACTGTAATCTTTGTTTGCTCTTTTGGTGAAATTTCAAATCTGAAAGTTAAAAGCATGAAGTGTTACAAAAATGTACATTGTGTACAAAGCAGTGTTGTATTTCCTCTCAAATCATAAAATGTGTGTACTGTATACATTTTAAACTGCTGTAGTGGGAGAGTAACACTTCATATAATCTTGCCTTTGCTTAAGGGGACATTGGTTTCAAGTTAAAATAAGTTGCATAGAATTTTGTAACTTCATAACAACTGCAATTATCTTTTAGCTTTCTCTTTGTTCATGTTGAGTCCTTGTGCACAGCTGTTCATATTTCCACAAGATGTGATGCAGATAAAATCACTTACTGCAGTGGTTCGTAGTGTCTCTTGCTTCTGTCAGCTTGAGATTGTTCAACACCAATTTGACTGGCTTTAGATTCCATCTAAATCAATGCAAATAAATGAGGGTTTAAAGTTATATGTAGATTTAATCATGGAACAACAAAATCCAGCAAACTTGCATACCATGAATTTGTTTAATTTGTAATTATAAACCTTTTCTAATTGTAGGGGTAAAGTTCTTTGTTTGTCTGTGTGTTGCCCTTCGATAGCATGTTAACAACAATATTGTAGTTTAAAGGAATGCTTAAACCTACAGGCAAAGCCTGAAGAAATTCAAGCTTTGATAGGATTTTCAGCCTGTGCCTCTAAGATATCATACACAATTGAGCTACAAAGCCACAAGTTATGAGCAAAGCAAATTTTAGTTGTGATTTCAAATGGCCATATCAGTAAGTTTTTGTATACTGGGCCAGCACTCTGCTTAAATATTAAGTACCAACTGACTGAGTGGGGAGACTGGGCAGGTTTCCCATTCAGCCCAACCTACTTCAGACAATAAGCAATCTATTGAAGACTCACTGCTTTTTCCCTTTTCTCTTTTCTTGTTGCAAACTCTTCCATCCAGCATCTCAAAGAGTTGTACAAAGGGCCACATGTGTTTTGAGCCCTACTGGCTCTGTCATGTACAGTCCCCATATGAGGATTATTTTGTAACAATGTTTTTAATATAAGCATGTGCAGAGCCACAAAGGTAGAATGATTCTTAGTTCTACTCAGCATACCTTAATTCCATAGATGTGTAGCCGAAACTTGTCAATACGTCTTAATTCTGTTTGCTGAAAAGAGAAAAATAAGTAGGGCAAGATTAAACTATACCTGCTTTGTCTTGGTAAACAAAGATCACAGATCAACAGAGAAATCTACAAACCTCTCCCTGGACATATTTGGGTGTTTGGGCAGATTGAAGGTTCATGAAAGCTGTTATCTGTGAATAAAGCATATGTCATAATTAAAAGCAATTTTTGATTCAAAGTTATTGTATCAACCACTGGTCAATTCAATTTTTTTTTTTCATAATTTTGTATTCAATTAACCAATAATGGTATTTATCAATTTTCACCCTCTGTAATCCTGTCAAAGTTCTTTTTTTACCCAATAAATTGTACAGAGATACCATTTCCAGTTACAGTGGTGTACATATATCTCACCTTGTCTAAAACTCAATGTTCAAATTAAACTCAAAGTAAGGAAGATCTTAACTACTTAACAAATAGAGAAGCCTTGACTGTGCTCTGTTCTGTTATAAAGCACGCAGGAAGCGGCTAGAGCACGAAAGAAGTGTAGGGAGAAACACGAGACGTAGTCGAGTGTTTCTTCCCACTTCTTGAGTGCTCTAGCCGCTTCCTAAGTGCTTTATAACAGAACAGAGCACAGTCAAGGCTTCTCTATTTGTTTTATAATAAAGAATCCGTTAAATTCCCCATGTATTACTTTCAATTTTCAAAACAAACTTTATTTCCAAAGCGAAGAACAGTGTCGTCAGCATGCTCTATACTCTCATAGAGCACGCTACAATAAGCCAATCAGAATCCCTGTTAGAATGGTTCAAATAATCTGATTGGCTGTACAAGACAAAACCTGTCAAAAGTGTCAAACCATCAAAGTTCAAAAACCATCAAAGTTCAAAAACCATCAAAGTTCAAAAACCATCAAAGTTCACACTGTGATAGTTTACAAACTAAAATAATTCGGCAGGTCGAATTTAACGCTTTTGCCTGAAGTTTTTAAATCAGAATCTTGAAGTGAAATGTTCGGTGAACTTCAGCCGAATTATGGCTCATAAAAACACGCGGGTTTTTTCACATGACAAGGTAGAAAACAAAATGTTCAAGGCGAGTGTTTTTTAAATGAACGACAGCCGAATTCACCGGAACATGAAGATCGCTCGGGATGACAGTGCTGCAAAACTCGGCTGCAGTGACTGAAGTGACTTTCCACTCAACACATTGGAAAGGATATCAGAGCGAGCTCTTATTTTTTCACTCGAAGGGTGGCCGATGTAGTTTCTGAGGCTTGCTTTACTGTGATGACCGGAGATCTGCATGATAAGTGAGCCACGATGGACTTCAGCATGATCATATTTGCTCAGACACTGTCATGATTAGTATGAATTTTAACAATTATGCCAGTTTGGTTATATTTTTCATCATTTCTGTTTTGTTCTGTTTTGTTTTTGAACTCTGAACTCTATAGACTATACGAGTGTTGGCTGTCTTTGATTTTCATTACCGTACGTAAGCTTGCAATCTAACTGAGCGTGAAAATCTTTAAAACTCGGAATGTCTATTTTGTTTTTCCTTTGAGGATTTTCGTATCTGCCCACGTTTTAATAATGTAAATAACGGCGCCTGGTATGTTTACAAACCTTTCTTTGGTTCTTCTGTTACTACTTGCCGGCTCGCTTGTTCCGAAATTTCACTTTTAATTATCGGAAAAAAGCTAAAAAGAAGTCCCGGAAAAGGTCGAACATGGTACAATTTGGCAGGTGGCGTGACAGCTTTAGCTCAGTTCTATGCTCTATTCTCTCATAGAGCACGCTCTTTCAACCAATGAAAGCGCGCGTTATATCCGAACTTTATTATAAAATCCAATCAATCATGCCTCCAGATACACAAATAAAAAGTTTGACCAAACAAGACAGACAATGTGGAATTTTAAAATGATGAACAAGTCATTGAAACACCATTTGAACTTATTATTGCTGATTTTTGCTTTTAAAAATCAATTATTGAATTGCATGAAATAACAGGTAGTTCTAATGGCTTCTCCCCCTTTCCCTTATTTTAAATGCCAGTCCATTGGCCAGTTTCCTTGAACAGTTTACTTCACACTCCTGACCAGAGAGAGGCACTGTTACTCTTAAAGAACACAAACCCTCAGTAGGGTTAACCCTTTAACTCCCAGAACTGATTAACAAGTGACTTCACCCTACAATATCCATGCACTATCCAGTAGACAGGTAATGAGAATACTCTAATGTATCAGGCAGAAGTTGTTGTCTTGATCTAACACCAAATTCTCGCAACTTATTTACAAGGAAGTGTGTAGCAGCAAGAGGGGAGAATTAACAATCAGATCTTGGGAGTTAAAGGGTTAAGACTCACAACTGTCTATTCACAGTCAAATATTCTAACCCATCTTGCCTACAACATCTCTGTAAAGGACACTTATTAAGGCCTAAAAAAGCTAAGTAATATACAACATCACATACCTGGAGATGATTTTTCTTTTGACAAACAAATGCTTCATCCACAAAAGAGTAATTGAAACCTTTGTCAGCATCTACTCTAAACTGAGGTGGAGGACTGAATAAAGAGAAATAAACTGCAGTTATAATCAAAACATCAACAGAAACACTTCATCTCTCAAAAACATCTTTTTAAGTCTCAGCAACATTTCATGTTTTAGCTGAATGCTATGTTTGTCAGGAAGGCATTTGAAACCAGATTAGGAAGAGGGGAGAGGGATAGAACTTGGTTTCTTCCCACAAAAACTAATAGCTCAAGGGGTCTCACTTGAAGATTAGAACTGCTTACAGCTGTAAAATGTTGCTTAAACCTAAAAAATGCTATTGACTATAATTTTTTTAACTATTCAAATGAAAATGGACATCCAGAAATTTGTTCCACTCCTAGAATAGGTACCTTTAACCCTTTAAATCCCAGAACTGATCAGCATGTGATTTCTCCCTATTATATCCATACATCATCCAGCAAACAGGTGATAAGAATACTCAAACTTATCACGCATAAGTTGTTATCTTGATCCAACACCAAATTCTCACAAATATTTTACAAGGGAATGAACAGCAGCTATAGGGAAGAATTGACAATAACATCTTGGGAGTTAAAGGGTTAAGGGTTTTTATCTGCCATACACATCAAGAAGCTTCCCCTCCATTTCCAAAGGAGAGTGACTCCCAATGATGGAATACTATGACAAGTTTCAACTTCGAATAGGTAATAACATGATTTCGAGTGCAATTTGGTGTTGTCAAGCATGGGTAAAGTTTTCAAAGAAAACAAAATTGAACAAGTCTATAGGGCAAGTGCAATTAATAGTCTTTGAAAAATTTTCCAAGAGCTTATTATTACAAATTGCAAGAGAAATCATGTCATTGCTTATAATGTATATGAAAAAACATCACAGAGTCATGACATTCAAAATTTTGAAAGCATACATGTGCTATTTGAAATTTGCACTCTTGTCAGCCAATCAGAATCCTATAACTTTTTCATGTACATTCTAACTATAATATCCAAAGGTTTATTTAATACACCCAAAAAAGGACTCACATCATTTGGGAAGAGTCGTCAAATATGCTGCAGCATTCATCGGTTTTGTACGGCGACCACTTTAAGCATTGGTAGTTTTCGAGCTCAGGGGTGGCAGTGGTGGTGAAGGGATCAGGAGAGTCAAGGCCCTCTGAACCACTCCCATCCAAACAGTAATCATCTAAAGCAGGAACAATATAAAGAGATAGTCAAACCTTTGTGAAAATGATTGATAAACTATCTATAAACACTTGTAAAAAGCACTTCAGTATTTACTGGTAAGGAGAGAAGGGATCATTCAGTAGGTTGAGTTTATTTTTTCTCTTGTGGTTTTTCTACGGGTTTTTCTAGATTTTTGTCACCTCACTTAAACAAACACTCTAAATCAAATACAACCCTAGGGCCCATTACTCAAAAGTTCCATTAACTTAACAGGATCAAAGCCATATCTTGTACTCAACATTTGAAAATCAGAGAAGCAGGTTCTGGCACCCTAACCAGTCCATTTTCTTTTTTCTTCAGCAATAAGAATAGTCCATTATTCAGTTGCATGCTTGGTTGCCAAGCCTTTGAACAGAAGTGAGGTTAAGGGTGACCTTGTTTTGATACAAACATTGCTGCTTTTCAAATGTAAATTACTTTGTTATCATGCTAACTAGATACTTGTCTCTATCACAACAGAGTCACCTTCAGCCTCACTTCAAATCAAAGGCTTGGCAACTAAATACACAACTGTAAATTTGCCAATTAACTCTTTACACCCTTACATCAGTATGCATATTCTCCATACTGTTCTCTATACATTTCCAAAAGGTGCTAACAAGGGGAATTTGTTTAACAATCAAGGGCTTCTTTAGTGGGTGATCATTTCCTTTATTCTCATGACCCTAATGTGTGATTCAGAGGTGATATTGTGGGGAGAAATAAGATGTTGGCCACTCTTAGAGGTCAAAAGGTTAACACTGTAACTCCTAAGATCTGATTGTTCGGTCTCCCTTCTAACTGCTACACATTTCCTTGTAAATCAGTTATGAGAACTCTGTGCTAGATCAAGAGAGCAGCTTCAACCTGATAAGTTTGAATATTCTCATAACCTGTCTGCTGAATAACATATGGATATTACAGGGAGAAGTTTCATGTTAATCACTTGTAGGAGTTTAAGGGTTGATGGTCTTTCCTTGGTTACCTTCTCATTAAGGTTTCCTTGGCAGTTTGGTGAAACCAATAACACTCCAGCTATATTTATACACAAACACAGTGGAAACAATTTTAAAATCAATAGAGCATTGGTGCCTACAGAATATTTCAGTTATATGATAATTACCTGGCTCTGATTTCAAAGAATTAAGCCTGAGTGATGATATTCTGTTTGCTGTTAATGTTTCACTACTCTCTGAATCTCTTTTCCTCTTCCTTTTTGGTTCAGGGACACTGCTGCTGAATTAAAAGAGGGGAATGCTTTTGTATCGATGGATACATTGGGTGGATTAAGAGAATGCATCAAATTGTAAGAAGAGGTGAGGTGACAAGGACAGATATGATGGGATGGGAGGAACAAGTGGGATGAAATGGATGGATCAGATGAAAGGGAGAGTTGGGATGGAGTGAAGGAATGAATGGAATAGGCTGAGATGGACAAGTAGGATAGAGGGAATAGATGAGATAGGTTATGAGGGAAGTATGGAAAGGATGAAGGAGTGGGATAGGTGGAAAGAAAGAACATATGGGACTTGTGGGATAAATAAGACAGATGGGACAAATGAGATGTAATGAAAAGGTTTGAAGGAACACAAGCTACTTTTGAGAATCATCTGCTTGTTCAACCATCTACACACAGGTATGTCTGTTACCTGATGGACTGTAAGGAGAATTCTTCTGAGCTACTTAAGGGACATCCTTGCTGTACCTGCCTTCCTCCAGAGTGGGAAATTGATGATAGCATGATGTGATGATTTCCAGGTGTATTAGGCAAAAGAACTATGGAGTGTTAAAAGTTATCAGATAACATTACATTCACAATTCATAACTAACATATCATTACAGGCGTAAAAATAAAGGAAAATCTGTCAAGATTGTTGTTCATTACAGAGACAGATTTTTTTTAACAATATAAGCAGAATTCTTCATCAGTCACCAAAAATAATGTACAGCAGGATACACCGAAACTCTAAATATCTGAAAACAAATTTTGCACTAACATGCACATTAAAAGAGAAAGTGATTCTAAAAAGGAATTCTCTTACTCTGCCCAATCTGATTGAACCCCTTCACCCCCAAATCTCATTAGTAAATCTCCTTATTGTCTGCCATACAATTCTTACCATCTTTGTTCCGAAAATTTGGTATTGGATCAACTCATAATCCCTTTATTGTTATTTTTCTGTAGTCATGTCATGTGCCTGCTTGATGTTGTATTGTTATTGTAAGGGGAAATTCTGTCTTGGTCACTCATAGAGGTTAAAGGGTTAAAAGTTTACCTTGGTTTGCATCTGGGGAGTCTGGTCCATCTGAATCTGGTGGGGTCATGGGAAAGTTCTTACTTCGGTGCTGTCCTCCAAAATTGGGAATGTCAATTGGACTGTTTTTTATATAAAATGTTACAAATTAGAGCAAAATTCACCAGAAAACTTCCACTGATCTAAGCCAGATTTCATTATTTGATGAACTAATTCAAAACAATGGATAGGGCTAGCGCTGAATTTTTCTGGAATAACAGTGACCAGTTCATTTCAGAAATCCAAGAACCAAGTTTTTTTTAAGCTTTCACTGGTTATCAAAATTGTTAATTAATGGTTATCAGTTTAAAAGTTAAGACCTTTAGTTAAATGCTCACAAAATAACTGACCATTTATGTCCTTTCATGAACAAAAATTTACAGCAAAAAGAACTTTATGAGCAAACCTCCCAAATGTTTAAAGAATTCTATGCAAATGTAATGTTACCATCATTAGTATGCTGGAAAAAAGGATATGCCTTAGAAAAAAGAGAAAACAGCTTAATGATCTATTATTTTTTTTAACTACAAATACATTTTTTGTATAATTGTATTTAAACAAGTACTTACTGTCCAACTGATGTGCCTTGCCCTTCCAGAGGAAGGCCCAAGATTCCTATAAGAAAAAAATAAAATGACTTACTCTACAAATTACTTTTACAGGTACTGTGATAGGCTGAGGCATAACAATTATTAATAAGAAACCTGAAAAAATCTACATGTGTTTATCATCCTAGTCCTTTCTGTTTTCTTTGACTTCTCTGAAATTGAAAATAGACTAAGAATCAGATAACTTCAAATAGAAAATCAACATGAAAATATACCATTGCATTGCAGTCCTGGATTCAAAGACAGATTTGCAGTGAAGTCTGCTGAAAATCCAAAATTTAACTGCCCTGTCCCCTCCATGTACCTACAAATACAAATTTAAAACATTTAACATTATTTAGAACAAAACCCTGACAGAAAGTGAATCAAAAAAATGAACAAATTATTAACTTATGGAAATGGTTTCTTAGAGCTTTCACCCATAGGGTATGACCTGGAATGATTTACACCCATTCCCAACAGCAAAGTTTGGCTTTAGCAGCATACATAGGTTTGACCTTAAACCTGTATTATGAATTCAGCACTAAAACTTAGGTGGAAAGAGTATTTGTTTTCTTACCTAAAAATTTTCCACATATAACATTCTATGACCTATGGGCTAATCTTTCAAAAACAGTCCACAGTGCTCTCAGCATCAGTTTTTGTCAAAGATATGCATACATGTGGTTAATCTGATGCTATAGATTAAATCCACAGAATTAAAAAAAAGGAGCATCTGACTGTTACGAAAGGCAATCAAACTTCCAGGATGAACATGATCAATGTGCATGTGCTTGAACATTCTTAAATTCATAAGCTTGCTAGCAAATTTCATGCAACTTTTCTGTATGCGTGACTGACAATGTTGGATCAAAGAGTTGCATTTTGAGAATTCTATATGCACATTAGAACCACAGTGTTGTGTTTTGGTAGTGTTTTGGCCGCTTATTTTGCACTGGGTTTCTTTAACTGTTAACCACCATGATTACTGAGCTAAGTCAATAACCAAGTTATCATGATTTTCTAAAGTAGCTAATAACTAATTGGCTAAACCTCAATAATAAGGTATCAAACACAGGAAGGACAGGTCAAGTTTCTCTGAGAGGTATTAATTGGTATGCAGACATCACAAGTGATATTCACTGGTCCACTTCATACATACATGAGTGGCTTCTTCAAACATTATCATCTATAACAAAAAACTTTTGAGAGTGTTATAGAAAAAACCTTGTACCTTCCTTGTACTCAAAAATAAGAGTTACTTTTGCATAGAAGAAGAACATATTCAAGACTTGTCTTTATTAAATTTTTTCTCTCAGATCTGGTGTTCATTTGTCAAAGTGCTCCAGGGAATAAAAATCTTACAGCTTGTCTTCGGTAGAATGCACACAAATGATGAACTATATCTGGAATGTTCTTTAGAAACCATAAATAAATAAATATGGTTGTATCAAGCAATACTACTTGTGCAACTTCAAATACCTGAAATTTTACACAACTAAAATTAGAATCAAGAGTATACTCCCCTTCCTGAGATAATATTGGTTGTTCAAGCTTCAAAGTCAAAACATATTTATTAACTGAACCTTGCAGTACCAGGTAGTTATCTACTCGGATGTACCAGTTACCAAAAGGGCCAAACAATATACATTAATATCTGTATTCTGTGTTCTGAAACAATACAATGAACACCACCTTTAACAAGATACTTAAGCCGGTAAAAATCTTCAGGTAAATGAGTGTTGCAAATGCTGGGGGTTTAATCCTCTGAAAATCTTGAACAATTTCATGATTTCAAGGTATCAAAAACAATAAAATATACAAATATAAAGTCATATATCTCTCTCATAAATTCACTGAGGACACACATTCCTCTTTTGGTTTAAGCTGCAAGTTACACATTAATTCTTCACCAGTCCAGCATTTGAATAAACTCTTCCTATAAACCTCTAGCAACACCCTATTTCAAGATACTTGAAATAAACAGGTTAAAACAAGTTTAGGAAAAATATCCTGATGTAGAAGTAAACATTTGAAGGAAATAGATATGTGAGTATTTTATCAACTAAAATATAATCTGCAACACTATCCTTTGATCTTGTCTTGAAAAAAGGGTACACCTGCCATACTTTAAGACAGCTTTTTTAGATAAATGTGATATTATTATCCTCTGGCTTAACAGTTCCGCAATTCCTGTCAGAGAAACTCTATACTTGTGTGAAAGTCAAACTACATAAACATCCTCCAAAGTAAAAAAGCATCGCAAAGACGTAACATTTATAATATGAGACAATGCAAATATTTTACTTTCACTTGCAAAGAACGTGGATGGCTCTCGCAAGTTCGCTTCACTCTGCCAATTTTTCTTTTACAGTCTTTGCAATATCATGCAATATAATCTAATCATTTGAGCTCAAGCTGTCCGATTGCAACTATGCTCAGTCACGTAATGTTCTTTTCTCATGTCATATCAATATTATTATAAAAGAATGCAGCTTTATAAATCTCATAATCAACAAAAGTAAACAGACTTTGTTTGATATAGATTTCAATGCTTTAGGGGTATGATTATAAACACAAAAACTACGTGGGGCCACAAGGAATTCGGAGGAAAGTCCACGACACAAAGCGACTTAAACGCAATTCTTCGCGGAATGACAAGGAATAAGTAAACAAAACACCACTATATCGCTGTATCTTGTTACATACATCCTGCAAACATATGTGCAAAGGTCTCTCTAAGTTATATCAGCTGTCTTGAGGTATTTTCTGTGTAAACTTCTAAAAACAAAAGTGCCGATTTGAACTCTAAAAGCCAATGCTAAAACGCGTTTAAACGAGAAGTCACGCAAAACGATGAATAAAAATAGAAATATTTCAGATTTTTAAAAGTAATCCTTCTTGAAATGCTACCTTTATAAAGGATTTTTCCAAAAGAAGCAAAAATCGCTCATAACAATGGCCAAAAACAACCAAAGGTTGACATAATCGTGAAAAACAATACCCTTTTGTAAACAAGTGGAGTGCGCGCAATGAAAAAATTGCCAAACTAATCGAAGACTAATGATTAACTCAATTGACTTATTGCTTTAATTATCGAACTCGATATGCCACAGAAAGGCGTAAACAACCAAGAATTATCGAAAAAATAACAAGGAAAGATAATAGTCTGAAACGAAAATTGCAAAGTTCGTAAGAGTGAATTACAAATTGGTGATTTCAGTGTTGAAGTAACACCGAGAGGGTACGTGTTCAGCAGCGTTTCTTTAAAGTGTTTGTTCAAGCACCAGAATAATTATTCTCTATTAATCATTTTGGTATTTTAACCTTTTCAATGAGCGACAACTTAATATTTCCTCTTCTTATAAGGTTATTACAGTTTTAAAAGCCTTGCATTCACATAGCGTTAAGACTGAAAACAAACAGCTCCATGTGCGCGCAAAATCGAACGCTCAGGCACAGTCCAAGAGTAATTAGTTCGCCGCATGGATTGGAAGCAACGAGAAGGTTCAGAAAAACCGCGATCAAAAAGACAAACATAACAGGTATGCGGACGTTCTTCCACTTCGCGAGGAACAACATACTGAAAATAAATTTGCCCGGGCATATAAACTGGTTAGAACACAATGATAAACCACTTCTGCACCAAGTTCAAACACTGCAGTTAAGTCCACAATAGACTGCATACCAAACAATTCCTTCACTTTTCATTACGAAGGTTGAAATCAAAATACTTTTTTCTAGATCTACAATGTCTGCTAACGGTTCTTTGTATCTATATAAATTTGAGAGAGAGCAGATCAGAAGGTCATCTTAAAACTTCAATTAATGCTGAATTAGGCCAAACGTATTACACCTAATTAACCTTAAGATTCCATAATAATTTCCTCCTAGATCCACTAATTTCACAACTCTTCCGTAGAAAAAAATACCTATGACGTGAAACTGAAAACTTATTTCTGATCAGACGCGTATAAAATCTATCTCTGGCGGTTTCTGAAGGCAGAGAGCGGGCTTCAATTCAGATTTGGTATTGCTACATGTCTGAGTTACACGTACTAACTTTGCCAAAACAGCTTAAGCAGCTTTCAACAAAAACTTAAATGTCAAAGGGTTAGGCATGTCTCAACCTGACAGAGACTTTAAGCGGGATATTAAGTTCCCTTTGAGCTAAACACACCGAGTATCAGGTACTTGCGTAAAACTGTAAATCACGATGTCGCAAAATATTAACACCTTACCCGTCCGCCATGACTTTCTCGTCAGAGGACAAACATTCATACAAGTTTGAGAAGAGAAATCCATCGGGATCCAACTCTGCAATCGTAAAAAAAGCAGAACTACGTTCAATAAAATACTTTCCCAGGTTGAAATAATACACCTTGCGGTCCATTAAGTGACAGTATCAACTACAACAACGCTTCGATAAAATTTTCGTCCAACGGACCTAATGTTGATTGCAAGCTTGGATCGTCTGTGTGATTCATAGCTCGCTGAGACTAAGCCGTCAAATCAAGGGCAACCAGCCTCCGCTTCACGCTTGATGAGTCATTTTCAAACCGATAAGTCAACAGAATTAACAACGTGAGCGAAAACTCAAAGGCCGCTTCGAAGTTTGTGTGTCCTGGGACTCACTTGTAATACTATCCAAGGACCGCCGATGGCACGTGACTCGGTAATGTTGTGCACTGTCATCCCTGATCTTTTCTCAAATTACATCTCCAACAAGTGTATTGCACCTCTATTCTGGTTGCGCAATATCGTAAACAGATATAGGCTATCATTCGTTCAAATCAATCGCAAAATATTCTTCCAGAAAACTTCCTAGGTTTTGGTTAAAGGCTGCAACGACGCTGGCGGGTTGAACACGTGGTGCTTCGATCAACCGCCTATTGCGTGCCACAGATGTAGTTTTTCGCGCGCATACACCAAGACTCAAATTTCAGACCAATTTTTCACACTTTATACCCTCAGTAAAACTGCTGATCTAAAAAGGAAGGTGAAACGAAAAAAAGGAGAAAAAATTCATAGCAGTAAAAAACAAAATTCTTTAACTGTACCTGGTGAAAATGTGTTCATTGTTGTTTCGAAGATTTCTTGAACAGTTGTTATGTAAAAAGATCTCTCTTTAGTTGCCCTATCTTTGATTTTATGCTCACAACTATGACCCTATTTATATGATAATCTTAAGTCAAACCC